>NC_044992.1:46660322-46960322 GCF_008728515.1 Papio anubis
GGTCTTGGAGGACAAACCAACCATTCCCTACAGCTGGCCTGCCATTCAGAGGTCTTTGACCCCTACCTTTCCTACCCTCCCACCCCTATATTCAGTCAAAGGAGGCTTTTTCCTCTGGTGCCTTGTCCTCTATGGAGACCTGTTGCTTAGCAACCACTTGTGCTTTCTTCTTAATAACTCACAGGGATGGAGAGATAAAATATCTGTGTCTATATTCAGTTCCCCTCCCCTGTCTATTTATATTTAATAACTGAAGCCCTGTCTTGGGTTCCCTTAGCACCTGCCTTAGAGAGCTCTTAGAGGGATTATCCGCAGCCTGAAGAAAGAAGGTTACAACTGAGGAAGACCTTCTGAACAGGGAAGAGTGGAAGAAAAGACTGGAGTAGGTAGAGCATCAAGGGAAGCTGTGGAAACATATTTTCTTAAGTACAGGTAGAGAGGGGAAACAAAATATTTAGAACTTGGAATGTGAGAAGGGGATATCCACAGAAATTCTTAAGGGACAGCTCCAGGTCCTTGAGTGGACCCTAACAGCTGCTTCCAGGCTGGCATTTTCCACTTTCCACACCCTTCCCTGCCCCTGCTTCCTGGCCACTTCCAGTCTATGTCCCTCTCATATTTCTTTTGTTTGTTTGTTTGTTTGTTTGTTTGTTTTGAGATGGACTCTTGCTCTGTCGCCCAGGCTGGAGTGCAGTGGTGCGATCTCAGAGCACTGCAAGCTCTGCCTCCCGGGTTCACGCCATTCTCCTGCCTCAGCCTCCCTAGTAGCTGGGACTACAGGCGCCTGCCACCATGCCTGGCTAATTTTTTAGTATTTTTAATAGAGACAGGATTTCACCATGTTAGCCAGGATGGTCTCAATCTCCTGACCTCGTGATCTGCCTGCCTCGGCCTCCCAAACTGCTGGGATTACAGGTGTGAGCCACTGCGCCTGGTCTGTTTGTTTGTTTGTTTAAAAAAAAAAAAAATGGAGTTTCGCTCTTCCTGCCTAGGCTGGAGTACAGTGGCACGATCCCAGCTCACTGCAAGCTGTGCCTCGCAGGTTTAAGCGATTCTCCTGCCTCAGCCTCCCAAGTAGCTAGGATTACAGGCACATGCCACCACATCCAGCTAATTTTTGTATTTTTAGTAGAGACGAGGTTTCATCATGTTGGTCAGGCTGGTCTCGAACTCCTGACCTCAGGTGATTCGCCCACCTCAGCCTCCCAAAGTGCTGGGATTACAGGCGTGAGCCACCGCGCCCAGCTTCCCTCTCATATTTCTATCTGTAAGTGGCCTGTTGGATCTCCAGTTTCCTAGCGTCTGGATGTTGGTATCCAGGAGAGGGGGCTCTGCTGATGTTTGTCCCCCAAGGTCTGGGTACCTCCCAGTTTTTCAGTCACTAGGAATGAGTTCTTCTGAGTTCTCCACTGGAAAATCCCACACCTGACCTGGCAGTGGGGGTGTACAATAACCAAAAAATGAGCAAGGAAGGTCTACAGTAGCCTAGGCCTGTATGCAGAGTCAGGAGACTTAGATTTAGTCACTTCTCCTTACTCTCCTGTGATCCCAGATTATTATCCACTTGATCTTTTAAAGCCCTTGTTGCCTCATCTGTAAGCCAGGAATAATAATAATGTTTACCTTACTGGACTTTAGCAGGATCAGTTAAAGTAATATGTGAAAGAAAATATGCCGCAAACAATCACATTTAACTAAAATATAATTTTAAGGTCTGAAAAAGGTCTGATTGCTAGGGAGAGGGAGGCATCATGAATCCAGCCCAGCCCTGGACTTAGGAGTGCTCCTTCCCACAACTCTCCCGGCCTCTGGTCTTCCATTAGTTTGTTGGCAAGAGGGGTATGACTCTGCCCTCTGGTCTTTGGGGCAAGGAGCTATAAAAATCAAAATCAAACACGAAGCAGTCTAGGGAGAGTCGTGCAGTGTTGTCCCTATCATCTTACCTCAGACCCAACCTCTGGCCTCTAGTTTTCAGCTGCCGAGAAAGCAGCCCTACCGACACCCAACCCTGACCCTCTGCCCTTTTCGGCAGTCAGCACCTTTGCTGCCATCGTGCTAGCTCACAGACTGTACAGTTTCACCCGCCATACCCCCCTTCTCTGCACCTCTTCCAACCCGAGCCTTCTGTGGCAGACAGATGGGGTGTCTGGGATGGAAAAGGCTCTGGGCTCTATGCCGTCTTGGGTGGGCAGCCCCCCTCCCCAACTCCCCATTACTCCCTCTCCCCACCTAAGACACTCAGATTCACCCCAGGCAGCACTAGAAGGGGCTGAGAATTCCAACTCTCTTCTCTTCTCAGGCTCAGCTCCAGAAGCAGACCCAGAATGGCATCCTTCTCTGAGACCCAGACTCCAGCCTCTCTTCATGGAAGACCAGAGCAAAGGAGGAAGTAGGTTAGGGAATGGTAAGGCTCCATGTGATGGGACTAATGTGGAGAGGCCTGGGGCCTTTCCCTGAGGACTGGATGGCTGGAGTTTGGGAGCCTGAGTTGACAGAGGAGGCTAAGCCCTGGCAGCTACTTTGTTCCAGAAATCTAAGGTCCCTGGAGAGAGGCTCAGCTTGGGGACTGGGAAAGGAACTAACATTGCAGAGCACCAACTGTGAGCCAGGTACAATGGCAGAGCCTTTCCACACCTGTACTCACAACTAGTGGGTGAGGAGTCAGGGCAAATAGGTGTCTCATGAGCTCCCCATATCTCAACAGCCGACCACCTTCTCCATTGATTTTGTGATGTCACTGCCAGTTCTCCTACTGCTCTGACCGGTCTTTCTCTGTGTCCTTCGCAAACTCATTCTCAACTCCTTAGACTCAGTCAAGTCCCCCAGTTATACACTTCAATGGTACTATATATTGTTCCTTCAGAGCACTTAACACAGTTACTTCCTATGTATTTGTCCAGTCATTTGAATAATGATCCTGGTTTCATTGGATGGAAAGTTCCACAAGGTCAGTGACCATTTCTATCTGTATTCACCAATGTATTCCCAGTGCCCAGAAGCAATGCCTAGCATAAAGCAGCTGTTTGGTAAATACTTGTTCAATGAATGAATAAATGACAAAAGAACATCTCTCTGGCCTAAACTCCCTTCTTAGCCACTCCCTCACTCTGAGCTCACCCACCCCAACATGTGGACTAGGGAACAAGGTACCTGGGAGGTCAGGCCACCTTGTGCTCCCTCATCAGGACAGGACCAGTCCTGGTTTCAGGGTGTGGGGCCATTGCTGTGCCAGAGCCTGGTCCTGCCTGTCTGCTCTTCATCTTTTCCAGGGACTGAGAGAATTCAAAGTCTCAACAGTTTTTCCCCACATCATTCATGTGAGCTGGAAAGGGAGGGGAGTTCCATCAGAGGAAGGTGCTCTGAAGAAAATCCCTCTTTTTTGCCTTGCCGAGACTGCAGAGACCATCTGTTGCCACCCCTCTGTTTGCTTCTGTCCTCTTACCCTGACTTCAGGGAAAGAGATGGTTAAAAAGTAGGAGAGATAGGCAGTTTACCAGATACAGGACAGGCTGCTTGCTCCTAAAAATGTCTGGGGAGCTAGGTGATGAGCCTCGGCCAGGTGATTGGAGCAGAGGATTAGGGCTGTACTCCCTAGACCCTGGGAAGCAGAGGGTAGATGAAATGACCTCTGTGAGGTGTCCAGCCTCCAGCCCAGGGCTTTATCTGACTCCTCTGCTGCTCTTGCCATCCGACCTCAAACAATGTTCCCAAATCTGTTAAGAGTTAAAGTGAGGCCAAGCATGGTAGCTCCTTGCTGTCTGTTGCTATTCCCCATTCTTAAGCTTAACCTTAACAGACATTTGCCCAACTCCCAGCCCAGAGCATCTCTTCTTCCACCTCAGTGCCAATACCCAGTGTTCACAGCAGCCTCTCAGCCACGTTATCCTAACAGTGCCCCTCAGCACCCAGATATCTAGGGTCCTGGATCTGGGAAGCCACTCTGGGCAGTGTTGCTCTCTCTGACCCCACCTGTTCTGTGGGCCCTAATGAAGCAGGACAACTCAGGCTTCAGGCCAAGTCCTTGTGTCCTTATCAAAGGCAACATCTGTCCCCTCCAAGAGGATAACCCCTGGGGGGAAGAGGGTGAGACAGGCACAAGGGAGAAATCGTGATCTTGCCTGGGCCCTCACCCCAGATTCCACTGCAGGCATAGCTTGGGGGTGAAAGCCAAGACAGCCACAGAGGCCCTCACACACACATGCCCCTGCATGGGCCTTCATGCCTCTGAGCCCCCACATATGAAAGCCCCTCCTAGGCTCACCCAGCTACCTGGGCTGCTGCTGCTGCCAAGCGGCTTTCTTTTATTCATGCGTTGTTTTATTGCTGGCAAATGCTGCTGCTTGCTGCTGTTGGAGGCGTTCCTGCCAAATCCATCCCAACATCTTGGCCTGGCATCAGGGCGGCATGCTAATGTGGAAATTTAAAGAGCCGCCCGGCTTTAAATCGGAATTTTAAATGAGCAGCAGTGCTCCGAGGGGACCTGGGCAAAATCGAACAGTATCCGATCCACCCTTCCTCCTCCCACACCCACAGCATCACCCCACATTCCTCCCACCCCTCCCTTTGATTTGGACATTAGAGGAGGTATTGGCATGGGACACCATAGGGGAAGAGAGAGGTACCAGGGCAGAGGAATTTGTTCAAGATGGGGTCATCTGGATCAGTGAGGAGCTAGGATCACTCTGGACCAAGAATGGATCTACTCCTTGCTGTCACAGGCAAATGGCCACATGCAGGGTGTTCCACAAGGGAGAAGGGTTAGAGGTAATGAAACTGAAGTTACTCCCTCACTTCCCATTTTACCAGGAAACAAGAAGAGAAGGCCTGCTCTGCAGAGAAGAGGGAAGGTGGAATTCCAAGAAGACACTCACACACAACATACTCTTGTTGCCAATGGGATGTGTGCACACAGCTGTGCATGCAGGATGGGATGCTTGATGAGGTCCCTGCAGCACATATATACATAGCTCACACATCACCCCTGCATGGAGAGGAATTATCTGCACATGCAGGGCGGTCTTTTTTCCCTACCCAGGACACTATTGTAACCCCAGAGCAAACTGGCTTCTGCAAGTTGCTAGCCTGAACTGTGCCCCAGGTTTTTCCATGGATCCTAATTTCCCAGCTCCTGGCAGCTGCTTGAGTCAGCCGTGGTGATGGATCTCTGCAGCTCTTCTGCCAGGACAGGGGCAGGGAGAACCTGAGGCCATCCTGTGCACTGTCTTGGCCACAGTGTGGTGCCTTCTCTGGTGATCACCAAATGACAGGCTCAGACATCTCATCTGGGAGAGGTTTTGGACACAGCCTTGGTTTCAAAGGAAAGAAGGGGCTAATGGGAGGTGAGAGAGGCAGAATCTGTGCCTCCTTGTGATTCCCTCTCCTTACCTATCTCCAGGAGATAGGTGGCCCCTCTATCAGAAAACATTTTTTGAGTGCCTGCCCTCAGGGAGACACCATGCTTTACTTTAGCACAATGCCTCACAATTTTCAGGATTGACAGCAGCCCTCAGAATCTGGATGTGCTGTCCCCATTGGAGGGTCCACAGTAACTCACATGGTGACATCAACCTTACTCATGTTAGGCTACCAGGCCAAGGGTTGCTCCAAGACCTTCCCTAGAATTCCTCCTCCCTCAAAGAAGGAGCCAGCTCCTTCAGGGGCTGGTGTGGCCGCCAGCCAAGAGGCTTGGGGAAGGCCTGGGGCATGCAGCTGACACCTGCCCACCAGATCTCCAAGGAACACCCTCCTCCCCCACTCCCACAGCCTCATTCAGATGGCCCCTGGGCTACAAGGAGACAGTGCTCACTTCTCCCCACTCCCAGAAAAAACTTCAAGCTGGACAGCCTCCCTTTCCATTGTAACTTGTTCCAAGATCCTCCACCCAGACTAACACTAACGACCCACCAAGCAATTTTGCCAGGTAGGACCAAATGTTTAATATAGTAGGGGTTGAGCTGGGCCTAGGTACGGAAACTTGAGGAGTGAGGCTTGGGCTGGAATCCTGGGAGAAGTTGTTGAGGTCAAGAGAGGTATGAGGAAGAACAACTTGATGTGAGTGAAATAGGACAGGGGGACATGAAGGGGAGGGCCTGAATGAATCTGCCTTTCTCATCTAATTAGCAACATGTAAATAATATGCAAATAACACCCTCTTTGTCTAGAGACCACAAGGCCAGTGCTTTTTGGAAGTGGATTGCAGAGAGCCCTCCAGACAGTGTCTCTGAGATCCTCAGATATGGGACACCCAGGCTCAAGAGAGAGGCCAGAGTGCAGCCATCTGGTTCTTGCTTATTCCCTGAATTGGCTCACTTTCTGTGAGCCTCAGTTTCCCTGTGTATGAAATGGCAAGACTACTGGATGGTCTCTAAGGCTTTTTTCCAGTACCAACAGTCTGGGATTGTATGACCTGGGCCCAGTGCCAGAGCAGAGTGGAGGGTTTGATTCCATTCTGGGGTGGAAGCCAAGATCCTTGGCTTTCTTGCCCCTGCTGCCCACCTCAGCAGTTAGTTCTGTCATGCTGCCCCCACAGCACCTCACACACCTGCCATCCCAAACATGGGCAGTTTCCTGAAGGCAGTGTTTTCTCCCATCCATGCCTTTACCGACACTGTTTTCTCTGCCTGGTATGCCCTTCCTGTTTCAGCCCCTCACTTGACTAAGTCCTCCAACATTCTTGCCTACCTTACTCCTCCACTCCCCAGTTCTGACAAGGTGCCTCCCTTCTGGGTGCTTCTATGCACTGTTTATTTATCTCTTGTCCCACTAGACCATGAACTCCTGGTTTTTGTTCAAGACTAAATCTCCAGTATAAGTGTATTAGTTTCCCAAGGCTGCTGTAACAAATTAACCACAACTCTGGTGTCTTAAAACAACTGAAGTTTATTCTCTCACACTTCTGGAGACCAAAGGTTCAACATCCGTTTTACTATACCAAAATCAAAGTGTTGGCAGGGCTATGCTCTTTCTGGAGGCTCTAGAGGAGAATCTGTTCCTTGTCTCTTTCAGCTTCTAGTGGCTACTAGCATTCCTTTGCTTGTGGCCCCATCACTGCAATTTCCACCTCTGTCTTCATATCGCCTTCTACTCTTTGATGTATGTATAATCTCTCTCTCTCTTGCTCTGTCGCCCAGGCTGGAGTGCAGTGGGCCGGATCTCAGCTCACTGCAAGCTCCGCCTCCCGGGTTTATGCCATTCTCCTGCCTCAGCCTCCCAGTAGCTGGGATTACAGGCGCCCGCCACCTCGCCCGGCTAGTTTTTTGTATTTTTTAGTAGAGACGGGGTTTCACCGGGTTAGCCAGGATGGTCTCGATCTCCTGACCTTGTGATCCACCCGTCTCAGCCTCCCAAAGTGCTGGGATTACAGGCTTGAGCCACTGCGCCCGGCCCCCATCTCAAGATTCTTAATCACATCCTCAAAGATGAACCCATTTTCCAGTTAAGGTAACATTCACAGGTTCTGGGGATTAGGACATGGACATATCTTTAGAAGCTGTCAGACCACCAAAATAAGCAAAGACATTTTAAAATGTACCATTTATTAAGTACCATGTGCCAGACACCTACATACATTTTTCTCACCTCAATTAAGTTTTACAATAACCCTGAAATGTAGGTATTAATGCCTCTATTCTATAGATGAGGAAACTGAGGCTCAGGGAGATTGAGTCATGCTCCCAAAGTCACGTAGCTGGTAAATGACAGAACTGGGATTTGAAACCAGATTGAGCTTGGCTCCAAAGCCAACATGCTTTTTGCCTTACCAACAGCCTCTGAGCCTACCCCGGGCCCTGGCAAAGGTTTCTTGCCTGAATGGATGTGCAGAAAAAGAAAGATAGGTGGACAAGAGAACAAATGATGAGGCCCAGCATTTTTAGTGATATTGACTCTAGCTTTCTTTTGCCAAAGCCCCCTTACCACTCCTCTTATTCTCCCCCACCAACCCTGACCCCTTGTTTCAGAAGCCTGGAATCCCCCCCAGCTTGCAGCCCCCTGCCAACTACTGCTGCCCAGAAGGGTGGCACAGTGCCTGGACTTCAGGCAGGATCTATCAAATCACAGAACCAGAGGGTGTCTGGAGGTCACCTCATCTAGTCCTCTGTTCACACCCAGCCCTGTCATGAGGACAGGGGCAGACAGGGTCGGGGTAGTGGGCAGCAGCAGGATGAAGTGCCCATCTTTTCCTTCAGCTGCCCTTTCTCCTTTCTCACTTCTTACACAATTTATATTGGAAGTCCTCACTCAGGTCTGACTTTGCAGACATCATGCATAATGAGAATTGGCCAGAATCGGGAGTCCTGTGGTCATAGGACTGACCCAGTCCTAGATTCTCCAAAAAATAAAATGAGATTTTTGGCTAAGTCTCTTCACCTCTTTGGGCCTCTAAATCTTCATTTTTAAAATGGGATCGGTAATAGGGGTAGTAACAATACCCACATCACAGGGCCTTTGGGATAATAACACAGCCCAGGAAAGAAGCGTCCAACCCACAGCCCGGAGCAAGGCAGGTACTGCAGGATTATTTTATAACACCCCCCCCCCCCCCCGCCCCCGCCTGCCAGCCCTCCAACCAAGCCCCTTTATCCTGGGTAACACAGGGCTCTGCTCACCTCAGCCATTCTGGTCTGCCTCGCACGCTAGACTGTGAATTCCTCTTGGCAGGATCTTTTTCATTTCTAATCACCGCCCGTTCCCCTCCCTAGTGTCTAGCCTGTGCTCGGGTACATAAGTTCAACACACATTTAATAAATGAGGTCGGGCGCGGTGGCTCACGCCTGTAATACTAGCATTTTGGGAGGCCGAGGCAGGCAGATCACTTGAGGTCAGGAGTTCAAAACCAGCCTGGCCAAAGTGGTGAAACCCCGTCTCTAGTAAAAATAGAAAAAAAATTAGCCGGGCGTGGTGGCGGGCGCGTGTAATACGAGCTACTCGGGAGGCTGAGGCAGGAGAATCGCTTGAACCCGGGCGGCGGAGGTGGCAGCCAGCCGAGGTCGCGCCACTGCACTCCAGCTTGAACAACAGAGTGAGACTCCGTCTCAAAATAAAATACAATAAATAAGTGAGCAAGGGTATGAATCGGCCCCCCAAGTCCCGAGAGGCTCAAAGCTTGACTCCCACCAGCAAGTTTTCCCCGCACGACCCTTTCCCCTGGGTTCCTGGCGGCGACCGCAATGGCGGGGAAAGAGGCGCTGCGGCTTTAAGATTTCTCTCGGGCGTCCCGGTTGCCAAGGCGCGGTTGCCAGCGGCCTGCGCGGAGCTGCGTCCGGCTTTCGCGCGCCGGCTTCGGGTTTCCGCCATCGCCGCCGCCGCCGCTGGGCCGCGCCGGGCTCGGCTCCTCCGAACCGTCTGGCGGACTTGGCACCGGCCCCCGCTCCTCAGTGCCCCCGCAGTGCGTGGCAGGCTGCGGCTTCATTATCCTGATTGATTCCTCCTGCTCCCCGACACCATGGGGGCCCCGGACAAGGAAGGGGGGCGGAGGCGGCATCTGCAGGCCCCTCCCCTGGCCCTCGCCCCCAGCCGCTCCTCAGGCCACCCTGCTGTGGCTGGCCAGGCAGGGCGGGGATGGAGGACCGGCCTGGCCTCTGCTCTCTTGGTGGGCGGGGAGGGGAGGGCCCCCAGGGGGAGGGGAGCAGTGTCCGGTCGGTGCTTTTCCCAAGGTGCCCGCTCTGGGCCGCGTACACCCTGCCTCGGCCCGCCCTCAGCAAAGATTTTGCGCCTTCTCCGGGAGGATATGGAAAGGTTGGGGTGGGGAAAGAACACAGTGGAGGACTGAGAACTTCAGGAGAACAAGCCCTGGCAAAACGGAAAAGGTGACATCTCTGAGGAGTGTTGGTCACGTGTGTCAAGGCCTGGTGACGCGTGTCTTGTGTGCCTCCCTGGGCATCTTCTCCCTACAGTTCTCAGTAGAGGCAGGGGCAGGGTCTGGACCCAACTAACACAGGACACCCCGCAAGAATCTGAGCTCAAAGGAGGGCCAGGAGTCTGTGTGAGGGAGAGGACCTGTTCTCCAGAATCCGGCAGGGTGTGGCCACCCCACACCCAAACCAAGTACTGACACCTTAGTAGAAAGAGCATGTGGCTCATGCCTGTAATCCCAACACTTTGGGTGGCCGAGGCGGGCGGATCACGAGGTCAGGAGTTCGAGACCATCCTAGCCAACATAATGAAACCCCTCCCCCCGCCTCTACTAAAAATACAAAAAAAATTCGCTGGGCGTGGTGGTGGGCGCCTGTAATCCCAGCTACTTTGGAGGCTGAGGCAGGAGAGTCGTTTGAACCCGGGAGGCAGAGGTTGCGATGAGCCAAGATTGCACCATTGCACTCCAGCCTGGGCAACAAGAGCAAAACTCCGTCTCAAAAAAAAAAAAAAAAAAAAGAGGAGCACCTGGGGGCCAGAACTGAGTTTGCTGAGTTTGGAGCATCTTCTTAGTTCTGCCACTTGGTTTGTGGCCTGGGCAAGTCCCTTTACCTTTCTTAGCCATGGCTTATCCATCTGTACAATAGGGATAAGCCAGTTGCCAATGACTAAATGGGATAATATGTAATGTGTAGATGGCAGGACCTTAAGTCCTCTGGCAATAAGAAGAAAGGGAGATAAGGGGCTGAACTCTATCCCTGCTGCTGTTTTGGGTGGATCCCTTGAGGGAGGTGAGTCTTCTCCATATGCTTAAATCCCTGCTTAGGTCGGGCGCGGTGGTTCACGCCTGTAATCCCAGCACTTCGGGAGGCTGATCTGGGTGGATCATGAAGTCAGGAGATCGAGACCATCCTGGCTAACACAGTGAAACCCTGTCTCTACTAAAAATGCAAAAAATTAGCTGGGTGTGCTGGCGGGCACCTGTAGTCCCAGCTGCTCGGGAGACTGAGGCAGGAGAATGGTGTGAACCCAGGAGGCGGAGCTTGCAGTAAGCCCAGATCGTGCCACTGCACTCCAGCCTGGCGGACAGAGCGAGACTCCATCTCAAAAAAAAAAAAAAAAAAAATCCCTGCTTAACCTGCTTAATTTACCTCAAACCTTCCAGTCAAAGCTGCCCCCTTGTCACAGTAGAGGGGCAAAACTGCTCTCTACCTCATTGGCATTGCATGGATTCAATATCTAGGTTTACACCAGGCTCTCCACTACTGTCCTTCTTGCCTTGGGGCCTCTCTTCGCACAATCCCTGAGAGTCTCCCTCTAGTGCCTCGCCCCTGTCCTGTCCAAGGGCCAGACCTGGGAAATTTCTTCCATAGACTCAAACCTTTGGTCCCTCTCAGCCCTGGGAAAGAGGGAACTGGTGGAGAATTTGAGGCTGTTTAATGTATACCTGTCATGCTTGTGAATGTGATCTGGGCCTCTCTGGCAACTTCAGTGTCTATCTCAGGGCCTGTTTCCTCTTCTGTAAATTCATTATTGTTGCAACCCACATTTACTGGGTGACCACAGCGGGGCAGCATGGTGCACCCAGCAGGTTGGGAGTATGGAAAAAACACAGGATGGAAAGAACACTGAAGCTAGGCGCGGTGGCTCACGCCTGTAATCCCAGGACTTTGGGAGGCTGAGGTGGGCGGATCACCTGAGGTCAGGAGTTGAAGACCAGCCTGGCCAACATGGTGAAACCTCGTCTCTACTAAAAATACAAAAAGTAGCCAGGTATGGTGGTGCTCACCTGTAAATCCCAGCTACTTAGGAGGCTGAGGCACAAGAATCACTTGAACCCGGGAAGCAGAGGTTGCAGTGAGCTGAGATCGTGCCACTGCACACTGCAACCTGGGTTACAGAGCGAGACTCCATTGCAAAAAAAAAAAAAAAAAAAAACCCACTGTGAAACTACTGATCTGGGGACAACAGACCAATGCACACAACAGGCTCTCCAATACTAGGGGCCGGTGCAGGGACATCTCCCAGATTCTAGAGCATTCCACAGTGTCCATAAGCTAATTTCCTCTGGGGAAAGACATCCTAAAATTTGAGTCTGGGGCTTTTGTTCATTCTCTTTTGTTGGAATTCCCTATTTTTACACCAGTCATTCATTACCTTTATATTAAAAGGGAGAAAACAATAAAAATACTTCCAGTTTGGGAAAAAAAGATGCCAAGGAGCATTTTTTTCCCCTTTGGTAGCTAGAATCAGGACAGCTCGTGTATCTAGGCTTGCAAAGCTGCCCAGGACCTTTGTTCAGTGTGGCCCTGTGTATGGCTGCCTCAGTCTACCCACTGGCCTGGCTGCCCACCCACCCCTGGCTGGCCTGCCCTATCCTTAGCACCTATAGCCCTCAGCTCCACTTCCTATTAATACAAACCACGTGGGACCCTCACTGTGGAGTCTCCAGGCAAAAGATGAAGCCACAGCCGCCTAGTGGCTGCCAGGGAGGCTGGCAGGAAGGGGCATCTCTACCCGGCGTCTCCTGGGAAACAGCGAGCTCCCCAGAGAAGGGATATTTGGAAGTAAAATTTCTGCCGTTGTGTGTCAATGTGTATGTTGGGGCAGGAGAGGGAGGTAAGAAGCCTCCCCAGCCCCTCTGTTCCTTTCTCCTCAGGAAAAGCCTCTTGGAGCAACTCTCCCACTGCCTCCCAAAACTCCGGCCTCTTATAGGCTCTTCTGGGACTGGACAAGTGACTGAAAATGTCCCTTCAGATTCATGATGCAGGTGAAGGAGAGCACTGGGCTGAGAGTCAGAGGCCCCAGTTCTGAGCTTCCTGCCTTACCCCGTGGCTCTGGCATGTTATACCTCCCTTTCTGAGTCCTAAGTTCCTCCTCTGTAAAATGAAATTTTCTCATCATTCCTAGTCTCTACATTGGGCCTCCTCCACAAAGTCCAGGAATACAGTTGGGGCATTCTAGGCCATTCTTTCCTATACCAGGACAGATATCCAACAGAAGCTCATGATTCCTAGAGTGACCTTGACTCTAGGAATTCTACATTGACCTTGAACGAGCTGGGGCCCTTCACCTGTCCATGCATTCATTCAGGCATTTGTAGGTGCCTTTTGAGGGTGAAGTCTGTGCTGAGAGGATCTAAGACTGCCCCATTTTTTTTTTTTTTTGTAGAGATGGAGTCTCGCTCTGTTGCTCAGGCTGGAGTGTAGTGGCGTGATCTTGGCTCACTGCAACCTCTGCCTCCCGGGTTCTAGCAATTCTTCTGCCTTAGCCTCCCAAATAGCTGAGACTACAGGCACAAGCTGCCAGACCCAGCTAACTTTTTGTATTTTATTTTATTTTTATTTGTTTCTTTGAGATGGAGTCTCAAAGAAACTGCAGGCACCCACCACCACGCCCAGCTAATTTTTGTATTTTTAGTAGAGACAGGGTTTCACCATGTTGGGCAGGATGGTCTCTATCTTGACCATGTGATCTGCCTGCCTCGGCCTCCCAAAGTGCTGGGATTACAGGCATGAGCCACTGCGCCTGGCTTTATTTATTTATTTATTTACTTACTTACTTATTTATTTAGAGACGGAGTCTTGCTCTATTGCCCAGGATGGAGTGCAGTGGCACAATCTCAGCTCACTGCAGCCTCTGCCTCCCAGGTTCCAGTGATTCTGCTGCCTCAGCCTCCTGGGTAGCTGGGATTACAGGTGCACGCCACCATGCCCAGCTAATTTTTGTATTTTTAGTAGAGACGGGGTTTCATCATGCTGGCCAGGCTGGTCTCGAACTCCTGACCTCAGGTGATCCCCCCGCCTTGGCCTCCCAAAGAGTTGGGATTACAAGCATAAGCCACCGCACCTGGCTAATTTTTTGTATTTTAGTAGAGAGGGGGTTTCACCATGTTGCCAAGGTTGGTCTCGAACTCCTGAGCTCAGCAGTTCACCCACCTTGGCCTCCCAGGAAGTGTTGGGATTATAGGCATGAGCCCCTGCGCTGAGCAGCTGCCCAAATTTTTATGAAAGAGGCATCTCAGCTTCCTCTTGCTGTCCGGTACCAGAGGTCAGCTGCATGCCACATTCCTTCCATCATGACCCCCATCATGAGGAGCTGGAGGGACTAGGAACCTTCTCTTCCCCTAGTGTCCAAAGCCAACCTAAGGGAGAAGCCATAGTGTCTCCTGGGAAATAGAGGTGGGGGTGATGTCCCTGCCCCCTCCCCTCTCCCACCTATTTCCCTTTGCTCTCCCTTGCTGTTGATAGTCAAGCCCCACTCCCAGCCCAATCCATCTCCCTCCTTTAAGGTTATAGGGTGTCCAAATTAAAGACAGGAGCCCTTTGGAACCACAGGCAGAGGCCAGAGGTGCCCTAGTAAAAGCAAGTGTCTCTCTCCCAGCTGGGGCCCCCCTCCTAGTCTCACCTCCTAGAGCTTCCCTCCCTCAAGAGACTCCACCTTCTAGGCAGGTTGGGGATGGCTGAGAGGGCCCTTCATGCAGGAGACAACCCCCACAACTTGGAGGAGATAGGATAGCTCTAGAGAGGAAGAGGCCATGGTCCCTGCAGAGACCCAGGGGCCCAGGCCTCCTTCCTTCCCATCTTAGCAGGAAGCACTGGCTGGCCCCCATGGCCTGGCCTGACCTTGTGGCTTCTCAGCCCTTGATCTACGTTCAAGGAAGGGTCAGGCAGTGAAAAGCCAGAGAGAGGAAGGGGAATGAGGGGGAATGGGGAAGGCTCAGAAGCAGGGAGATGTCGTGGAGATATGGATTCTGACTTGTCACCTTTACTGGGCATCTACTGTGTGCCAGGCTGTGTCCTGGTTTTAGATAGATTATGTCATTTAGCCCTCAGCCCAGTGCTGTGCTGTGGCATTATTATTCTGCTCTGACAGAGAAGGAAACTGAGACTCAGGCCTTATATAACTTGCCCAAGGTCACACAGCTTGTCAGGAGTGAAGCCAGAATCCCAGCCCAGGTCTGTCGGCCTCCAGTGGGTTCTCCCTGCTGCCAAAAAGTCCTCCTCCTGGAAAAGCAGGTCTGGGGTTCAGGTTTTCAGTCAGAGCTCATCAGGATCCCCAGAGGCAAAGCTATTGTCATCTGCCTTCCTCCTCCTCACCCATCTGCCAGGCAAGTCGCAGGTGAGCCCCCCACCATGGCCCCTGCCCCAGCCCCAGGTGCCAGCTCCACTTTGCCTGGCTCCCGCCTCTCCCTGGTGCCCCCAAGGTGGCTCTGAGGTCACCCCACACCCCAATGCCTCCATTCTGCATTTCCACATCTCCGAATGCTTGGGAAAAACAGAAGGAGAGAGGAGGTCAATTGAAGGTTGGAAATGTGGACTCTGACTGTAGGTAGAGGATTCGGGGGCCTGGTTATCTTCCTTGGTTCAAATGAACCCTTTCCCCAACTCCCACCCCCTCACCCCAAGAGACAGCCAGAGCTTTGCTTAGTTAATGAAATACAAAAGAAGGAATCAGGGGTGGGGGGGTGGCTCCAGAGCCCTGGAAATCGAGGGAGAGAGAAAAAGTTGGGTCTCTTCCAAAGAGTTAATGTTCCACAGTATGATCGATTAGGTGTCAGATGTAATTTCAAACCAATACAAGATGAATGGCATAATTTTCCCTCTCTCATTTTAGACAGAATTAAGAATCCATTAGCTAACACAAATTTTTGGCAAGTTTAATAGGAGCTCAAATCTACATTCGGAGGAAATGCTCCCCAAAGCCTGTTTCAAGCTTTTACTTCTCAGGCCCCCTGCCTCCAACGTCCTCTTACCAACCCACTGTTGTCTCTTCCCCCCTACCAACATGCAGCCCCCGCTCCCTTCCTCTGGTCCTCCTACATGACCCTCCCCAAGCCAGCCCAAGATTAACTGGCCTGACCCCTCTCACAAAGGCTGGGCCTGCCCACCATTGTCTTTCAGTGGCAGTGGGTGGGGGAAATGGGTGGAGGGGCTGGCAGTGGGCCCAGGAGAGGGGAGAGGTTGCTGAATTGGCCCTAGGCTACAGACAAACCCTAGGGAGAGGGGTAAATTGGGGCCTTGGGCAGTTAGAGTCTCGGCTACTCCTCAGTTTCACCTCCAGAAAAGTTGTTTTTGTCCTAGACAAAGCATTACCCAGTTCATAGGGAGAACACGAGCCCGATTCTTGTTGTCTCTTATATTTACATATATTAATTCACACAGTTAACCTGAGGGATAGGAAGAACAGCTGTCATCCCATTGCATACATGAGGAAACTGAGGCTCAGAGGGTTGAACCTTGGCTCTGCTGTTTGCTTTCTTACTAGGGCCCGAAGGCACTTACGTCTGGGCCTTAATTTCCTCATCTGTGAAATGGGAAGAACAGTAGTACCCATAGGATTATCCTAAGGAACAAATGAGATGGTACACATCACTGCTTTAGCACAGAGCCTAGCACATTAGGAGAGCTTCCATGACTGCCCACCCAGGCAGAGGTGCCTCGTGTCCGCCCTACGCCAGCATTGTGCTGGAATTGAGACCTGGAACACGGGCTGAATCAGCTCTAGCCTCAGCCCTTCAAATTCACAGCCTGGTGAGAGAGACAGACACGCAGACTGACCACTGCCCTGGAAGACAAAAGAGGCTGGAAAAAGAATTATGGTGGCTTACCCTTACCAGGCATTTACACTATGCCAAATGTGGGAGCAAATCCTTTGTATATAGTAACCTGTTTACTCCTCACAACCACCTTATCAGATAGATATTATTATCATCACCCCCATTTTCCAGATCAGGGAACTGAGGCCCAGAGAAGTGAAGTAACTTGCCCAAGGTCACCCAGCTACCAAGTGACAGAGCTAGGATTCCAATTCAGGTAGCCTGATTCTAAGGCCAGTGGCTCTTAACTCCAATGGATGGTGAAGCATGAGGACGTGATAGACCCTGCTTGGGGTCTAGGAATGCTTCTCAGAGGATAGAAGGCTTGAACTAGTTTGTTTGTTTGTTTGTTTAAGACAGAGTCTTGCTCTGTTGCTCAGGCTGGAGTGCAGTGGTGTGATTTCGGCTCACTGCAACTTCCGCCTCCTGGGTTCAAGCGATTCTCCTGCCTCAGCCTCCTGAGTAGCTGGGATTACAGGTGCAAGCTGCCACTCCCAGTTCATTTTTGTATTTTTAGTAGAGACCAGGTTTTGCTGTGTTGCCCGGGCTGGTCTCAAACTCCTGACCTCAGGTGATCCACCTGCTTCGGCCTCCCAAAATGCTGGGATTACAGGCGTGAGCCACGGCGCCCGGCCCTGAACTAGGTCTTGACTGATGAGTTGGAGTTTGCCAGGTGGGCAAGGAGAGAAAGAGCATTCTAGGCGGCAAGAACAGCATGTGCAAAAGCACCGAAAGGAGACTCAGCATGGGAGGCAGTGAGTAACGTGCTTCTTCACCAAAACGTGGGGTTTGTGCGGAGGATGGCAGGAAACAAGGTTGGATAGGCAGGCCTGATGCTTCATTCTGACAATCCTTCTCAGCAAGTTGGGAAGTTCTTCCTATTGTCTGACTCCTACAGACAGCTTTGCATGCTGTGCTCAAGAACTATGATTTAAATCACGTTGTCATAATAATAGGCATAGCTAGCATCTCTCGTGTGCCAAATGCTTTATATTGATTATCTTGTTTCTTCTTTACAATAACCACATGAACCAAGTACTATTATCCCATTTTTCGGATGAGCAAACAGAGGCTCGGAGATGCGAAGTAACTTGGCCCGAGAGAGACAGCTAGAAAGTGACAGAGCTAAGTTTCAAACCTGAGTCTGACACCAAGCCCAAACTCTTAATCGCTTGCTTGCTGTGTTCTGGTAGGCAATGGGGGAACTTTGGAGGAATTTTCAGCAGTGAACTGAGTTTTAGAAAAAGAATTCTGGCAGAGTGTAGAGGCTGGATTGGAACAGGGTGAGACCGGAGGCAGGGAAGCCAGCAGTGAAACTGTTTCTCTTGTCCAGATGAAAGTTCCAGATGGAGAACGATGGGAGGAAAGGGCCTTCCTTATCCATGGGGATGAAAAAGAGGGCCTTTTGGAGCCCAAGGAATAATAATCATACTATAGGCAGGGCACAGTGGCTCACACCTGCAGTCCCAGCACTTTGGGAGGCCAAGGCGGGGGGATCACCTGAGGCCAGGAGTTCGAGACCATCCTGGCCAACATGGTGAAAACCCGTCTCTACTAAAAATACAAAATTAGCCAGGCATGGTGGCGCATACCTGTAATCCCAGCTACTTGGGAGGCTGAGGCAGGGGAATCTCTTGAACTTGGGAGGTGTAAGTTGCAGTAATCCGAGATCACGCCATTGCACGCCAACCTGGACGACAGAGTGAGACGGAGTCTCACTAATAATAATAATCATCATCATCATCATCATACGATTAAGTGCCTACCCTGTCCTCTGTAAGGATTTTTTAAAATAAAATAAGATTAAAATAAGTGCTTAATCTGTGCCACTGAGCCATTTCCAACTTGCACATGTTGCAAAGCAGATATTATTAGCCCCATTTAACAGATGAGAAAGCCGAGGCTCAGAGAAGTTGACCAACTTCAGAGCCAGGACTGACCTGAAGCTCCAGCCTTTCCCTTCTACTACACTGCATAAGGTGATTGGGCCATACATTAGAAGTCAGCTCTTCCCTCTCGACCTGGCTTAATATTCGCTGGGTACATATGGAGCTGGTCCTCTATTTTGGCCCCAGGAAATGGCGTTGAGCTGAGGGAGGTGGAAAAGGGATGAGGAGGAGTGGAGAAGGGAAACTGGAGAGGAATGAGGTCTGGAATTCTGAGGATCTGTTGCTGACCATTCAGGAAGATGTAAAGGAAGGCACACAGGAAGATTAGTGGATTTAATTCTCTTAGCCCTTAAGAGGAGAAGACACCTTGGCCGCATGGTGGCTCACGCCTGTAATCCCAGCACTTTGAGAGGCCAAGGTGGGCAGATTACAAGGTCAATAGATCGAGACCATCCTGGCCAACATGATCTCTAAAACCCCATCTTTACTAAAAATACAAAAATTAGCTGGTGGTGGTGGCACATGCCTGTATTCCCAGCTACCTGGGAGGCTGAAGCAGGAGGATTGCTTGAACCTGGAAGTCGGAGGTTGCAGTGAGCTGAGATGGCACCACTGCACTCCAGCCTGATGACAGAGTGAGACTCCGTCTCAAATAAAAATAAAAATAAAAATAAAGAAGAAGACACCTCATTCCTTTACTTCGTTTCGTAACTTTTGGTAAATCCTTCCGGCTGTCTAACTCCTATCCCATCTAATAGAGTCACAAACCACCCCAGTTGCCAGTTTTAAGGAAGAGCTCCTATCCATGCTCCCTATCATGTATCACATGAGGGCATACTTCATCATTTCTTTTGGGGTAGGAAGTAAGGAGATGGGGGAGTATTCCACCTACTTTTATTTTTTGAGATGAGGTTTTGCTGTGTTGCCCAGACTGGTCTGAAACTCCTGGGCACAAGTGATCCTCCCACATCAGCCTACCAAGTAGCTGGGACACAGGCATCGTGCCAGCTCATGTACTTACTTTTATATCAATTAATACCCAGAGCAAGCTAGGTTCTCAGAGTATTCCACCAAAAAGGAGGAAATGACCAACTCCTGCCCTGGTAGAGAGGAGACAGAGAGAAAGCTGGGCACCAGGTTGGTCTTATCGCCTGCCTCTCAAGAATGCTTGCCACTTCTGAGATCCTTGATCTCCATACCTTTATTATTGAGTCCATTCATCTATTTACTCCACATTTTTTGGGGGGGCACCTAATATGTACCTGGTCCTGTCCTAGGTGCTGGGAGTGCTACTAAAAACAACCCCCAACCCCAACCAAGGAGCTTGTGTATTAAGTTGGGGGAGATAGACAATGAACATACTACATGTGTAGAATACATAGTATGTTAGATGGTGAAATGTATATGAAAGAAGAAAAAAAACAGGGAAGGTGGGCCAGGTGTGGTGGCTAACGCCTGTAATCCCAGCACTTTGGGAGGAGGCTGAGGCAGGCAAATCACTTGAGGTCAGGAGTTCTAGACCAGCCTGGGCTAAGATGGTGAAACCCATCTCTACTAAAATACAAAAAAAAAAAAAAAAAGCTGGATGTGGTGGTGCATGCCTGTAGTCCCAGCTACTCAGGACGCTGAGGCAGGAGAATCACTTGAACCCGGAGAGGCGGAGGTTGCAGGGAGTGGAGCTAATGCCCCTCCACTGCAGCCTGGGCTATAGTGCAAGACTCTGTCTCAAAAGAAAAAGGAAGGAAGAAAGGAAAAGCAGTGCAGTTTTGAATGGGACAGCGAGGAAAAGACTCTTAGAGAGGGTGCTATTTTAGTATGGATCTGAAAGAGGTCAGATATCTGGGGAAGAACTTTCCTATCAAAAAGAACAGCCAGTGCAAAGACCCCCAGGCAATAGCTTTCCCAGAGTGTCTGGAAGAGGTAATGAGCAAGGGGAAGGTTGAAGGAGTTGAGCCCAGAGACCCTAAGGTCAGACTGTCTAGGGCCTTCAGGTTTTCACACTGAATGAAAAGGTACACCATCTGAGGGCTCTGAGTTCTGAGCAGAGGAGTGACATCATCTGACTTAGTATTTAAAAATCATTCCAGTTGCCTAGGGCTGAGGGATTGGGAGGTGGGTGGAGAGAGACTGCTAATGGGATGGGCTTCTTATTAGAGTGATGAAAATGCACAAAATTGGCCAGTTGTGGTGGCTCATGCCTGTAATCCCAGCACTTTGGGAGGCTGAGGCAGGTGGATCACTTGAGTTCAGGAGTTTGAGACAAGCCTGGCCAACGTGGCAAAACACCATCTCTACTAAAAATACAAAAGTTAGCCAGGTGTTGTGGTGCACAGTTATAATTACAGCTATTTGGAGGTTGAACCTGGGAGGCAGAGGTTGCAGTGAGCTGAGGTCACACCACTGCACTCCAGTCTGGGTGACAGAGCAAGACTCTGTCTCAAAAAAAAAAAAAAAAAAAAAAAGGGCAGGGCTCGGTGGCTCACACCTGTAATCCCAGCACTTTGGGATGCTGAGGCGGGCGGATCACAAGGTCCGGAGTTCGAGACCAGCCTGGCCAATATGGCAAAACCCTGTCTCTACTAAAAATACAAAAATTAGCTGGGCATGGTGGTGGGCACATGTAGTTCCAGCTACTCGGGAGGCTGAGGCAGGAGAATTGCTTGAACCCAGGAGGCAGAGGTTGCAGTAAGCCAAGATTGCACCACTGCACTCCAGCCTTGGTGACAGAGCGAGATTCTGTCTCAAAATAAAAAGGAAAAATGTTCAAAATTATGTGGTGATGGCCATGCAAATTTATAAATATACTAAAAATCATTGTATTGTACACTTTATGTTTTATTTACATATTTATTTACTTACTTATTTGTTATTATTATTATTATTTTTGAGATGGAGTTTCACTCTTGTTGCCCAGGCTGGAGTGCATTGGTGCGATCTCGGCTCACCGCGACCTCTGCCTCCCAGGTTCAAGTGATTCTCCTGACTCAGCCTCCCGAGTAGCTGGGATTACAGGCATGCGCCATCATACCCGGCTAATTTTGTATTTTTAGTAGAGATGGGGTTTCTCCATGTTGGTCAGGCTGGTCTCAAACTCCCGACCTCAGGTGATCCGCCCACCTCTCGGCCTCCCAAAGTGCTGGGATAACAGGTGTGAGCCACTGCGCCCAGCCTACGTATTTATTTTTTTGAGAAAGAGTCTATGTCACCCAGGAGGGAGTGCAGTGACATGATCATGGCTCACTGCAGCCTTCAACTCTTGGGTTCAAGCCATCCTCCCGCCTTAGCCTCCTGGGTAGCTGGGACTAGAGGCATGCCCTGTCGTACCTGCCTAATTTTTAAATGTTTTGTATAGACAAGGTCTTACTGTGTTGCCCAACTTGGTCTTGAACTCCTGGCCTCAAGTGATACTCCTACCTCAACCTCCCAAAGCACTGGGATTATAAGCATGAGCCATCACTCCTGGCCTGTTGTATACTTTATTTATTTGTTATTATTTGTTATTTTTAAGATAATAAAATATCTTAAAATGTCGCTGAGGCTGGAGTGCAGTGGTGCAATCTCAGCTCACTGCACTCTCCACCTCCCAGGCTCAAGTGATTTTTGTGCCGCAGCCACCCAAGTAGCTGAGACTACAGGTGCCTGCCACCACAACCAGCTAGTTTTTGTATTTTTAATAGAGATGGAGTTTCACCATGTTGGCAAGGCTGGTCTTGAATGCCTGAGTCACCTCAGGTGATCTGCCCGCCTCGGCCTCCAAAAGTGCTGGGATTACAGGCACTAGCTGCCGCGCCTGGCCCTGTTGTACACTTTATTTTTTTTTAATTTTTTTTTATTTTTTGAGATGGAGTCTCGCTCTGTTACCCATGCTGGAATGCAGTGGTGCAGTCTTGGCTCACTGCAACCTCTGCCTGCCAAGTTCAAAATATCCTCTCACCTCAACCTCCTGAGTAGCTAGGATTAAAGGTGTGCACCACCACACCTGGCTAATTTTTTTAGTATTTTTAGTAGAGATGGGATTTCACCATGTTGGCCAGGCTGGTCTCCAACTCCTGATCTCAAATGATCCACCTGCCTCAGTCTCCCAAAGTGCTGGAATTACAGGCATGAGCTACCATGCCTAGCCTGTTGTACATGTTAAATGGGTGACTTATACCTCAAGGAAGCTGTTCTGTTTTTTGTTTTTTTTTTTTTTTGAGATGGAGTCTCGCTCTGTCGCCCAGGCTGGAGTGCAGTGGCCAGATCTCAGCTCACTGCAAGCTCCGCCTCCCGGGTTCACGCCATTCTCCTGCCTCAGCCTCCCGTGTAGCTGGGACTACAGGCGCCCGCCACCTCGCCCGGCTAGTTTTTTTGTATTTTTTAGTAGAGACGGGGTTTCACCGTGTTAGCCAGGATGGTCTCGATCTCCTGACCTCGTGATCCACCCGTCTCGGCCTCCCAAAGTGCTGGGATTACAGGCTTGAGCCACCGCGCCCGGCCAGCTGTTCTGTTTTTTTAAAAAATCACTCTGACTGTTGCACTGAGAATAGACTACAGGAGCAGACCAAGGGCAGAAACTGTGGTCATCCAGGAGAGAGGGAAGGCAGTGGGGAGCAGTGGAGGGAGAAATGCGCTGATTCTGGATTTATTTTGAAGGCAGAGCAGACAAATTCCCTGATGAATCAAATGTGGGATATACAAGAACGTAAACTAGAATAGTTGAAGAACTGGAGTTCTGGAAAGGAGGAAGGGATGGCCTGAGGGCATGGGCCTTCAAGGGCAGTGCTGAGATTGCCCTTAGAATTTAGGTTGTAAGACCCTGGCTTTTTAGTTTTTTATTGATTGATTGGATTGATTGATTGATTGATTGATTTAGAGATGGAGACTTGCTCTGTTGCCCAGGCTTCAGTGCAGTGGTGCAGTCTTGGCTCATTCAACCTCTGAGTCCTGGGTTCAAGCGACTCTCCTGCCTCAGCCTCCGAGTAGCTGGGATTACAGGTGTGTGCCACCACCTCCGGCTAATTGTTTGTATTTTTAGTAGAGACGGGGTTTCACCATGTTGGCCAGGCTGGTCTTGAACTCCTGACCTGAAGTAATTCCACCTGCCTCAGCCTCCCAAAGTTTTGGGATTACAGGCATGAGCCATGGTTCCCAGCTGACCCTGGCTTTTTAATTTGAATATTAACCCTATTATATTTCAGAATATCTCTGAGCATCAGTTTCCTCAACTTGTACTCAATCAGCTGCAGAGACTGATGGGGACGGACCTGACTCATTTCAGGTGCTTGTGGAGCATTCACTCCATTCCTATCCCCTTCTTTTCTGGCCTTCTAACTGAGACTGCTCTGAGCCAGGGGCCCACGAAAGAATGAGGGGGAGGAATATGGCAGACCTTAGGTCCCAAAGGAGTACTGGGCAGGGGGCTTGGGCATCGTTCTTAGTTATCTGACTCCTGCAGTGGGGAAAGAAGTGGAAGACATTGCTCATCGCCCTTGAGCCTGACCCATTCGTGGTCATTCTAGCTCCTGCACCTCCACCTTCCCTGGGGGCAGAAGGACTAGTGCCTACACATTTGGGGTTGGCAGAAGATTATCTCAGAGCCTGTTCTCTTCAACCTAGTGGGAGATTCTAGGAAGGCATTAATTACCATCTTCCTGCTGATGCTTGGTTAATGCGATGATTCAAAAGCTGTATTTTTCAATTACGTTTAACGAAAAGATTTATAGTCAAGTAAAACATAATTAGGAGGCTGCCAGCAGACTGGCCTCCTGAGAGGAAGAAAGGTGGGACCAAGTCCTAATGAGGCAGGTTGGAACCCAGGTCAGAGGACCTACTTATCCTTCCCAACCCCTCTTCAAAGATGCCGAAGCATTAATCAATTCTAATATTCAACCCACATTTGTAAGTACCTATTCCTTGCTGGGCCCAGAGTGTACAATGGAAGCAGAACAAATACTATGATCCCTGCTTTCAGAGAGCTTACACACCAGGAGACGAGGCTGACCAAAAACAACAACAACAACAACAAAAAGAAAAAAACCCAAAACCAAAAACAGCCAACAGTTTAACAAAGCACTGCAAGTGCCTCGAAGGAAATAACAGGATGCTGAACTAGAGAATACCTGGGGGATCTGCCTTGGGCAAAGAGATCAGAAAGCGTTTCTAGGTGAATGGGCAAGCTGAGATTCGAAAGATAAAAACGAGTCAGCCAACCCAAGAGTGGGAGGGAGTTGAGGAAATTGGTTCTCAGAAAGCAGCCCAGGCGGATCATCTGAGATCAGGAGTTCAAGACCAGCCTGGCCAACCTGGTGAAACTCTGACTCTACTAAAAATACAAAAATTAGCCAGGCATGGTGGCGGGTGCCTGTAATCCCAGCTACTCGGGAGGTTGAGGCAGGAGAATTACTTGAATAAAGGAGGTGGAGATTGCAGTGAGCCGAGATTGCACCACTGCATTCCAGCCTGGGCAAAACAGAACTAGACTCTGTAAAAAACAAACAAACAAACAAACAAACAAAAAACCCAGGTCCTAGGATGGGGCTCTTAGTGTTTGCAAAATGGAATGAAAAGCCAGTGAGGCTGGTGCATAGAGAGGGAGCAGGAGAGACAGAAAAGGACACCAGGAAGGGAGGTGGGGACCATGATTACAATCAGGCTTGAATTCTTTCATCACCCCAAAAAGAAAGTATACCCATTCAAAATGACTCCCCATTTTCCTCCAAGCCCCCAAGCTTTAGGCAACCAGAGTTATTTTATTCTATATGCTAAAGACTGGGGGGTTTTAAGCCAGGGAGTAAAATGACCCAGCCTATATTTTTAAAAGATTGCCAGGCCGGGCGCGGTGGCTCAAGCCTGTAATCCCAGCACTTTGGGAGGCCGAGACGGGTGGATCACGAGGTCAGGAGATCGAGACCATCCTGGCTAACATGGTGAAACCCCGTCTCTACTAAAAAATACAAAAAACTAACCAGGCGAGGTGGCGGGCGCCTGTAGTCCCAATTACTCAGGAGGCTGAGGTAGGAGAATGGCGTGAACCCGGGAGGCGGAGGTTGCTGTGAGCTGAGATCTGGCCACTGCACTCCAGCCTGGGCGACAGAGCGAGACTCCATCTCAAAAAAAAAAAAAAAAAAAGATTGCCTCAGGCCAGGTGCGGTGGCTCACGCCCATAATCCTAGCACTTTGGGAGGCCTAGGTGGGAGGATCACAAGATCAGGAGTTCCAGACCAGCCTGGCCAAGATGGTGAAACCCCATCTCTACTAAAAAAAATACAAAAATTAGCCAAGTGTGGTGGCGGGCGCCTGTAGTTCCCACTACTTGGGAGGCTGAGACAGGAGAATCGCTTGAACTTGGGAAGTGGAGGTTGCAGTGAGCTGAGATTGTGCCACTGCACTCCAGCCTGGTTGATGGAGTGAGACTCTGGCTTAAAAAAAAAAAAAAAAAAAAAAAAAAGATTACCCCAGCTGCTATGAGAGAATGGATCAGAGAGGGGCAAGGTAAGAGACTGAAGCAGACATGTAGAGACCCAGGGAAGAGTTGATGTGACCTGGCTCAGGGGGAAAAACACTGAGGAAGGAGAGAAGAGCCTGGATTTGGGATGCACTTTGGAGCAAGAAGCAGTGATTCTTAGTGAGAGTCTATGTGGAGAGTGAGGGACAAGGTGAGCTTAAAGGTGACTCTCAGGTTTCTCTCTTGAACTGGGTGCTGCCATTCATTGCAGTGGTGGAGCCAAGAGGAGAAGCAGATGGAAAGACATGTGGATAAAGAATTCAGACTTGGCCAACCTAGGCAACACAGTAAGACCTCATCTCAAAAAAAGAAAAAAAAATTAACGAGGCACGGTGGCCCACGCCTGTGGTCCCAGCTACTTGGGAGTCTGAGGTGGGAGGGTCACTTGAGCCCGGGAGGTCAAGGTTGCAGTGAGCCATTATTGCACCACTGCACCCCAGCCTGGGTGACAGAGTGAGACTCTGTCTCAAAAACAGCAACAACAACAACAAAGAAAATCCAAATGCCCATCAATGATAGACTGGATAAAGAAATTGTGGTACATATACACCACGGAATACTATGCAGCCATAAAAAGAATGAGATCATGTGCTTTGCAGGAACATGTGTGAAGCTAGAAGCCATTATCTGCCACAAACTAAAGCAGTAACAGAAAACCAAACACTGCATGCTCTCATTTATAAGTGGTAGCTGAATGCTGGGATCACATGGAGGTGAACAACACACACTGGGGCCTCTCAGAGGGTGGGGTGGGGGAGGGAGAGTATTAGGAAGCATGATTAGTGCATTCTGGGCTTAATATCTAGGTGATGGGGGTTGATAGGTGCAATAAACCACTATGGCACACGTTTACCTATGTAACAAACCTGCACATCCTGCCCATGTACCCCAGAACTAAAAACAATAAAGAGTTCATGTGAGGTTTCCCTGGCCCTGAGGGATGGAGGCCCACACCAAGGGAGTCTCCTCTTACCACCCTACTTTGATGCTTCCCGGCTTTTATTTATTTATTTATTTATTTATTTATTTATTTATTTTGAGATGGAGTCTTGCTCTGTCCCCCAGGCTGGAGTGCAGTGGCATGATCTCGGCTCACCTTTTTCTTTTTCTTTTCTTTTTTTTTTTTTTTTTTTTTGTCACAGGGTCTCACTGTATCACCCAGGCTGGAGTGCAGTGATGTGATCTCGGCACACTGCAACCTCCACCTCCTGGGTTCAAGTGATTCTCATGTCTCAGCTTCCCAAGTAGATGGGATTACAGGCTGCACACCCAGCTAGTTTTTGTATTTTCAGTAGAGGCAGGGTTTCACCACGTTGGCCAGGTTGATCTCAAACTCCTGACCTCAGATGATCAGCCCACCTCGGCCTCCCAAAGTGCTGGGATTATAGGCTCAAGCCACCGTGCCCAGCCTGTCCTTTAGCTTTTTTTACATGTCTAACTTCCATTCTTCCTGCTATTCTTGGAAATGCATCTCTCTAGTTTGGAGAGGGAATTTTGGAGAGATAATTCTGTCATTCTCAGTTCCCTTTAACTGCCTAAGTTCCTGAAATTCTACCACGAAATTCATACTATACTCATATTCATTGAGTACCCACTGTGGGTCAGATACTATGCTAGAAGCATTGGCTACATTATTTCATTCAATCTTGCCAACCACTCTTTCCACAGTATTAATAATACAATAATAATAGTAGTAGTAATAAATAATAGTGACCACTTAATGACAACTCACTTGAACTAAATGCTTTACATTAATTGTCATTTTAAAATCTTATTGGGAAATAACCTACCCAGGGTCAAATAGCCAGTTAGGAATGGGTTGAGAAACCTGGGCTTGTCTCCAGTACACCAGACTCTCTTGGGGGATGAGGACTTTGGCTGCATGGGTGGAGGAAGGGCAGAGGCATTGTGATGCCTTTCCCTTCCTTCTCATTTATTCTTGCAAATGGAGCACAGAGGCAGCATTATCTTTCCAGACTTCCTTGGTTGCAGAGGGCAGGCACCCCGATGACAACTCCAGGGCCTGCATTTTGCTGGGGAAATGTGTCCATTTGTTGGGGAGGGCACAGATCTCACAAGACCTACCAGTCCCTTAGAGCAATTGCCTCGTGTCAGAGGAGGGAGGTTCCCATCTATGTAGTGCAGGATCCTGCTCTGTGATACAAAAGGCTGATTCTTGTATTCATCCTCTGAGGATGGCTTTGGTGTTTGTGCAGGTGCATTTACACTTCTGTATATGTGTGTGTGCATTTGTGTAATAATTGGTGTGCAAAGGACCAGGTGATTTGCACACATACATGCAAGTCAGAACAGCCTGGATTCTGTGCATTTCCCTCAGGATATGTGTGTGTGAAGGGATGATTATCCGGTTGTCTGGGGCCTCAGAAAGGCAGGTAACTTGTAAATTTCCTCAAGCATGTGCTGGTGGGTGGAGTTCCCACAGGATGGAAAAAGGGGCTGGCCCCAGAGTTGAGTTCTGAGCTCAGCTCTCCACCTCTTCCTGCCCGTCTCCAGCTCGCTGCCTCCCCCTGCTTTTCCCCAAGCTGGGCAGAATGCCCTCAGCCTGTGCCGGCTGGCACACATGCCACATGGTGCCTGGCGCGCGTCTGGGCAAGGATGACGCCCCCAGGACCGGCTGGGATACCAAGCCACCCGCTGCCTCTCCCACCTCCAGAACGGAGCGTCCCCATCCCATCCCCTTTCCCAGCCAGGGACTTGGGGAGCAGGCAGGGACACAGCACAGACAGATACAAACACACAGATGCACCCAGAGACGCCCACAGGCGTGTGCCCCTCCGGGGCACAGACGCAGGCGTTCACACAGGCTCGGGTACACACACACACGCTCACACCCGCCAGATAAATTCATAGGCAGTCTCCACTTGCACGGATCCAGACAGAACCTGACCCGCCTAGGACATTTAGGCAAACCCACCTGGTGTCTCTGTCCGTGGTGCTGAAACAAGAATGTTTGAACATTCTCCCTATGGAAGCACTAACAGGAAAGAGGAGAAAAAGACCTGGGAATGGGTGGTGGACAAAAAAGAAGCAATGGAGGAGAAAGAAGAGAGGGGAGAGAGAATGTAAAGGATTCTAGGATAACCAAGGACTATCTGAACCCTGGGACTAGGAGAGGAGAAGAAGATGGAAGATGATCTCAGCCCCCATTCCTCCCCGCTGGATGTGTGTCTCCTGTGACCTCCAGTCATTCCTTCCATATGCCACCTTGCCCTAGATGACCTGAAAATGGTAGGGAAAGGAGACAGACCTGGGAAAGCCCTATAGTGGACCTGCAGATAGCTCCCTACCTGATTACTTATCTCAATTTGTGTTGGGCAAGTGGACAACACTGTTGATCTGGATTTGTTCTGGGGATTGCAGGGATTTAGTGACTGCTTAATGCTTATCCATCAGATTGGATTATGGGTTCCTTTTGCTCTCTTCTGAGATAAAAAAAAGAAAGAAAGAAACTTCCCTCCAGAGAGATTGCCTAATAGAGATGGCTGTCCCACCAGCAGCCCCTTAGTTGTGGAATTTATGTAACATGAGGAATGCTCACTCTTCTGGTGGGGAGATATCTTCAAGGACTGAAGGGATTATCATATAACTAGGTGGGAAGGGATAAGGGAAGATGGGAGAGAGAAAAAAGAGAAAAGAGAAGGAGAAAGAAAGTGTGTGGTGGATGAGAGGATGAAAGAAGGAAGGAAAGAGGAAGGAAGAGGGTGGAGATGCAGATGGCAAGAGTAAGACAGGGCTTGAGTGAACCAGACAGAATCCTGTGCCCAGGGAAGGGGCAGGGAAAATGTGCCAGTTGGAGTAAATTGCTCCCCTCAAGTGTCCCAGGGGCCCAGATAAGACTGGAATTCCAGCTTAGTCCTGCAGCTGTTCACAATGTCATTCTTCACCCAGAGCTTCAGGCAAAAAGACCCTGTGGGCCAGGACTACCGATGTGAGGAGCAGCTGCTCTGGCGAGGAAGGTGAGGTCAGATGCAGTCAAGTGCATGTGTGGTTTCCTCATGGGTGGGGTGAGGACAGTGGGTGTCTCCTGGGGTGTTTCCACCTATTCATGTGTAAGCAGTGGCAGGAGACAGATGTCACATGCTTGGGTGGGCCCTGGAGAGTGGGTACTGGGTTGATTGAGGATGAGGAACAGAAAGAGGAAAAGGAAGAAGAGAGCAGAGGGAGAGGAGTAAGTGGGAAGAAAAGGATATTGGATCTTCTTCTAGAAAGTTCTGGATGTTCTGTTATTCTCTTTTTTTCCCCTACAATTTGAGAAAAAGGCCTAGACTCAGTTGGGTATGGTGGCTCATGTCTGTAATCCTAGCACTTTGGGAGGCTGAGGCAGGTGGATCACTTGACTCTAGGAGTGTGAGACCAGCCTGGGTAACATGATGCGACTCCATCTCTACAAAAATACAAAAAATTATCTGGGTGTGGTAGTGCATACCTATAGTCCCAGCTACTTGAGAGGCTGAGGTGGGATGATGGCTTGAGCCTGGGAGGTGGAGGTTGCAGTGAGCCAAGATCTCACCATTGCACTCTAGCCTGGGTGACACAACAAGATCCTGTCTCAAAGAAAAAGAAACAAAAAGAGGAAGAAGGCCCAGGCTACCAGCTGGGCACATCTACCTCAGTGTCTTTGTCTGTGGTATAGTTATAGTGAGAGTCCCAAACTCATAGGGTTATTGAGAGGATTATCAACTCTTGCATAATGCTGAGTCAATTACTAACATATCACAAGCTCCAAGTGTATGTTAGCTTCCATATTGTTGTTGTTACATCTTGGTTTTGCACTGGATCACTCGGGGAGTTATTATCATTATTATTATTTGAGACGGAGTCTCGCTCTGTTGCCCAGGCTGGAGTGCAGTCGCTCGATCTCCTGCCTCAGTCTCCTGAGTAGCTGGGACTACAGGCGCCCGTCACCACGCCCAATTTTTTGTATTTTTAGTAGAGACAGAGTTTGCACCACCACGCCCAGCTAATTTTATATTTTTATAGAGATGGGTTTCTCCATGTTGGTCAGGCTGGCCTTGAGCTCCTGAGCTCAGGTGATCTGCCCGCCTCAGCCTCCCAAAGTGCTGGGATTACAGGCGTGAGCCACCGCACCCAGCCCAGTTGGGGAATTCTTCGTGCTTACCTAGACCTTCTTGCTATGCCCTTAGGTTCAACACTTTTAGGTCTCCCTTTACTCACATGGAGGACTGTGATTTCCCAGATATTCAAATTTACTCCTTAAGAGAGGCAGCCAAGAGGTTTTCTGGAGTACAAAGCAAAAACCCCATGATAAGAAAAGTCTAGGGTGCAGGTCACTGAGTTTTCCCACCAGAGCCTGTCACGGATGGTTTTCCTGGATTCCTGAAGAAATTGGACCCTGGACCTACATCAGTGCCTCCCCATCCAGCCTGGAGCCTCAGCCATCTGCCCCACGAAGTGATCCTGTCCGGGCCCCGCCCAAGCCTGTGTGGTTTGGGTCATTTCCTCCAGACTCCTCTTTCAACCCCAATTCCTTCTCTTCGTTCACTTTCTTCAACTCACCCTCTGCTCCTTTCTTGTCCCTTTTTTTTATTCTCAGGAATCTAGTTGGAAGGAAAGGAATTCCCTCACTACTTAGAGTGGGATTCCCCCACCCTGAACCAGCAGAATGGATGGTCTCCTGCTGGTGGTCAAAGAAGCATGTGGGGGCTGGCACAGGAGGGGCGAGGGGTGGCAGGGCAGTCCCCATGTCCCCCTATTCTCCCCAGCTCCTGTCTCATCACTGTCACCATTCAATCATAGCAGATGGGCTGCAGCTGTGAGCGCCAGCCCGGCACACAGGCTGGTCCGTGCCACTTGGGAGAGAAGGAAGAGAGAGGGAGGGAGAGAAGGAGGAGGGATGGAGGAGGGAGAGAGGAAAGGGAAGAAGAGGAGGAGGAGGAAAGGAAATATAGTGGAGGAGGAGAGAGGTGGCTTGCAGAGAAAGGAGACTTGGTGCTTTTAATGCCTCTCTCTTCCCAGCAGAAGAGCAGAGGCCAGGGCTGGGCTCACAAGCTGGGCAGTGCCAGGCGAGATGGGCATATGCCCTTGATTACTACCAGGACCGCAGGCCAAACCTCCACAGCCGCCACGGCCTCATAAATCAGTTTTTAAGTAGCAACCACATGGACATTTCCCAGCTGAGAGGCCCGGCCTCTGTCGGCCCAGCTAGGGCAACACTGGTGGAGGGGCAGGTGCCAGGCCAGGGCACCGAAGAGAGAGGGGTGGTCATTGAGGTTTGGTGCGAAGTGAGGCTGGAGCTTTTTCAAGCAAAACCTGGGGCAGGGGCTCCTGCCAATAGAGACTAGGTAAGAAAGTGGCAAGTGGCTGGCAGTGGGTCCAGGACTCCCTGCTGGGACCCCCAGACCCTGTGCTGGATTTCCCTGGGGAAGCTGCTTACAGAGGAGGGAGAGGGTATTGCTACTGGAACTCCTTCCCTCCAGCTCCCACCCCTCCCTAAGAACAAAGAGTCAGGGTGAGTGTGAGGGTGTGTGTGCCTATGCACTTGGGTATCTGAATGTGTTCACCAGGCCTTGAGGGGCAGGGAGGTGTTTCCTGATACCCAGCCCCGGCCTGGCACAAACAGGGCACCCAATAAAGTTGCTTGAATGAATAAGTGATTGAGTGGGAAAGGGGCCAGTTATGCAGACTTGCGTGCGTTCACAGGAATGGGAGATTTCTATCCGAGTGTGTCCTGACTGGATTCTGTGTATATGTGTGTATGTGGGGGTGTCTGTGGGTGCTCTGGTGGGAGCGGGTGGGGAAGCAGGAGATGAGGGAGCTGGCGAGGGGGATCTATTTCAGCCAACGTCCGTCCACATCCTCCTTTTCAGGACGTCTTCCCTACACAGCCCTCCCCAGAGCCACGATTCTCCCCTTCTAAGAATTCATCAGTGGGGCGGCAGCTCCCGCACCCCCACCCCCTGCCCTTGCCAGATCCCGAGGCTGACGCCCTCCTCTCCTCCTCCCCGCACTGGCCGCTTAGGTGGCCTGGGGTGCGGAGGTCCCGGCCTGGCGCAATCAGTTGCAGAGCGGATGGGGCGGGGGCGCCCAGCCTTCTTGCGCGCGGTGTCTCCTCCCTGGGTGAACAGATGTCTCGGAATTTTAGATGTGCTCTCCGCCCCTCCTCGCAATAACTCCCCCCACCCCCACCCCCCCACCCCCAGCTGGCACCGGCTGTGGCGTGGCGCCCTCCTCCTCCCCCAGCTCCCAATAGCAAAACCGGGTGATAGATCCGGGAGCTCGGCTGCAGGCTTGGGCCAGGAGGCCCGGGAGGCCCGCGGCGTGGCAGTGGCGGCTCCCAGCGCGGAGGGAACCGTTCGGCGCTGTGCGGGCCTCTTTCCTTCTCTCCTTCCTTCCCTTCTCCCGCATCCTCTCACTCCCATCTCTCCACTGTCTATGTCCTTCACGGCCTCTGTCCCACCCTACAGTCCATCCCAGCCACCAAGTCTACGAAGATCCTCTACACAGACCCTCACACTTCACGACAGAAACTCCTCCTGGCAACTTTGGTGGAATTATTTCCTCTAGAGACCCCTTTTCATGCATTCCTGAGCCGCCCCCCATCACCATCAACTGGCTGCCTGCCCTCAGTAGAAACCCCGAGTTAATCCGGAAAACGTGGGGGGGAGGACGGGAGAGAGTAGGGATTGAGATTAGGGAGGTGAAGGAGACATGGTTGGCCCTGGCTGTGAGACACCCAAATTTTCTAATCACTGCTAATTAATTAATAATCCAATTCCGTGGACCCCCAACTCAGGGAAGGGGGCGGGACCCACAGCGGGCAGGAGGGGGCCTTGGCAAGGCTTCACAGTCGGGGTGGTGCCAGGAGCCCTCCCCCACCCTCCCCCCACCCGCCAGCATTCCGAGGTAACAGGCATTTGTTACCCAGCTCGTGCCAGGAGCGATTGGCAGGTTCGAGTAGCACAGTCATTCCGCACACAGATGTCCCTGCGTTCACTCTTCTGATATGAATTCTGTCAGCTCCGAATCCGAGAGAGACAAGCAGACAGCTACACAGACAGAGTCACAGACAGACACAGACACAGCTAGAGCGATTTTCTGGAAGACGCAGAACTCTACAGATATTTTTCTTCCCTGAAAACATTTTTTAAAAAAGAAAGAAAAATAAGAAACGCTCCCATTAATTTGGGGGACACTCCCAGTGCCCCGGTGAATGCCCCACCCTTCCTCTCCTCCTTGTGTTGCCTGTTGAGACTTTTTCAGTGGCCTCGAGAGCCCCACAACATCATTACGTAGCTTCTAAGTTAAATGGTGGCAGACAGAACCTCTGAAGTCAGCGAGGTCTGTCCCTTCATGCGGGACCCTTTTGTAGTTCTAGAAATCCAGCATCCCTGAGAGTTCTAGAACACCACCAAGGTGCAAGTTCCAGCATTCGAGAACCTCTGAAATTCAAAATTCCAGAATTCCCACGAATTGCAAATCGTGCTGAGTGCCCAGTTCTTATATTGCCCTCTTCGTGGGTGAGCGGGAAGTGGGTGCTGTCCGGTGTCCCTGAACGGTTTGCCCTACGTGCCTGGTCCTCACTGGCTGCCTCCAGAACCTTGGCCACTAGCCAACAGTGCAGCCTGCACTTTGATTTAGGAACACAGAAAGGTCAAGGCCCCCTGGCTACTGTCCCTTTCTGACGTTGCCTTCCAGAGCGGACCCCATTCCCGCTCCTGTCCTATCCTGGCCCTCCATGCCTGACCTGGCTGTCCTGCCTTTGCCCCTGCCAGCGGCTGTGGGAGCGAGCTGGTTGGTCACTGGGCATCTGTGAGCCGGCTGGGCATGAAGAGCCCTGGGGTTTGGTTCTCCCTGGGCGTCCCGAGCTAGTGAAGGAAGAAAAGGGGGGCAAAAGGGGGCAAAGAAACTGGTCACGACAGAGGAGAGGGGCACAGAGAAGTTTGGGCTGTGGTTTGTGGGGTTGTGTTTTTTAATCTTTCTTACTTTCTTTTTTTAAAAGAAAAAGCCCCCATCCTGTGTCATCATTTTTATGGGATCTGCAATTCTGGCAAAAATCTGTCTTTAATTTAGCTGTCCATATAAAAATCCTCACTGTATAATAATGAACAGATGCCATGGAATTTAAGCTGGAGCCTCGGCTCCTCCCCGCCTTCCCCCCGCGCCTGGCACCGGGCACCGGGCACCGGCTGAGTGGCACAGACTGGCACCAACGCGCGAGCGAAGTGTGGGCAGGGGGCGACCTGGGCTCAGCGCCAGGGCTCTGGGGTGGTGAAGGGGCATCCGGGGGCTGGGGTAGGCCAGGCGGGAGATTTTCCGTGTTGGTACCAGAGGAGAAGTGTCTGCGGGATTTTTCTGTCTTTTTCTACAAGATTATCAGTAGTTTAGGATTTTGGTTTGGTTTTGCTTTGGCTCTTTGTGGTTCTTCTGATATATTTTTTAAAGCACCGCCCTCCACTCCATATAAACCCAAATGTTTTTGATATTTTAATTGAGTTGTTTTTAACCCTCCCCCTGCGCCGCGCCCCAGCCTCGGCCTGGGAGCCTAGCCGAGCGCGAGTTCGCTGCAAGCGGGATCCGTTCTGCGCCCGGCTGGCCGGCAGCCTCCGCGGTATTTCCGGCGCGGGCGCCTCCAGGGGCTCCCCTGCGGCTCCTGGGGGCAGGGGTACCCTGCTGTCCTCCAAGACTGAGGCTGGATGTGGCATCTGATTGGGAAGTGGGAGAGATGAAGGGAAGAGAGAAAGCCCCAGTGACCCCACTCCAATTCTCGCGCTGTTCCCAAGGGAGAAGAAAAATACTATGTGAGTCCGTTGTCCCCTCCTGCCTCCGCCTGCGGTCAAGAAAAGGGGCACCCGCTCAGGCTTGAGGGGTTTGTTCTGAGCCCCCCACCCCCACCCCTCGCTTTTAATGCGACTCTGGCGAGAACAGATGTCCCAAACCGGGCGAACTGCCCAGACCCCGCCCAGCTGTGCCCTTGGTGAAGACTTGGCTAAGGGTAGGAACTGGCATGCAGGTTCCCAAAGGGGTTCGGGAGTTCCCGCGGCTCCTGCGGGACCTGACCTCGCAGCCTTGGCCTCCTGGCCAGCGCAGCCTCAGGCGGGAGGCGGAAGAGACCCGGAAAGACCCGTTCCTAATTCAATTAATTCCAAAAAGAGGAATGAGACGCAGACAGATACGGAGAGAGCCTGAGAGAGAGGTTTAAATACCCAAACACCAGACACACACTCTGGTATGGAACTCCGCAGCCCCCCATCAGCCCCGGGAGACCGCGCTGCGCTCCCGCGCTGGAGCGGGCAGGAGAGTTGGCTGCGCTAGAGCCATACCCTGGCTCACACCTGGGCAGCGTCTCCACCCAACGCTGTACCCCAGCTCCCTGGGCACGGCCAGCGCCTAGAGGTTCCCTCTTCTCCTCCCCTCGGAGCGCCCCAGCTTCCCTTCCCTGCACTAGGGAACTAAGCTGACTCCGCTCCTCGCATCTCCTTCCTGAAATCCGTTGCCCTCCTTCCTGTGAACCCAGCCCTGGTCTTGGCCTTCTTCTCGCGTCCACACTCCCAGGGCTGGCGCCCCTGTCCCAGTGCTTTAGGATGGAGAAAGTTTCCAGAGCAGAACAGCCCTCCCAAAGCAGCTGCGCCCTTTCTTACCACTTCTCACCTAGGGAAACTTTGTCGAGAATTTTTAAAGCTGCAGGACAGAAAGGCAGAAGCTGCTTCAGAATTCAGAACCGGGGCAGGGTTTTAAGGTTTCTCACAGTTCAGGTGTCATTTCTGCTCTGGCCCCGTGGCCAGCGCCTGGGTATCCCAGCCCTGAAGGATGGAAAAATGACAGTGTCTTGGGCTGTGAGTTGGGAAGCCTGTTCTGACAGCAGAGGCCCATCTGCCCCTCCCACTTTTCGCAAAAAGCAGCATCCTCCTTTGAGCACACTGGAGCAGGTCAGATGCGGAGTCCTGCGCTGCCCCTCTCTTGCCATGGAGGGGTTGGGAGCATAGGTCAGGCTAAAGCTGCTCAGTCCTGGTTTCTGCCTTCTCTTTCTCCCCAGCTTCCTTAAGGACTAAACTGTAGAATCTAGAACCATACCTTAGTCCCAATCCCCCTCAAATCAATGGCTCCCCTCAGAGCAGGTGAATTCCTGTCAATGATTGTGGGGAAGAGGAGGAAGCAAGGATGCCCAAGAGAGAACGAAATCTCTGACCTCTGCCCAGAAATTCTTGTGTCCATCAGCTTGTGGACTTTCCCATGAAAGGGAAAAAGAGAAGCAGTCACAGCCCCATGGAGCCTCCAGAGTGTCAGGGTTTTCCTGCCACTGACCCTCATGGGGGTCGGTGTCCCCCAGTGATTTATCGGGCTGTTTCCCCGAGTCACAAAATCAGGGCTGGGGGTTTACTGGGAGTCCATGGCTCACTGTCTGAGTCATGGCTGGAACGGAGCTCAACGGTGAAGGGACAGGAATGGAGCTTAACAGTGAAGGGACAGGGAGTAACTACTTTCCTTCCCTTTCTTGCCAGATGGGCAAATGGCCTGGACTCGGAGATACCTCTTTTTCTCTGTCACCTTCCAAATGCTGGACTTAGAATGGGGGCTGGAAAATCAAGAGGAAGAAGTCCTCCTGATTGAACTTGGATCCAGTCGTCGAGTTCCGCGGCCCAGGGGTTGAACTGAGCTGGCTGGTGGGCGCTTGGAGATCCTGACGCTGAGGCTAGGGCAAAAAGGGCATCCTATCTGTGCCTTCTCCCCAGGCCGGGCACTACGTTGGACCCTCCCCTGCTTCTGTTCTTGGAGCATATCTGGGTGTGTGTGCACAGGCGGGAGAGCAAGCAACAGAAAGAGACCTGCAAGGGGACGTTTGGGGCCGCATGTCCGCGCACATCTTCTTCTCCTGCTCATCACACCATCTCGCCAGGGAAGTTGAGCACTGGGGAGGAGGGTGATGAGAGGCGAGAGCCAGCCAGAGTGCAGGGAATGTGGGGGGAAGGGTCAGGAAACGGGAAAGTGGAGACTGGTGTGGATGCCGGGATTCACTAGAAGCGGAGTCACTCAGGGGGATTTCTGTCCCAAAAGGGACCCGTGCACCCCCACCCAATGTGATCACAGTCACACAGGCCCAAGAGTCGTCAGCATCTTTCTAAAAGGGCTAGAATCCTGCTTCAAAACAGAAGTGAGCCATGTAGGGTAGCTGAAGAACAATGCATAGAAAGAAGTCTGTGGTCTGGCCAGGGGAGCCACATGGAGGGGTCCTTTGCTTCAGGCCCCAATCCCGCCCAGCTCTGGACTTCTGAGCAGGTTCTAGGAAACTGGCTGAGTAGGGGAGAAGCCCAATTAACCTTGTTCCCAGGGCAGGATAAGAATCAGGCCTTGGGATAAGTGCCAAGTTCCTTTTCTCTGCAATTGCCCTGCCAGGCCTTGCCCTATGCCATGAGTGCAGATCAGACTTTTGCAGGTTAGGATCTGGGATATGTGCCTTGCTCCACACTCCCTGCAATAAGTGAGGGGGAAGGAAGATGGGCCAACTCCTTTCTTCCATGAATAAGAGTGATTCAGAGGTTTATAAGATGCTGAAGACAGGGACACATACGGGGGATGAAGGCCCCAGTCTGTGATCTCACTCTAGAGAGGCGATGTCGGGAGAATTCCAGAGAAGGCAGTGAAATTTTGAAAGAATGCTGGTAAAAATGTTCTGAAAACTGCTGGAGAATTCCAGCGCGGCATTGGAAAGGGCCCCCTGCTCCATGTTCCCCTGGGTCAGGCACATAGACCTCCCTCTGCAGCCGGAAGGAAAGACACTGGACGAGGGTCAGCACCCCAGAGTGAACAGCTCCTGGCCTTGGCGCCTCTGCTGACTGCCTTCCTGACCACGGGGAGGGTATCCTTTCTACTGGGGGACAGAAAGGGTTTGAGGACAGACATTTAGGGGATGCAATGAGCTCAAGCTCAGAGTATAATTGGATCCACCCTTTGACATGTAGGACTTCCTTCTTCAACAACCTTTCCCTTTCCTGCTTGTCAGGGAGATATTATTTTGGGTTCTTGGACCCAATCTTTAAAAGCCTTTGCACGCTTGACCTTAATCCTCAACCCCAACACTACAGGCTCCATTTCAGCCCTAAAACGAGCCACAGTGTTTGGAGAAATAATTTAAATGAGCAGCATCAGAAACAGCCTCCTTGGGGGACTCCTAAATGTGTTCAGGCTTTAGGATTGGAGTCTTTGGGGCTCAGAACCTTCTTCAAATATTCTAGGACTACAGCGTGCACTGAGCGCTGAGCAGGGGGAGTAGGAGGGGCTCTTTCAGGGAAGTCAGTTAAGAGCTGCCCCTGCCTCTGAGGTTCAGAGAAAAAAGAATTGTGAGGCCGTGTTATCTGAGCAGGAGATACTCATCCAGTGCCTTTCCTCCCTTCTAAGCCCTTAGGGTTCCCTCTGTTCAGAACTGTACCACGCAGGAAGAAATCAGCCCAGATTTGGATGGGGTGGGCACCTGCTGCCCTGTCCCAGGGGAGAACATGGTTAGGTTCCTCTCTACTGGGTGGGCACTCAGACTCAGCCACCTCATAGACCTCTGGGGGTGTTCCTCCAACCTTGTTGACACCCCTAAAAATGTCAACATTCCTGAGACCAAAATGGCTGATTCCCCTGAGTCCACCCAAACACAACTTTAAGATGAAAAAGGGGCCTCCCGCATTAATATTTCATCTTCATGACCTTACAATTTTTTTTGTTTGTTTAAAAATACCCCTGTCTGGTTCAATGGTTGTCTCTTTGTCTCTGCCCACTTGCTTTTTGCAACAGTGGGCAGAGAGTTGTAAAATGACCGGCTGTTTCCAACTTGATCATTTTTCGGTGATGAAAAGATATTTTGTTTTCAAGGGAGGTGCCTGTGCATGTCCGGGAGTGAAGAAGTGTAAGGATGTCAGTGCTTTAGTGCTGGGAAGGTGCGAGCCTGGGTTGGGTCCGGGAGGGGTAGCTAGTATAGCCCAGTGGGTGTATGGGGGGGGTGGTTAGGGCGGGAATCCTACCCAAGAATGTCCAGGGTCCCTCTCTTTGGCCTCTGCACAGTCACTTGACACTCTGCCTTCATGACCCCAGCCCCAGCTCAAATCTTCTCTCCCCGTTCAATGAAATGAGGCCACCGTGAGAAACTGGTCCGGCTTTGCATCTCATTTACATAAATATTTATTAATCGTCATTAAACTGAACAGAAACACGCAATGCACTTCGGGTGTCCGACGGGAGTTTCATCTTCGCTACAAGAGGAAGGTAAAATTGCGTGTGTGTGGGTGAGTGTGTGGGTGTGTCGCCTGTGGGTTTGCATTTTTGCATCGTGTATTTGGATGCCTGATCCCCTGCCTCCGGTGGGGAGAAGGTCTCCTTTTGCCCCTTTTTGGGGGAACCTCCAGCAGGAGCCCTCAGACCTCTCCCCGCCCACCCACCAGCTAAAGCCAGGAGGACTCCTTGGACCAAAAAATACTCTCTCCAGACACCGGAAATCGCCCTGCGCCTGGCACCCACCGAGGCACAGTCCGGGCAGGGGTGGGGCTGCCCCCAGGTCTCCATCCCCACCCCTCACCCCAGGAGGGGACAGAAGTGCCCGCGGGGAGGAGGAGCCGGCGAGCTCACCTCCTTCTGCCCCCCCGGACGTCGTCGCCGGGCCTGTTTGTGCGTGCGGTGTGGTGTGCGTGTGTCTTTCATGCAAACCCTCCCTCCCCAAACCGACCCCCCAACAGTTTGCCATTCCATACAAATTTGGAAACAGGTTTTTAAAAAACAGCATGACGCACAACGGGGACGGGGCGGGGGAGGGCAGTGGCACTGGGGCCCCAAATCTCCGAGTCACTGATTGTAAGAACCTGGGGAGGGGGAGGGGGCGGCGCGGGCCCCCACTTCACCAAAGTGCACAGATCCGCGCTCGGGCGGGGCGGCCCGCGGGCCGGGCGGGGCATCCCGGGGCCGGGCCGGGCCGCGAGGCTCAGTGGAGCCTCCTTGCATAGATATTTGTGTCTTTGATTATTGGTAGTAGTGGTTTTTTTGTTTGTTTTTTTTGTTTGTTTTTTGTTTTTTTTGCCTTTTATTGCTTCTAAAAGTCCTTACTGCGTTTTCTCTCCGATCCGGACTCTGCGTTCGGCTTCCGTCGCGTCTTAGCTTTTTTTTTTTTTTTTTTTTTTCTTTTGTATGTTTGTTTGTTTAAAAAAAGGAAAAGGGAAAAACAGATTCTAGTTACAAATTTTCTTGGCCTCTCTCTCCTCTCAATCCGCTTCTCCTCCCGCCAAAATTAAAATCGCAAAACGCGGAGACTGGAGGTTGGGGGTGAGGGCGTTCCAGGCCCGGGCTCCGGCGCCCTGACTTCTACCCTCTTCAAGAAAGAGGGAGCGCCTGGCTCCTTTTTGCCTCGGCAGCTGGGTGTCTGTTTTTAAAATAATAATGAGAGGGTAAAACGCGTTCCATCGCTCAGCTGCCCCCTTACCAACGCCTTGGGCCTGCAGGGAGGAGGAAACCTCAGCGAAGATATTGGGAATGGGGGAGGGGGTGTCTCCAGGGAGCGCCCGGAGACTGGTCCCTGGAGAAGCACTCCTTGGGAGAGAGGAGGAGGGAACCCCTTGGGGAGAGAGAAGGCGAGTCCCCTGGGGGAAGCGAGGCCCCTGGGACGGGCCACCCACAGGTAACAGGACTGCGCTGCCCCAGGAGAGCGGCAGGACCGGTGGCCCGCTCCCCGCGCCCGGCGCTGGGGTCGGTGGGGGTGTCCCTGCGCTCTGGGGGCTGGGGACAGGGGGGCGGGCAAAGGCAAAAGAAAAAGAAGGGAGCCGGCGCGAAGTCTCAGTTATGAAAAAACGCATTGAGCTCCTCATACATGGGGCCCCGGTCGTGGTGAAGGTGCATATCGTAAGACAAGAGATTCTCCGAGTGGACGCCCCCGCGCACAGCCGACGAGCCGAAGACTAGCCCGTGGCCCGTGGGCCGCGAGCCGGGCAGCGCCGAGTAGTGCATAGAGTAGTGGTAGCTTTTCTCGTGGTCGGGCGAGGAGTCCTGCTTGAGCGAGAAGTTGCCATTGAGACAGAGCGGGGGGCTGAGCGGGCCCTCGTACTCGGAGCTGTTGTAGTCCGGGCTCGCGCCGCCACCGCCTGCCGCAGCATACAGCGTCTCGTAGGCGGCGCAGTAGCCGTGGGTCCGCAGGGCGTGCGCCGCGCCGCCGCCCAGGCCGCCGGCCGCCTGGCACTGTGCGCCGGCCAGGCGCGAGCACGGATACGGGTAGGGGTGCATGGCGAACGGGCCGCCCGAGCCGTGGAAGCGGCCGGCACCATCGGCGCCTTGCTCCGTGAGGAAGTTGCGCGAGTTGAGCTGCAGACAGCCGGCCACCAGATTGGTGGTGGGCTGCGACAGACCCTTGCACAGAGTCTGCACGTAGGACACTAGGTCTGGCCGCTTGCCGGAGCGCAGGATCTCCGAGAGCGCCCAGATGTAGTTCTTGGCTAGGCGTAGCGTCTCGATCTTGGACAACTTCTGCGTCTTGGAGTAGCAGGGCACCACCTTGCGCAGGTTGTCCAGGGCTGCGTTCAGGTCGTGCATGCGGTTGCGCTCCCGCGCGTTCGCCTTCTGCCGCCGAAGCTTGGAGCGCTCCAAGCGCGCCTTGGTCATCTTGCGCTTCTTGGGTCCGCGCTTCTTGGGCCGCTCGCCCTCCGCCTCGTCCAGTCCTTCTTCCTCCTCCTCTTCCTCCTCCTCCTCGCCCCCCAGCTCGCCTTCCTCCTTGACCTCGGCCAACGTGGCCTCCGGCCCCTCTTCTCCACGGAGAGGAACTGGCTTGGCCGCCCGGGCTGGCCCCGAAGCCCCCGGCCCGGGCGCAGGCGGTGGCGGTGGCGGCGCGTCGCCCTTGTCGCTCCTCGGCTCGTCGTCTTCGCCGTCGCCCCAGCTGGCGAACTTGGGCACGTCCGAGAGAAGGCCGGGCTCGCTGAACAGGCGGGTCAGCATGGTGCCTGAGGGCGCCCCGTGGGCGGGAAGGGGAGACAGACAGCACAAAGTGAGGGGCACGCTGGGGTCACGACGTCCCCCACAACCCGTCTCCACCCCCGAGTCTCGTGCAGGCTCCTGCCTAGGCTACCCTGGATGCCCACCTCCGCCGCCTGCCCCGCCCAGAGCCGGCCCAGCCCTACCCGGCTGCCGGCCTGGGATCTCGGCCCAGGCCCTCTCCCAGGCTCTGGGCCCCGGCTCCGCCCCTCGCTTGAATCGGGGGCTGCTCCCCGCGCCTGCTTCTTCTCAGGGTCAGGGCAGAGACCGGGTGGGGGTTTTAGGGACCAGATATCTTTGCCAGGGAAGGCGGCGCACTCGCCCTGAAAGCCTGTTCTCTCCTGGCAGTGGAGACAGGCTGGTCGGCCGCCGGTGGGGACAGCTGCCCCGCTCAGCGCTCTCGCGGCCCGGGCCCCTCGGCCCAGCTCCCTTACCCCTCCCGTGGCTCTCACCCCCACGCTCCCTAATCCAATTTGCAACTTGGCTGCGCGCCGCCCCTTGCTTGGCCCCCACCCCCGCACCCCCAATTCCAGAGGCGGGAGGATCGTCTCCTCTAGCCGATGAGTCCCCAGCTCCCGGAGCCGGCTCTGGGCGGTGAGGACTGAAGCAGCAGGGCATGGGGAGGAGACTGAGAGAAACGAGCCCAGTCCGTCCCCCCTACGGTCAGGGACCCCCTTCCCCCTTCAAGCTGCCTCCCTCCCACACGGCTCTTCAGATCTCGTTGTATTTGGGGATTGATGGGGAAAAATCCAAATTTGTTTGTTTGCTTCCCTTTTTTTTGGTGGTGGGGAAAGGTCGCAGGCTTTTTGGGACAACCATGGAGGGGTCCTCCGTCTCGGCCTCTTCGCATCTCCCCCTCCGTGATCCTGCCTTCCCCCCACCCCCACCGAGCCCATCGCAGGCAGAGACACCTCCTCTGCAGCCCCCTGGGCTGCAGCCCCAAAGGGAGAGAGAATCTGGGGCGCCTCCGATGCCCACTCAATGAGGAGGGCATCATCCCAGGAAGGCGGTATTTGGGGACCCTCCTTTCGGCCGAAGCTGCCGCCCCCCTCCCAACCGGCGGGTCAGATCTAGCTCCCTTTCGGACAACTTACCTCGGAGAGGAGTCAAGGGGAGAGGGGAGGGGAGGGGGGGAGGGGGCAAGAGAGAGAGGGGGGAGAAGCGGGATCTTCTCGCTTATTTCATTGTTCCCCCATCTTCAGGGAGCGGGGGCAGCGGCTCCTCAAGGCGGCGGGCGCCGGCGTCTTCAGAGCGCCATGCGAACCGCGGAGCGAGTGTGGCATCTCTACCAGGCGGGGTACCAGCCTCTATGCCAGGCCATATGGGCTTGGCACGTCACGGGCAGCAGCTATCACATGAGAGACGGTGATTGGCATGCGTCTGCACTGGGGGAGAGCCGGCTCCCCCGGGACCCGCCGCCATCTGTCACTCTCTACTCCAAAAAAAAAAAAATTAAATAAATAAAGGAAATAAATAAATATTTCTGCTGCCCTCCCCTCCCCGCCCAACGCAGGGAAAGCAGGGATTGAGAGGAAGGTGGGAGGAGTTGCCCCCCTGGATATAGAGTCCCCCACATGGGAACAATGGGGTGGCAAGGCTGGACACTGGGGACTCATGGTAGCCAATTCTATCCTCCCTCAGGGTCCCGCTCTGTCCATTTCCTCCCCTGCAGGCCCCCAAGGTGGGTCAGGGACCAGACCCTGGGCTGGGGAGAGGGGACCTCTGTGCTTGCCCCCACTCCCCAGGAGGGTCCCCTTGGCCACAAAGGGACAGTGAGGCCCCCTCCCAGGAAGGCTGTAAGGGGCGTCCCTGGCCCGAGCCCCATAGGTAGATATTGGCACCATGCCATCCCTCATCCCTGTCTGCCCCTCCCCCACCCGCCCTCACGCACACACAACATATGTGGCTAAACGAAATTCAAACCAAGGGAAAGACAGAGAAAGGGAAAGATGTGCCTGGATGTCTGTGCCTCTGCATGGGCGTGTGTGTGTCTGTGGGGACGTGTGTATCTGTGGAGTCAGCCGATGGGAGATCTTTCTTTGGTTGTTGGGGGCGTATCCATGTTAGGGTGGAGGTGGGGAGGGGCTGTGAGATGAGCCTGTGCACCACCCATCTGGGGGTGGAGGGGAGGGTCTAAGTCTGGATTCCTAACCTAGAAACCTCTCACTCTCCTCCTCCCACTGTCAGACAGGTGACCAGTCCACCAGCGGCTTTCTCTCTTGGCCTTCAGACTTGGTTATTTGAGGGAGGAGGAACAGGCAGTGCTGAGAACTGCCTAAGTTCCTGGATGAGACTCAAGTATTCTCCTCCCCTTGTGAAAAATCTGAAAATACTGAAGCCAACCCCAGTAATCCCAAGAGTGGCCAAGGGGAGGTAGGTCAGACAGGTGTCTTGGTAAGGAAGGTAGAAATTGCTGTTTTATCTTGCGGCTCACCTTTCAACCCTCTCACTGGGCCAGACGCAGACACAAATGGCACAGGTTGAAGAGGTGGCTTTGGATACACACACACACACACACTCTCATGCACACACACATACACACACATAGGCATGCATACACATGCACACACATACCTGTTCCTCACCCTGTGGTGTGGAAAAATAGAGAACACACCGCTACTCAGATAGACACATGTATGTGAGCAGGATCACAGCCTGGTGTAGACAGACCCTTGTCCACACCCCATTTCGGGCATTTGTGTGTTTTAGACCCACATTTCATGCCTCTCCAGACACTCTGGTTGACATATGCACACAACTTCAATTATACTTTCAGCACACACATGTTGATGTCCACCATGTGCCAAGCACTGTGGTGGTACAAAAATGAGCACGGGGAGGCCTTTACCCTCAGTCTGGGTGGGCAGGCTCTCTCCCTCTAGGAGGCTCCCCAGGGACCTTGGTAAGACACTGATCTGATGTTGGGTAGGCTGGATTAAGTTCTAAATAGAGACACACATCAGGAGGCCTTGGAGATAGGGGTGCTAGTGCTGCCGGAGACTCTTGGTGCTGCCTGAGTCACTTGGCCGGGAGTTGAAAGTAGCCTGAGAATGTACCTCTCCAACTCCTCCTCTTACAGAGGCCCATGGAGGGAAACTGACCTGCCTAGGAACACAGAGGGGAAACACAACTGGTCCTAGAACTCAGGCACTTGACCCACAGGCCAGTGCTCCACTTATAAGCCCACAATCTGCCTTAGTGGTCTCTAAAAATAAGCCTACCATGCTTCCCTTCATTCCCGGAACCTGGGTCTGCAAGGGGAATCTCATCTATGGCAGATAGTTGGGGTGGGGGGATTCTGGGCATGGCAGAGAAAGAGGCCAAAGGATGGGCCTCGGGTAGGCCAGAGACTCAGGAGTGCTGGCCAGCCCCCACCAAGTCTGGGCACAGCCTCGAAGGCTTTGCAATCCGTTTACTGAGGCAGGGTCCTCAATTCTGACTGGCAGCCTTTCTCCTGGAGTCTCCTGGCTCTGTGGTATTTCGATTACATGCTCATGCTCTGGGCTTCTGATTCCTGGCCAACTCCATTACCAACTTAAAAAAAATACTGGGGCCGGGCGCGGTGGCTCAAGCCTGTAATCCCAGCACTTTGGGAGGCCGAGACGGGCGGATCACGAGGTCAGGAGATCGAGACCATCCTGGCTAACACGGTGAAACCCCGTCTCTACTAAGAAATACAAAAAACTAGCCGGGCGAGGTGGTGGGCGCCTGTAGTCCCAGCTACTCGGGAGGCTGAGGCCGGAGAATGGCGTGAACCCGGGGGGCGGGGCGTGTGCTGAGCTCCGGTCACGGCACTCCAGCCTGGGCGACAGAGCCAAACTCCGTCCCAAAAAAAAAAAAAAAAAAAAAATACTGGGCCCAGCACGGTGGCTCACACCTGTAATACCAACAGTTTGGGAGGCTAAGGCCAGCAGATCCCTTCAGCTCATGAGTTCGAGACCAGCATGGGCAACATGGTGAAACTCTGCCTCTGCCTAAAATACAAAAATTAGCCAGGCATGGCGGCGCGTGCCTGTAGTCCCAGCTACTCCGGAGGCTGAGGTGAGAGGATCGCTTGAGACCAGGAGGCAGAGGCTGAAGAGAGCTGTGATCACGCCACTGCACTCCAGCCTGGGTGATAGAGCTAGACCTTGTCTCAAAAAAAAAAAAAAAAAAAAAGAAAAGAAAAAATTAAAAAAATGCTGAATGCTTTGAGCAAGTTATATAACATGTCTTGGTCTTGATTTCCTCATCTATAAAATGGGATAAATTATGCTACACCCTCATAGGGCTGTTGTTAATACTAAATGGGATAATCCATGCCACAAATGAGCCTCCAATAAATGCCAGCTCTTAATTAAAACACCTTTACAATATTATGTTTACAACGTTAATTTTTTTGCTCATACCCCTCCCCACACACATTCAGAATGCTTGGTCTATATAGAAACTGAATTTTTGTTGAATTGATGGGCAAGTGAATGGATGAATAGGTGAATAAATGCGTCCTTGGGGGAGAAAGTTGTGCCTTCTTGCCTTCTCCCTTGGACACTGAGGGCTGGGTTAAACCCACCAGGGGTATCACAGGCCCCTCCAGGCAGGAGGTAAAAACTTGTTCAGGATAGGGGAGCCCTTGGGTGGAGGGTTCCTGCCACCCTTCCAGCCACCTGTCAGGAATGACCTCAACTCTCTGGGTCTGAGAAGCTCCCCTCAGTCACCCGGAGAAGGAGGCCTGAGGTTCGGGGTGTGCACCTGAGGACTTCATCCCTTTCGTTCTGTCTCCTGCTTCTGTCTTTTCTTCCTTCAGAAAAATGGAACAAGTTTTTCTCACTCGACACATTTCAACTTTTTTTTAGAAGATACAATAAAAACCAGGGGAAAATTGGAACAGAGGGAGGTGTGGGATGGGCCTGCTTCAGACATGGGCTTGAAAGAGGCACAACACGTGTGTTCACATACACACGAGCAAGCATGAACACGCAGGGACATACGCGCGTCTCTCTGTGCACCAGAGATGCAGAGATGCAGTGACGGAGAGACAGAAAGAGCCAGAAATGGAAGGAAGGAGACGGAAGGAGAAGGACACCCAGAGATGCCATCTGTTCCTCCCCCTGGCATTGGGGGAAGGGAGTTGGTGAGGGGCCTGGTCCCCTCCAGGTCTCTGAGAGAAAAAAGGGAGTGATGGGCACCTCAGCCAGGCCTGGAAGGCCCCCATTGCTGCTGCCCACTCCTCTTGGAAGGAACTGGGAGCTGGGGGGCCTGAGGTTCCCATGGAGACATAGCCCCATCCCAAGGGAGGCCACAGTCTGGGCACCTAAAATGGCTGCCTCAGAGGGGTAGCGGCCATTTTGTACAGGCTCAGGTCCTGGGGGCAGGGGTGAGGGGGGCAGAGTGTGTGTGTCAGGGAGGTGGGAGGTCATCCCTGAGGAGTCTGGGGGACTCTTGCTCAGGGCACAGGAAGAGTGTTCTAGAAACTGCTCTCGTTATACCCCCTGCTCCACCAAAATACATACATAAATCTTTAACTGCTCCACTCCATTCTGACACCCAGAAGGACAGCTAGCCAGTCACCACCCCCCGAATGAGATTGGTGGTCACCACCCCTGAATGAGATTGGTGGGGGCACTGAAGGACACTTGATTTCCCACCAAAGCTCCAGGCAGGGAGGGCGGCGGCAGGTGGATCAAACCCAGGTGTCCAGCCCCTGGCCTCAGCCACACATTTATCTACCTCCTGGGGCCTCTCTGGGCTGAGTGGGGCCGGCAGGTGAGAACCCAGACAGCTTGGGAGCGCGGGAAGGAAGGGGGCTGCCTGTCTTCTCACTCCCCTCCTCAGATTTGAGGGGAAGGGCAGGAATTTGGAGATCATTGAGGGGCCTGTGTTCCTGCCATTAGCCGTGCTGTGGGGGGAGGGGGAAAGGGAGGGGACAGGCTGGCATTGCCCAGCAGTGTTCCAGCAGTTCAAGATGCTCGAAGATTCCTCCTGAAGCATCAGAGCACCTGCCACCTCCCTCCCCAGCCCCTGCCCCACATCAAGTCCAAAGGATGCTGGGGGAGGGGGACCTGCAGCTTCTTCCTGGCTCTGGGGTGGGCACCTGCCCCACTGCCCCCTCCTCCCCGCCCGCCGCAGTATGCTGGGGAGCGGCGGGCACGCCAGATGGCGTGGCTGAGAATGCGGCGACGTTGCCGGGAGGTGAGGGCTGGCACGGGTGATATGCGGCTGCGTGCCTTGTGGTGCCATGGGGGAGGGGAGGGCAGGGCCAGTGTGGTGTAGCCCCCTCCTCCGTGCTGACCTCCTGTCCTGACCTCCACTCACCACCAGGATTCTCTTCAACTTCCTCTGCCTGCTCCCTGGGCTCCCACTGTGGGCCTAGACCCCACCCAAAGATGGGTGGGACCGGCCTGACGATGACAGAGGTCAGACCTCTGTTGCATCCTTGTCCCCCTCTCCCACCCCCAATCAGGGACAAAGGATGGATTGAGGAGACCCGCCATTCCTGCACCAAAGCCACTCCCCTCTGGATTGTTTCCTTGCTCTAAAGGTGGCATGACCTTTGCTCCAGTAACCTTTGACTTCTGGCCTCTAAGCCCTGTTTTTCTGAGAAGAGCTCTTTCCCTCATGGGCACTGGTCCCTGAATTTCCCTTTGGTCAAATGCATTCTCATTTCTCACTAAGATGCTTCCTGGACACCTCCTCCTGGAAGCCTTCCCTGACCTCCCCAGGCAGGGTAGCTTACCACCCTTTGTTAGAAGGATCTATTTACCCATCTGTCTCCTTGCCTGGACCCTGGTGATGACTTGTTCTGTATCTCTTTAGTCTCAGGCTTCATACTGGGCAACATAGTGAGACTCCCGTCTCTAAAATAAATAAATAAATAAATGCCCAGGAAAGAGTCTCCACCCTTTATGCCAGGCAGTCCTTCCCAGGTTCACGCCTGGGGCTGATTCAACCTGCCTGGTGCCATACACACAGCTCTCACTGAGTTCGTGCTTAATAAATGCTTGTTGCATTAATGCCCATCTGGGTCAGAGAGTTTGGGTCCTGGGACCTTTCTCCTGAGACACTCCTAAAGAGAAAAGCTGAGGGTCCCGGTCAAGCCCAGAGTCCTCAGCCCCTTCCCTTGCCTTTTGCACAAATTGCAGTCTGGAGAGATGGACTTGGGATGGGGGAGGTCACAGATTCCCCCCAAAGAAGGGCAAGGAAGCTGAGCCTGGGACTGCCAGACTTGCTTCCTGGTACCAGGCCCTGATGCTGAGGCCACAAGGCCTGCCCTGCTGTGGACCTCCTGCTTGGTCTCCACACCTTCACCTTTCAGCAGGCTATGAGCCCCCTCCTTCTTACCCCACCCCACTCTTGCTGTGCATGGGGCACTCTGAGGCGAGATGAGGTCCAGGGACACAGCTGCGTCCCGCTCCCGCTGCTGCATCTTTGCTGATGCTGCTCCCCAGCATCTCAGAACCCTTCTGTCTTATGGGCCTGACCCAATCCCTCCTCTTCTGGGAAGTTGGCCGTGACTTCTTAAGGGCCCTTGCTCCTCTGGCTTCCCTCACTGGACCAAGGCTACCCACCCTGCACATCCTATCCAAAATGCAAATCCAAACATGGTATTTGCCTACTCTGGCACCTTCCATGGCTCCCCAGTGCCCCTAAGATGAGGCCATGCTCTTTAGGGACACCCCTGATTTAGCTGCTGCTTTTATCTGTGCCCTCAGCAGCTCCGACTAGTTCTGGTTTTACAAGCCTCATGCCTAGGAACCTTTGTTCAGGCTGTTCTCTCTCTTTTTTTTTTTTTTTTTTTAGACGAAGTCTCGCTCTGCGCCCAGGCTGGAGTGCAGTGGCCGGATCTCAGCTCACTGCAAGCTCCGCCTCCCGGGTTCACGCCATTCTCCTGCCTCAGCCTCCTGAGTAGCTGGGACTACAGACGCCCGCCACCTCGCCCGGCTAGTTTTTTGTATTTTTAAAGTAGAGACGGGGTTTCACCATGTTAGCCAGGATGGTCTCGATCTCCTGACCTCGTGATCCACCCGCCTCGGCCTCCCAAAGTGCTGGGATTACAGGCTTGAGCCACCGCGCCCGGCCTGTTCTCTCTTCTTGAGGTGTCCAGTCCAGCTTCCTCACTCCTTAAGCCTAAGCATCACCTCCTCCAGGAAGCCACTCTGGGCAGCACATTTCACGAAGGCAGGAAGTGGACCCAGGACCTGGCATACAGAATATCCTCAATATATAGCTGTGGCACCAAGACCTGTCCTGCCCCTGTTGGGAGGGTGGTGTCGGTTCTTCTGCCCCCAAAATGTAAGGCCGCAGCCAACACACGACCTCTACCCACAGGAAGTCGCTCCTCGAAATCTTCCCTCTTTTCTCTTCAGCTTCCCCACCAATACCAGAACTGACGTGGAATGTCAGTTTTCCCCTTTGTAAAATGGGTGTGCTAATAAGCTTCAGATGAGCTAACAGCTCTGTCCAGAGGTGGCTGATTTTGCCTCAAGCCTCTAATCAGCACTATTTTTTTTCCTTTATTTTTTCTTTTTTATTTATTTATTTATTTAGTTAGTTAGTTAGTTAGTTAGTTTTGAGACAGGGTCTCATTCTGTCACCTAGGCTGGAGTGCAGTGGCACAATCTCGGCTCACTGCAGCCTCCACCTCCTGGGCTCAAGCAATCTTCCCACCTCGGCCTCCTGAGTAACTGGGACTACAGGCGCCCACCACCACGCCTGGCTATTTTTTGTATTTTTGGTAGAAATGGGGTTTCATCATGTTGGCCAGGCTGGTCTCGAACTCCTGACCTCAAGAGATCTGCCCACCTTGGCCTCCCAAAGTGTTGGGATTACAGGCGTGAGCCCTCCACCTGGCCCAATGTTAATTTTTTTTATTTCGTTCCTGCAGCTCTCTTCATCACCATATCTTTGTTCTGCTTCTCTTGTGAGTTTTCCATGGAGAAGCTGATATGTCTTGCTCCGGCCCCTCCCAAACTCACTCCCAGAGTCCACACAGGAAGGCAGATGAACAGGGAGGTCAAGGTGGCAACTGGACCAGAGTTAGCAGCCGTGACCTTGGTCAGATCATGTAACCCCCTGCTTCCTCATCTGTAAAATAGGACTAGTGCCACGGTTCACCTGGTCCCCTGCAGTTCAGCACTGATGGGAGGAACAAAAGGATGGCAGGTTAGGAAGTGCGTTCTTGGGTGGCCAAGTGCTGGCGGATGGGGGATGGGGAACTCCTTCCTGATGCTGCAGCACAGGGCAGTGGGGAGAGCACAGGACCAGGCTGCATCCTGGGCTCTCTTTCCTTAGGGCGGGCACTGTTGTGATCTTCTCTGTGACCTGGGTATTTCCCAGTTTCTGCCCCTGGAAATCAGAGCCAGGGATCTGGGCTGGGGAATTTTAGGGGCTTGGTGCTGGACTATTCTCTGAAACGTCCCTTGAGCTCATGGATGCAGGGGACATATGGGCCTGACAGTAGGCATGGACCCAAGTGAGTAGTGCTGGGTACTCGGAGGAGGACAGCCCCAAAAGGTCAGACCAGAATATGAATATGTAGGACATGGTCAGGCTAGGAGTCCACCAGGCCCAACAGAGATCTCTTGGAGTCAGCCCAGGAGTGGACCTATAGGAAGGACCTGGCATAAAGGGTGAAATTCCTTCCCTTCCCTTCCTTCTTTCCCTTCCTTCCTTCCTTCCTTCCTTCCTTCCTTCCACTGCCTTCCTTCTTCCTTCCTTCCTTCCTTCCTTCCTTCTTCCCTCCCTCCCTCCCTTCCTTCTTTCTTTTTAGAGATGAGTCACTCCTGCTCATGGCTGGAGTGCAATGGAGTGCGATCCCAGCTCACTCAACCTCACCTCCTGGTCCTGCCTGGCCTCCTGAGTACTTCAGGACCTGGTGCATGATAGAGGCAGGTCTGAACTCCTAATCTCAGCAATCCACCCCATGGCCTACTGCACAAGTGCTGGGTTCACAGAATTGTAGGTGCATTTTAGTCATTTTTTTGGGTGGGAGTCTCACTGTCTCAGGCTGGAGTGCAGTGGCGCGATCTCGGCTGCTGGCTCCGGGTTGCACCATGCCAGCCTCGGCCTCCCACCCAAGTAGCTGGGACTACAGAAACCGCTTCTACGCCCGGCCTGGATTTTTTTGTATTTTTAGTAGGGGCAGGTTTCACCATGTTAGCCAGGATAGTCTGATCTCTCCTGACCTTGCTTGATCCACCGCCTTGGCCTCCCAAGTGCTGGGATTGCAGGCAGGCCACCGGCGGCCTTTTTTTTTGAGATAGGAGTCTTGCTATGTTGCCCAGGCTGGACTCAAATACTTGGCTTCAAGCAATCCTCCCACCTGAGCCTCCCAAGTAGCTGGGACTACAGGCCCACACCTCCGTGCCCTGCCTGACTTTTTAATTGGGGTCCACAGGGAGGGAAGGGAATAGTCTAGAGAGGTAGGGTCTCATGGGCCCACTCCCCATTTTACAGACGTAGAAGCCACAGAGAGGGGAAGCAGCCTGCCTCGTGTCACACAATAAGTGAGTGGCAGAGCGTGGACAGGAAACCAGGACCCTGTTGCCACTTTGGGGTCCTCTCATTCCCAGAGCCTCAGCACTGTGTGATAACATACTTAATAATGTAATAATGACAATGGTGAGTGCTATCTGTGCCAGGCACTGGCCTTCACAGGAATATTATTTTATTCTTGACAAGACATCTGTGGGAGGGATTCCTAGAACCACCACTTAAAGACCAGGATGCTGAAGTGCAGAGAGGTTGCCGTCAAGGCTGATGTGTGAGGGTCACATAGCTAGAAAGTGGCAGAGCTGGGATTCGAAGCAAGTTTGGCTTGACTCCAGGGCTCATGCTCTTACTCATTATGCAGTGTGTCCCTTTCTCCGAAACCGCTGTGGTCTCCACACCCTATTACCAGCAGACTCCGCAATGGAGAGGGAAAGGAGGGTACCCTGGGAAGGACTTGTGCCCAGGGTTTGCCCTCTAGCCAGGTCCCCAAGTCACAAGAGCCATGCCCTGGCCTGGATCTATCAAGTTCTGCTCATGGGTAGGTAGGTGGGTGGAGGCTGCTTCTAAACACAGAGAGGGAGCAGTCACATTAAACATGGAGTTTTTCCACCCTGTACGCCATTTCCCTCAGCTTCTTCAGAAGACGCCCTCCTAGCCCTTGCAGACTCAGCGAGGTGCTGCCTCCACCAGGAAGTCCTCCCTGATGTCCCCTGATGGCGCTGACGCCGCTGGCCCTTGGCACCGCGTTGAACATTTGGGGATGGACGATCCAGCTTTAGGAGCGCCAGCTTCACAACTTGCTCACTAGTTGCCTGCAGCCCCCGCCCCCGTCTACCCTCCCGTCTGTAAAATGGGAATAAGGAGCCTTGCCTCACAAAATCTTTGCAAGGAGGAGCAGCGGCGTCCTAGGAGCAAGCACCTGGCGCCCGGTGGGCCCCCGCCACTCGCTCCTTCTCCTCCTTGTCCTTCTCCTGGCTTGCTCCCGGTTCTCTCCTCGCCACCCCCGCCCCGCGCCTGGCACGGCGCCCGGCGCGCCCCAGCCGCCCAATCCCGGCTCGCAGCCCTGACTTCCTGCCCGCCGGGCTCCCTCGGCACGTGCCCAGCGCCCCCTGGGACCGCGCGCCCTCCCGGGCGGCCTCCCCGCGCGCTCTCCCGCCCAGAGCAGGGCTTAGGAGCGCGGGTCGCCCCGGCTCGGAGGTGGGGCCGGCGGGAGCCGGGCGGGTCGGGGGGACGCTGCCCCTTTAAGGTGCCACCGCCGCGTGGCAGGGAAACAGCTTGTGCCAGCCCCATTCCGCCCGGCTCCGCTCGCTACAAGAAACACAATGCATAACAATCAGGCGCGCGCTTGGAGCCGTGCCACGCAGCGCGGGCGGGGCGGGGCCGCTGGCTGGGCAGGGCGGGGGCGCCGGGGTCGCGACCCCCGACCTGCGTCCTGGGCCCGCAGGGGAGTCCTGCCCCATGCTCCCGGGCGCGGCCGCCCGTGCCCCAGCGAGGTGCTCCGGTGCCCCCCGCCTCGCCCGTGCTCGCCTCCCCTCCCTCCCCGCCATCGCGCTCCCTACAAAGTTCATTCCCACTAACTCTTTTCCAGGCCACTTCCCCCTCACATCTGACAATCGGGGCCCCTCATTCTCCCAGTAATCACTCCACTGCACTAATTGCACATGCAAATATGCAAATGCGTATTAATTAATTACTATACTAATTAGTTCTGTGGTATTTGCGAGTAATAAATCATTGGATGGGAGCGAGGAAGCTGGAGACCTGGCCCATTTTCATTCTGCATAAAATTTTAATGGTCTCTCTGGCTGATCCGGGACGGCAGCGCGCGGAGAGTCTCTTAAAGGGCCAGTGGCGGCGGGAAGGGGCAGCAGCGGGGATCGCCGGTGACCCCAGCGGGGACTGGCGCCCTGGACGGGCTTGGAGATGCAGCCTAACGTTCTGTAGGGGCCATCTCCGGCGTGCGGTGGCTTCTGCCTCCCGCTCTGGGGCTCAGTGTCCTCCCAAGTGGCTTCTAAGGAGAGAACGTGGGAGGGGACCAGGAGGCTGAGCTAGGATTCTTTAAGAAAGGAAAGAGGTCTAGGAGATGTGAGAGGCCAATGCCAAGGCTTTGGGACCCCAGGTAGCCTGGGAGACAGGAATGAAGACTCCACCACCTGGATGGCTGAGTAAACTGAGGCACAGGACAGGCCAATCTTAGCTCCCACCCCTCTTCTCCCAAGGGGAGGGAAGCTAGAAGGATGTTCTGGGTGGCCCCAGCCTTTTCTTGTATCTCATGGGGGCCACAAGGTTGGGGGTGCCTCCAGCTTTCCCCTTCCACATGATCAAAAGGCTGCCCCACCCCCATGGGCACCAGCTGGCACCCTGGCAGAGTAGTCCTGGGCTTGAGTGGGCCCTTGGGACCCTGCTTTATTTCCAGGAGGTAGTCAGGACCCGGGCACAGGGAGGGGGCTGGCTGCTCTGCAGGGCCATTGACCGGGGGAGTCAGAGGGAATCAGTTGTGCTCGTGCCAGGGTGTAGGAGGATACCAGAGGTGGGCACCTTAAGGAGGTGGGGACTGTGGGCTTGTCCTGAGCTGGTATTCCCCATGCCAGGGTCTCTAGTCTGGTTCTGCTCAGCCTCCAACCTTCTGCCATCAACAAGCCCCTGGATGAGGCACAGTCTAAGGAGGGTCAGTGCTCTAGTGAGGGCCGATGATAATGACAGCAACTAACAAGACTATTAACTCGGCAAACATTTATTTAGCTGGAGAACTGTTCAGCAAGCTCTAGGTGCCTCACGACCCCCCAGTGACACAAGTTCTGTTACAGTCTCCGTTTTAAGGATGGAGAAACAGGGGCACACGAAGTTTAAGCAACCTGCTCAAGGTCACCCAGTTGTGAGTAGTGGAGTGGAGTTTGAACCAGACAGTTCAGCTCTGACATCCAGGTTCTTCCCAGCCCTCCGCCTCTCCCCACCACCATTTCTGTAGCTCCTGCTGTGATCCACGTCCTGTGCTAAGAACTGCATGGGCAGTATCCCATCCAACCCTTGCAACAACCCAGAAGGTAGGTTCTGGAATTATCTCCATGTGGAACACAAGGCTCAGAGAGGTTGACTAAGCTGTTCTGAAACACACAGGGAAGATGTAGCAAGGCCAGGCTCACACTGGGCCTGTGCGAGGGGCAGAGTCCAACAGAGTGCCCCAGGCCCTCTGATCCCTCCCCATCTCTGTCCCTGCTGGGATCTCTTCCTCCTGGCAGAGCAAGAGGGCGTCGTGGCAGCCCCTGCTGACTAGAGAAATGGAAGGGCTTTCGGTTAGATGGTGGGGAGAACTTGCTTCTTGAAAGGTGGGAGCTCCGGCAGCTGTGGTGGGATGGAGCCTTTTCTTCCTTTCCCAGAAGCAGGCCAAGGAAGGGCCTTGGCTGTGTAGTGGGAGATGGATGGGGATGGAGGTGGAGGGGATGGGGAGAACAGAAGGGCCCAGAGTGATAAAGCCTCATGAGGACCACATAACTCAGGAATCCTGGCTGGGTTTTAAAAATTTTGTCCCTGATAGGCCAGGCGCAGTGGCTCACACCTGTAATCCTAGCACTTTGGGAGGCCAAGGCAGGCAGATCACTTGAGGTCAGGAGTTCGAGACCAGCCTGGCCAACATGGTGAAACCCTGTCTCTACTAAAACTACAAAATTAGCTGGGCGTGGTGGCGGGCGTCTGTAATCTTAGCTACTTGGAAAGCTGAGTCAGGAGAATTGCTTGAACCTGGGAGGCGAAGGTTGCAGTGAGCCAAGATCGCTGCCACTGAACTCCAGTTTGGGCGACAAGAGCAAGACTCCATCTCAAAAAAAATTGTCCCTGCATTCCTACCTGCCCCCCACCCATTTCCCCTGGCAATCTCTTGGGCACCCCTACCCCAATAATTGCTATTTGTCTCTCCTATTTGGGTTTTCCAGGAGCTTCGGTCTCCAGCAGGGGGATGAGAAGATAATACTAAGCATCACTTTGTAATAAATCACATTTTTAAACTGTGTGCTTATGAGCATCAACTTGCTTAGTTTTTATAATTCTATTGTTATCCCCATTTTATAAATGGAGACACCGAGGAAGGAAAGAGAGATTAAATGACTTGGCCAAGGTCACACAGCTAGTAAGTGGTAGAACTGGGAGTTGAACTTCTGAGCTGGGGTGCTTCACCACCCTGCACACGCTGAGCCATACTGACCCCCTTGCCCAGCAATCAGGGATCATGGTGGCAGCTGGCCTTTCACCCTGGGTGCCTTTGGAACTTGCAGATGCAAAGAGAAAGAACAGGCCTCAAGCCTGCAGTTCACAGGGCCCCGCCCCACATGAATTTTCACGGTGCTGTTTATATGTTAGTAGAAGCGGGCAAAGTGAGTGTTCAGGTGGCCCCGATCCCTCCTCACTAGAGCTTCAGGATGCGTGGGCAGGCACCAGGAGCTCCAGAACAGGATGCTATCCCAGCCTCTCTTGCCTCTTCCCAGCCCACCCTTGACAGCACAGCAGGGTCAGGGAGTCTGTTAGCATCTGTCAGGGGGTCCACCCTGAGACAGAACACTGGGATTCCAGTGCTCTCAGGATCCCCTTACCTCCTGGTGGCTCAGGGGGGCTTCCTCAGGGAATCTGGACACCCTCATTTCCCCAGAACTAGAGAAACCTTTGACACCCACCTTCCGGACCTGGAAGTCCGGTGGGATGTGGGGGTTGTGGGACTTACGGAAGGACGGCCCTTAGGCTGCAGCCCATTAGGAAAGAAAACTCATCCCTGTCTCAGCACTGCACTGAAGACCAGAGAAGCTGGGTTCATCAAGGTCCACACCCCCGCCCCCGCCCACCGCCCCGCAAGTTGCCCAGTTTCTGGGTGAATGGGGGCAAGCTGGAGAGGTTGGAGGAAGAAGGCAGGAGGGGCAGGCTGGCGGCTCTGAGCTTCTCCATGCAGCCCCCGGGGCCGGGTGCCTGGGCAGGAGGACGGGGCAGAGCAGCTGCTGGCGATTTATTAAGCAGTCACGGAAAAATTGGTTTATAAATTAACAGCTGTTTTAACTTTAGGGCCTCTTCTTCAGGGAATGGAAGCAGCCGACTGGACCGGGATTGGAGTGTGTGTGAGGCTGGTGGAGGGAGTGGGAGGCGGCGGGCTCCGGCAGCTGGCATTCTTCGGGGGCAGCCTCAGCTGGCACCTCGGGGGGCACCAGGCAGTGGCCAGAGCAGGGGGTCTCCAGGTGCCGGGGGCTGAGGCTGCCCCCGCTGTGGGCTGCAGCTTGCTCTCTTCTCAACAACCTCCCAGCTCCCACCTGGGGGCGCCAGAGGGCACATATACGGCTGTACTCGTTTATGCCACCAGAGGGCAGCCTCCGCACATTGATTTCTGCTGCTCCCGAGAACGGTCCAAACTGGCGGGACTGAGCGAGAGAGAAACCTGGTCCAGGGCAGAGAAAGAGAGGAGCCCGCTGCAGTGCGTGCACGCGATCTTCCACGCGTCCATCCTGAACGTGTTAAAAGCAGCAGTTAAAGCGGGAGGGCTCTGGAGTTAGACTGTCTGCGTTTGAACCCAGGCTCTGGGCAAAAGCTGCTGAACCTCTCTGAATCTAATAGCCTCATCTGTGAATTGGAAGGATACCAGCAAGGATTAAATGAGAGTGCATAGGAAGGGCCTAGCCCGGTGCCCAGCACAGAGGCTCCCTATATGTCACCGTTGTCAATTTCTGACTCATGTATTCATCTATTCATTCACTTCTCAAACCATCCTCTCGGCGTCATGGAGTGCCTGCTGTATTCTGGGTACTGTGGCAGGTCGGTGATGATGTAAACAGAGATGACGGCCGGCGACAGTGGCTCATGCCTGTAATCCCAGCCCTTTGGGAGGCCAAGGCAGAAGGATCCCTTGAACCCAGGAGTTCCAGACCAGCCTGGGCAACAAAGTGAGACCCTGTCTCTACAAAAAATAATATAAAAAAATTAGCCGGGTGTGGTGGTGCACATTTGTAGTTCCAGCAACACAGAAGGCTGAGGCAGGAGGATCATTTGAGCCTAGGAGGTCGAGGCTGCAGTGAGTCGTGATGGTGCCACTGCTCTCCAGCCTGGGCAACAGAGCAAGACCCTGTCTCTAAAAAAAAAGAAAAAAAATTGATGAGAAAGACACGTATCAAAATAGTGTGCTAAGAGTTATGATACACCCAATGAGTGGAGAAGGGAGATTGACTTGGATTGGGGCAAAAACGAACGTTCTGGGGTGACAGAAACATTATATATCTGTATTGTGGTGGTGGTCAAATGCTATATAAATTTCCAAAAACTCATTGAAATGTATATTTAACACTTTATTGTATGCAAACTGTAACTCAACAAAATTTGGAACAAAGCACCTAAGCACCCAATGTGAATGTACAGAATGGGCAAAGGGATGGATGACGGGTGAATGAATGAATGAGTCCGTGTGTAAATGAGCGTCTCAGATTGTTGTCCACCTGTCCTGGTGCCACCACTGCTCCTACGGAGGGTGCCCTTGCCCTCTCCTCTTGGGTACACGGCCTTCCCCAGAGGAGGTGGGCCTTGGAATTCCTCTTCCTCCCCCGTCCCCACTTCTCCCTTCCCCCAAGGGCAGGGAAAGACGCCCAGGGCTCCCAGCCAGCACTCCCGGCTCCTCTCAGGGTGCTTCCTGGGACTTCCGGGGCCTCCCTTCCAGCTGCCACATGCCAACCCAGCCAGCTCAGCTCTGTGGTGTCAAGGTCACGGGTATGATGCCCAACTCCAGACCCGCAGTGCCTGCAGTAGCTACCCAAACCCTGGCCAACTCCGCCACCTGCCGGCTCTTTCTGGATGCGCATCCCCAGAGCTCTGGGGAAGCCGGAAACTCGATCAAGGGCTATCAGGAATCCTGCCCTGGCGGGGGCTTTATTTTTCTTCCTATTGAATCGTCACAGCCACCATGTGAGGTGGGCTCTGAAGCATAAGGAAACTGAGGCACAGACAGTAGTTAAGAAATGTGTCCAAGTTCACACAGTAAGTTACAGATCTGAAATTCCTACCCAGGGCTGGGACTTCCCAGCTGATGTTCTGTCCAGGTAAACACATCTTGCTTGGGAGGAGTGGGGGACAGATCCGAGTGTCCCTTCTCCCCCCATCCGGGGAAGAGGGCAAAGCCTCACACCACCCTCCCAAATTTTCCCTCCAGAGGTGAACGCAGGGCCTCCTGCACGCCAGGCCCCGTGGCAGGCATCCAGCAATGGCATGAAGATACATGATGGGAAAGAAACGCCTCAAAATAGTGTACTCAGACCTATGGTACATCAATAGACACCCTACCACCAACTTTTTCTGTCAGTCCAAGCAGAGAGACCCACAGTTCAATCAGAGTTAAGTCAAATGAGGTCTTGAATTTGTTCCTTGGACCCAACCGCCTGTGCTTCTAACCCAAGAATAATAACCAAGGAGTGGCATATTATTTTTACATCTTATTTGCATATGATTAATTCTAAGTCAAAGTGAATGCAGGGCACCCTGGCCCTTTGCTTCTCAGCGCCCTCCCACCCCCACCCTGTGCCTGGTCCTGGCCACCTCCCCCAGCCCCTGCCGGGCTCCACTGTCTCCAGCAGCCCCTCCCCACTCCTTGCCCTTGCCCACCCCTCCCCCAGCTCCCCAGAGTCCCATCCCCTTCCTCCCCTGTCACCCACGCAGCCCCCACCACCTGGCCGCCCACCTGAAAAACTTTTCCCCAAGTTCTTGAGAAGTCGCGTAGGATCCAGGAGAGAAAAATCAAAGTAATAAAACCTAATTTAATTCCTAACGGAGGGCAGAGCTGTGAGCTGCAATTATCTTAATGCTGAGCTATTTTTACTCTCTCTCCATCTCTGTCTTCTGCCTTTCTCCGTTGTGAGGCTCCCTCTCTCTCTCTGCCTCCCTTTGTCTCTCCATCTCTCAACCATGTTTTCTGTCCCTCTTTGCTTTCTCCTCTCTCCCTTCAATCTCTCTCTCACGTCCTGTCTCTGTGCAGTCTCCTCCTCCTCCTTCGTGTCTGTCCCCTGTGTCTGTCCCTCTGTCAGCCAGTCTTCCCCACCCTTCTTGGCCCCAGGATTTAGATGCCAGAAGTGTGGATGCCTGGCCACAGGCTGGGGGAGATGGGCAAACACCATCCCTCTGCTCCCAAAGACCTCATCTTCCAGGCCTAGCTGAGAGGGAGGCTTCTCTGCCCTCATCTCCCTTCTCAGCTGCCCCAGCCTGGGATCCGGGGAACGTTTCCTGATCTGGGGTCTCCCAGAGCTCCAGTAAGTTCAGCAGAGCCTCCGTAAATAAGCCCTCCTGCTCAAATGGGGCTCAGCTGCCAAGTTCCCTGAGGCCTTTTCAGCTCCGACAGGCTCTGAGGTGCAACTGGTGGTCATGCCTCCCTGTCTCCATCCTCTCATCACCCTCCCAGCTGTCCTTTGTCCCCTTCATCCCCACGATCCTTCCCCACACCACCAGCACTGGCCACAAGCCCCTTCCCCACCTCTGCCCACCCAGTGGCTGTCCCGGCCACTGCCTGGGTCATGCCCTTCCTGTACCCCTTCTTCCTTTCAGGGCCTCCTTATTTACCCTCCCAAGGCACTGCCAAATTGGCCTTTGCCACTCCCCACCACACCCCATCTTCGACAGAGGTTCTGGGCCAAGCTAGGGGCTGCCAGAGATGCCTACACCCCTGGGCCGACAACTTGGCATCCGGCTGTTTCCCAACAAGTATATAAGTCAACAAACATGCGGGGACTTGAGCCAGGCCTGGGGTTGGCCGATGCGGAGCTGGGTGGCCAGGGCATCCCACTCCTGTGAGCAACACTCTGGCCCTCCTGCCACTCTTTCCCTCACCCCCAGAGTGGGCCCTGACCCCAATTCCAGAAGATTCCTCTGCCTCTCACTCCACCAAGGACCCAGATGCTGGGGCTGGGAGTGGAAAAGCCGCAGGAGGATTGGGGGTAGGGAAGGCTCCTGGCAATTTCAGGCCTGAGAGTGACCAGGAGAGAGGATGCCAACACAAACAGAGCCCCAGGAAGACATGCTATGTACACGCCTACACACGCACCCTCTCAGTGCTAGACAGAAGCATTCAGACCCTCTGCGCAGCCCCAAGGAGGGAAACAGCAGCTCCCGCAAAGGTACCCAAGGCCCGGACAGATAGATAGGGACATTCCACCCGCAGGGCCAGCTCCTCCTGTTCCCGCTCCAGAGACACACACAAACACCTCTAGAGAGAGAGAGAGACTCACACCTGTCTCCCCCAACCCTGCTTCTGAATGCACCAAATTCACGCATGTGATGGCACGTGTATAGGCAGCCCCCAAACCGCCCAACTCTGGGTCGGTCCTGTCCTCCCCACCCCATTAGATCTGGAGAGGAAAGACAGGAGCCACGTGAATCCAGGGTACATCATGGCAGGGCGCATTCCCCTTCTCCCTCACAGGAGCGCTCACACATTCACAACCTCATACCCCCAGCAATTGCACGGCGGGAGCTGTGGATACAGTCCCCCACTCCCTGCAAGCTGGCACACGCCTGCCCATCACCTTGACAGCCTCTGACATCCTCCCCGACACCCACACCCTCCTCTGCACACACGCAGTCCTCCCACATCCTGCCACTCACACCTGCATCTTTGACACTCTGACACACTTACACAGACACACACCACACCGACCCCCCAACACACACTCCCAGGCTATGGGCACCAAAGGGCCCCGGCACTCCCCTGCACACTCTCCCTGCCACGATGACTGACACGTGTCCTCCCACACACAACTCGGTCACACTCGCTGCCTTTCCAGGACACCCCCATTCACAGCGTGACAGGCTGGTACTCTCCCCACGACCTCACAGGCCTCCCTGAAATTCCCAGTGCCAGGACCACGAAGGGGTTAAAGCCAGAGTCCTGCCTCCCCGCTGCCCCTCTCCCTCTCCCTCCCCCTTTATCCTCTCTGCTGGACTCCATCAATAATGCAGCTTCAAGTTCTGGGGAGACCGCAGGGGGCCCCCCAGCCGGCTCCCCCGGCCTTGGCTCTAACTCCCACCCTCCTCCCAGCCCTAAGAGAACACGATTCTCCATGCTCATTGGCCAGTTTCCTCTAAGCCCTCCCTCCGAGCACCCGGGCGCCAGTCCCAGGCGGAGGGGACGGGCTGGGGACCCCAAAGCGGGGACCGGAGGGGTGAGCCTGGCAGAGGCAGCGACACACGCGGAGAGGAGGAGAGGCTGAGGGAGGGAGGTGGAGAAGGGCGCGAGAGGCAGAGAGAGGAGACACGCAGAGACACTCAGGAGGGGAGAGACACCGAGACGCAGAGACACGCCGGAGGGGAGAGACACCGAGACGCAGAGACACCCAGGCCGGGGAGTGCGAGGGAGCGAGGCACAGACCCGGCTTAGCGAGCGCGGGGGGCGAGCCCAGAGTCCCGAGAGCCTGGGGGCGCGCCCAGCCCGGGCGCCGACCCTCCTCCCGCTCCGCGCCCTCCCCTCGGCGGGCGCGGTATTTTTATCCGTGAGCGAACAGCCCTCCTCCTCCTCCCGCCGCACAGCCCGCCACCTGCGCGGGGAAGCCCAGCACAGACCGCCGCCGGGACCCCGAGTTGCGCTTCCCAGCCCCGCCGCCCACCCCACGCGCCATGGACCCCAAGGACCGCAAGAAGATCCAGTTCTCGGTTCCCGCGCCCCCTAGCCAGCTCGACCCCCGCCAGGTGGAGATGGTAAGCGGCCCGCGCCCCACTCCAGCAGTGTCCCCGACACACCCCGCGGGGCTTCTTCGCACTCGCAGGGAGCTGCCCCGGCCGGACTGGCCTTGGGGGTGGGGGCGCAAGGGGAGCCGGGCTCTGCCTCGGTCAGGACTGGGTGCGGGGCCGCGTGTGAAGTTAGCTGGAGACTCGTGCAACTTTTTCCCGCGGCTTCGGTCCTAATCCCGGGGCCAGAGACTTCCCGGCAGTGAGGCTGGGGGTGCGGGGGTGGGGGGACAGGCCGATTCCAGACCGTCCGGGAGTGGGGCGTCCTTTGGTCCCAGCACAGTCCCCAAAGGGTAGTCAGTCTAATAGGCTACCACCGGGACCGCTCGCCTGGCTCCAGCCCAGAGCTGGTCAGATGTGAGCAGCGGCGGACACTGATCTCGCCACCCAGGGCGGGAGTGTGAGGTTGCCACCGGGTGACCCCACTGCCCTGTCCCTCTCTAGTCCCGCGTGTGTGCCTGGGCTGGGGTCGCCAGAACCTTGCTCTGACCTCCTGCTGTCAGGCCCCAGAGCCCTAAACCCAAGGAGGGAGAGGTGACAAGTCATCACAAAGCCAGACGTCTTCCTACAGACTACTGAGTCCTCCCGAGAGCCTTCTTGGGGGCTGAGGGGCTTCCAAAGGTTGGGGGGTGCTGTGACAGAGGGCTCCACTTCCCATCCCTAGTGGAGCAGGGGTTACTTGTTGCTGAGATGCAGCTGGCTCCCCACCTAGCAGTGAGGAGGGGGCCAAGTCATTGTGGGGGGAGATAGAGGGCAGGGGGTACAGCCCTGGGCCTAAGCAGCTTTGGGTTGGGAGGGTATTGTGGGGAGCTTGGCAGGGGAGGTGGCAGTTTCAGCTTAACTCACCTGGTTCTCTTTGTGCATTTCCCTGGAGCTCAACAGGGACCTAATTAACTGACAGTTGGTCTGATTGCCAAGCTGAGGGGTGGGGGGTCAGTTGCTGGGAGTGCTCAGCACCCGCCTCCCCCCAGTTCAGCTTGGCTCACGTAGCAAGGAGGGCAACTTTTCACTTCTCACAAGGACTGGGTGAAGAGTTCTGCAGCCTTACAGAGACTGGCAGAGAAGCCCAAACCCAGGCCCCCAGAGAGGTCCCCCCCAGGCCCCTGTGGGTCCCTGAGCCTCAGCTGGAGGTGGGGGATGCCTGCAGTGCCCTGGCTCGGTCTCCTTCTGAAAAGCTGGATCCAGCTTGTTTGGAGCCCTTGAACTGACCTTAGGTGGGCAGGGCCACGTGGGTGCCATGACCCGTGGGGCATCTTCCCCAGGGCCCAGCCCTGGCAGCTGCAGCTGTAGCCAGCTTTGGTCTGATGTTTTCCGAGGTCTGATGTTTTCAGAAACTGGGGAGAGGAAGGGCCTTGGTGGGAGAAGACAGGAAGGGAAATGTCTGTTCTGGAGTAGCCATGGAGTGGGAAAGGCATGGCCTGGGAGTCAGTGACTGGGGTTTTTCTTGTCCTTTGGACTTGGTGTGCTGTGTGGCCTTGAGGACACTGCCAAACCTCTCTGAGCCCTGCTTTTTCACCTCTATAAATGAGGGGGTTAGGTGAGCTACAGAGTTCCTTTTGGCTCTGACAGACTTTGATTCAAAGGTTCTCCAGGGACTCCAAAGCACTGTTTGTTCCCTGCTATCTGGGGTGGGGTGGGGGGCTGCAGGTGTCTATCTTGTCACCCCTCCCTCCTTCTCCTTAGATCCGGCGCAGGAGACCAACGCCTGCCATGCTGTTCCGGCTCTCAGAGCACTCCTCACCAGGTAGGGCCCTCCCTGCCCACTGAGCCCCTGTCCCACCCTAGCTCTGATGCCTTCCTAGGGGCCCTGCAGAAGTTCCACGAACAGGACTCAGAGCAGGAGACTGGGGAGTGGATAAGGTCTGGGAACCCAACTCTATTGGCTTTATTTATTGACATGACACCTCCCAGCCTCAGAAGGGAGAGGGCACACTTTCCCTGTCCCCAGAGATTGAGACCCTGGGGAAAATAACTCGGATTCTTTATCTCTCTTCCTCTTCCTCCTCACTCGGTTCCGGTTTGGTTGGCTTTGGTGGCCTTCCTCAGAGGAGGAAGCCTCCCCCCACCAGGTGAGTTTCCTGGGGCAGCTGGAAGGAGGGATGCCTGGGCCCTTTGGGGTGGGGTGGACGGGTGCCTGCAGTGACAACCAACCAGTATGGGGTGCCACCCGAGGACACATTAGCATATCAATGGGCAGTCCTCTGAGAGTGCCTCATGCCAGGTGCCACCAGCAGATCCTCCTCTGCTCAGACTCAGGGTGGAATCTCCAGGACCTAGAATCCTGCCCTAAACCAGGCCATGGCTTATGGGGGCCCTCCCAAAGCCACAGGGTGGGGAGGCTCAGCCTAGGTGCAGGACCCATTAGCAGAGGCGAAATCAGTCCACTTGGGTGGCCATGGGTGGGATGGAATGGAGGGAGGGTGAAGGGAAGGGGCCTCTGCTGAGCCCCTTTAACCTGGCACTTCCCCTGGCAGAGAGCCTCAGGAGAGGGGCACCATCTCAAGTCGAAGCGACCCAACCCCTGTGCCTACACACCACCTTCGCTGAAAGGTACTATCCCCCCACCGACCTTCCTGGCTGTCCCCTTGATCTCTGGAACTGGGCAGACGCTGGGGGAGCTTTTGTCAGTGGGGAGGGATTTTTTTGGCCACACATAGCCCTCTGTCAGTGTGGTGCAACAACCCCACATAAAGACCAATTTTTTCTCAGTCTGGCCTCGCAAAACACAGGAGCCCCGAGGCTGCAATGGGCAGCTGTGGGCCTTAACATCGGGTTGTGGGCTTGAAAGAAAAGAGATGGCTGGCCTAAGACAACAGCAGGCATCCGCGTGGAAGGGACTCCACCTGCAGCTCCTCTTCACCAGCCTGTGCTGGACCACATCCCACCCCTGCTCATCTAGGGCGCCTTCTCCTGTGGGCTTTACCCCTGGCCTCCCCTCCCATTTGCATCTCATTTGCACAGATCTGCACACTGGTCTCCTCTTTCCTGCTTCCCTTTCTCCATGGAAAAGCAAGCCATTCCTTTTGCACACACTTACTGAACACCTAGTATATGCCAGGCCGAGTTGGTGGGCACTGGGCAGAATAAGACGAGTCAGATTTGGTCCCTGCCTTTGCCTCAAAGGGTCAAGGAGGGGCCGAGAAAGGTGGCTAACACCTGAAATTCTAGCATATCGGGAGGCCAAGACAGGAGGACTGCTTGAGCCTAGGAGTTCGAGACCAGCCTGGGCAATACAGTGAGATCCCCATCTCTATGAAAAATTTAAAAAGCGAGCTAAGTGGGTCAGACGCGGTGGCTCACGCCTGTAATCCTAGCACTTTGAGAGGCCGAGGTGGGCAGATCACCTGAGGTTGGGAGTTTGAGACCAGCCTGACCAACATGGAGAAACCCCGTCTCTATTAAAAATACAAAATTAGCTGGACGTGGTGGCGCATTCCTGTAATCCCAGCTGCTCGGGAGACTGAGGCAGGAGAGTCACTTGAACCTGGGAGGCAGAGGTTGCAGTGAGCCGAGATTGTGCCATTGCACTCCAGTCTTGGCAAAAAGAGCAAAACTCCGTCTCAAGGAAAAAAAAAAAAAAAAAAAGTGAGCTAAGTATAGAGGTGCGCACCTGTAATCCCAGCCACTTGGGAGGCTGAGGCACGAGGACTGCTTGATCCCAGAAGTTTGAGGCTGCAGTGAGCTATGATCGCACTACTGTGCTCCAGCCTGGGCTACAGAGTGAGATCCTGTCTCAGGAAAAAATAATAATTAAAAAAAAGGGTCAAGGAAGGTACACAAAGATGTTTAAGCTTGGATTTGAAGGATCATAGGAATTTAACAGGCAGTCAAGGGCATCCCAGGTCCAGGAAGATGGAAGAAGGTGTGCGAAGAAAAGGAGATGCGAGTCAGAGGGGTACTTTTGGGCCAACCTGGAAGAGGCTTGGTTTCTAGTCAGGGAGCTGGGGAGATATACCTGAAGGAGACAGGAGGCCCTCTCCCTGATTAAGCCCTGATGCCTACCAACCCCCACCTCAACTCCTGCCTGGGGCTCTTCCTGCCCAGCCAGCCCCATCCGGAAGTTGGGAGGGAGAGCTGCTGGAAGAGTATGCTGGGAACTGCTTCGGTGGAGGGTTTAATAAGTTCCCAGCACCAGCCAAGGTCAACAGGTGTACCTGTCAGCCCACTTGCCAGGGTTGGGAACAGAGAGGACAGGCTGGGAAGGGAGGAGAGAAGGGAAGGGGTTATTTCACTTTCCCCAGTACAGGAAAACGAAAGGTCAGAGCTGCAGCAAGTGGGCAGTGTGGCTCAGCACCCGGAAGGACCTCCCCACCTAGAGGGGTGTGTGGAAGGGCCCCAAAGCAGGCATGAGAGAGAAAGTGGCATCTTCTCAGGAGAGAATTTAAGAAATCCCTCTCCCTCCCACCTTGGGCTGGGCAGGGAGAGGCTGGGTGGATGTGGGGGGAAGACCTGGCTCTTGACTACCAGCATGGGGGAACAGGCCGGGATGAAGATGTTAGGGCCAGGGTGCTACCATGCACCATGCAGTGGCCAAAAATGTGCACCACCCCCAACTGCCCCTTTAGACCACATCTTAGGAGAGTCCAGGTGAGTAGAGGCAGGGAAGGGATCAAGAGCTGGGAGGCCAGTCTGGGGCTAGGCTGGGGACCTTCAAGCTGAAAAAGGGAGACTTGGGATGGGGGGAGTTCAGGCTCCCACAGAGTGGGGCAGAGAAGGGGACAGCCTGGAAGGAGTGATGGGGAGACCCCAGAGAGCCCAGGAAGCATGAGGGAGGTGGGGGAGGCGAGGGAGGCTCACGGGGCACCAGCGCAGGTGCTGCACACACCTTCTCTTGTCACTGTGGCTCACGAAGTGAACTCTCCTCCCCCACTGGGGGAGAAGGAAGCTGCCTGGGCTGCCACCTGCTCTCCTGCGTTACCTCCCCCCACAGCCCTCATGGATCCTTCTCTACTAGGAGGGCACTGTTTTGTAGGCTTCGGTCCCTTTGTGGGCAAGGGAAGGTGCCTGGCAGGGTTGGGGCTTGTCAGGGAAGAACTGAGGGCCCTGGAGAGAGGGCCCAGCACTAAGTCTTGGCTTGAGGGGTTGTACTCCAAGGTCGGAGCTCTCACACTTGGCTCAAAATGAAGCTCCGCTGCGTCCCCAAGGTCAGGGCAGGGTGATTTATTGTGCTTTTATTGCCTGGATAGCTTGCCCAGAGCCAGTAGGAGGTACTGGGCTGGGAGCTGGGGGCTGGGTGGGGCAGCGGGCACATACAAAGCACCCTCTGTGCCTGTCCCCGAGTTGGCAGGAGCATGGCACCCTGCTCACTGTGCCAGAGGTTTCCAGCCTGGCGCTACCCCCCTGGGCCTTCTGAGGGGAGGGGCCACTGGCGGACCAAGAAGAAGCTGCAGCAACTCCCCATCCCCCCACCCCCAGCCCTTCCTCAGCAAATTGTCTGTGGCCTGTGAACTTTGTGTCCCATATGCTCTAAGATCCCGCCACCTCCTGCAGCCTCTCCTCAGTGGCCCCTCAAACTCTGCCATCCCCCAGAACCCCTGGCCCTGGCCCCTTTCTCTAACCCCTTGCTCCTTTCCATCTTTTGGAAACTTCTTTCCAGCTGCACACACTGTTCCCTTCCCAGCCCTATCTGAGCAGGTCTTTGGAGGCTGGGGGGTTGCTTTCTAGGTCACCGCAGAGGGAGCTGGGAACCTGGGGATGTGGGTCAAGATTGTGGGGGCCGCATCTGAGCACGCCGCATCCCCAGGCACAGACTGCACTGGCTGCAGACTATTATGTCCTCAGCCTCAGAATTGTTCTGTCCCTTGGAGCCCGGGGCAGGAGTATGTGGATTGGCATCTATGACTGGGCAATGCCAGGGAGTGGGGACTATGCACCGCATGGGAGATAGGATCAGGGTAAGCAGTGAGCCCTCAGCAGGCTGGGCACCCCCAAGAAATGGAAAGTGGCAAATCCCCAGGCCGTGGTACATACGCCCTGTGCCTTTTGCCTGGGCTTGAAGCTGGGAGATACTGTCTCCAGTACTGGGTACTTGGCAAATCAAGCTCTCCAGCCAGGGAATGTTAAGCTGCTGCTGTGCCCGCCTGGTCTTGCCCAGCCTGGTGCCCTATGGTGTGGGGGAGCTGCCTAGTGGCAGCCTCCTGGGGGCTAGCATCTTGGGACAGCTTGAGAGCCAAACATGATCAAATCTACCCCTGGCTGCCTCTGCCCTGGTCTGACCCCCATCAGGCTGACCTGTAACCTTTGGCCTTTGAACTTGGGCCCCTGAGGGGGTATTCTCTGTCCCAGGCCTATGGGAAGGAGGCTGGGGGCTGGGCCACACACTATCTCCAGATCCATGGGCTGTGTCTGGCTGACCCTTGCCTTCCTGGGTCCCCTCTGGGCCAGCTGTGCAGCGCATTGCTGAGTCTCACCTACAGTCTATCAGCAATTTGAATGAGAACCAGGCCTCAGAGGAGGAGGATGAGCTGGGGGAGCTTCGGGAGCTGGGTTATCCAAGAGAGGAAGACGAGGAGGAAGAGGAGGATGATGAAGAAGAGGAGGAAGAAGAGGACAGCCAGGCTGAAGTCCTGAAGGTCATCAGGCAGTCTGGTAAGCTGAAGTGCCTGTGACATGTGGGTTAGGTGTGGGTCCTCCTTGAGTATATGGGGACGTCCCCTTCTAATTTAGTGTCTCACACACGCAAACTGTAGTGACACCACAGGGGCCTCCCTGTCTTCTTGCTCCATGGGGTGCCTCACACTCAGTCCTACCTGAGACATGGGCTTCCTCCATCCTTGGCTCAGTCCCTCTCCCAATCTGGTTTTCCCTAATAATTCCTCTCTTCCCTGGGAATTAAGGCCCAGGCCGTTTGGGGTTTGAGGCTAGAGCCAAAAAAGGACTTCCCACCTATAGTAGTAAGGGGGTGCAAGGACATTCAGGGATGGAGGACCAAGAGAGTCTAACACCCCCGTCACCTGCATTTTTGAACCTAGGATGTGGTCTCTGCTGGGATGCAGAGGGCTGCCTGATTTACTTGCCCACTCCAGGACTGTTAGGTCTGTTTCTCCTCTTTTTCCTTCCTAGGATGGAGTGGGAGGGTGCCCTCTAGTGTCTAGATGTAGAATTTAAAATTCAAGAACCAATCCTGTCTCCTGCATCTCCAGCCTCAGCTGCCTGGGAGAGGGGCCAGGGAGGGGCCTAATACCTGTAACAGAAGGCCTCTAAGCCAGATGTTCCAGATCCAAAACACTCCACAAAAGGTCCCAGGCTGGATGTGGTGGCTCACACCTGTAATCCCAGCACTTTGGGAGGCTGAGGCAGGCAGATCATGAGGTCAGGAGATCGAGACCATCCTGGCTAACATAGTGTAACCCTATCTCTACTAGAAATATAAAAAATTAGCTGGCGTGGTGGCATGTGCCTGTAATTCCAGCTACTTGGGAGGCAGGAGAATCACTTGAACCAGGGAGGCGGAGGTTGCAGTGAGCCGAGATCGTGCCACTGCACTCCAGCCTGAGCGACAGAGCAAGACTCCGTCTCAAAAAAAAAAAAAAAAAAAAAGTCTCAAGGCCCAGAGATTTTCTAGGCAGGAAGATTTCACCCCCTTCCATGGTTGTTTCTTCCATGCCTGGCCATGGAAGGCTGTGCCACATCTGTCCCTCCTAGGGTACATTAAACTGTTTAGTCTCATTATTTATGGGAATACTGAAGAGTCAACCACCCCTACTAGAAGCTGTCAGCTCTTCCACACAAACAAAAGGTCTTGGGCCTCCTGCCTGCCTATCTGGCAGTGAGGGCATTGGCCATGGGGGCAAAAGCTGTTGCTGGGCTTCAGGCCCTTTGTGGGCAAGAAACAGCTGGAAGAGCTGAATCAGTTCCTACTGAGACCCCTCCAAAACAGTGGAAGAGAGGTGAGAGGAGACTGTTCCCTCAGGAAAAGCAGGAGGTGGCTGGGCGCAGTGGCTCATGCCTGTAATCCCAGCACTTTGGGATGCCAAGGCCAGCGGATCACTCGAGGTCTGGAGTTCAAGACCAGTCCGGCCAACATGGTGAAACCCCGTCTGTAATAAAAATTCAAAAATTAGCCAGGCACGGTGGCATGCACCTGTAATCCCAGCTGCTTGGGAGGCTGAGGCAGGAGAATCCCCTGAACCTGGGAGGTGGAGGTTGCAGGGAGCTGAGATCGCACCACTGCACTCCAGCCCAGGCAACAGAGTGAGACTCCATCTCAAAAACAAAAAACAAAAACAAACAAACAAAAAAACAAAAGCGGCAGGGCACTGGCTCAAATGACAGCCCTATGATGGAGCAATATAAACCACCACGACTCCTAGTGGCTCCTGGGTGCTGGCGCTGGTCTGGGCAAGGTATTCACTATTACATCCTGTTTAAAGTAATCTACACAATTTCCCCCTTACTATTTCCTTCAGAAAGGTACTAACTGACTTATGTAAGCCATATGGCTAGTCACTGGGAGAGCTGTTCTAGCCTAGTGCTCTCTCCATGCTGCCATGATGCCCCTGGAAAGCTTAACCTCAGCCATCAGAGACTTAGCTCACACTCCAGGACAGCCAGATGGATATCCGGAGCCTGTGTTCTTATCTCCTCTTTCCCATCCCCAGCTGGGCAAAAGACAGCCTGTGGCCAGGGTCTGGAGGGGCCCTGGGAGCGCCCACCCCCTCTGGATGAGCCCGAGAGAGATGGAAGCTCTGAGGACCAAGTGGAAGACCCAGCACTAAGTGGTAAGGCTTGGGAGTGTGGAATGAGGAGGCGGGGCTGGAATCTTGGTGGATGGGGCCAGGCCCTGAGTGCCTCTCTGCTTGCCTTTCAGAGCCTGGGGAGGAACCTCAGCGCCCTTCCCCCTCTGAGCCTGGCACATAAGCACCCAGCCTGCATCTCCCAGGAGGAAGTGGAGGGGACATCGCTGCTCCCCAGAAACCCACTCTATCCTCACCCTGTTTTGTGCCCTTCCCCTCGCCTGCTAGGGCTGCGGCTTCTGACTTCTAGAAGACTAAGGCTGGTCTGTGTTTGCTTGTTTGCCCACCTTTGGCTGATGCCCAGAGAACCTGGGCACTTGCTGCCTGATGCCTACCCCTGCCAGTCATTCCTCCACTCACCCTGTGGGAGGTGGGATGTGAGACAGCGCGCACTGGAAAATCCAGAAAACCGGGAACAGGGATTTGCCCTTCACAATTCTCCCCAGATCCTCTCCCCTGGACACAGGAGACCCACAGGGCAGGACCCTAAGATCTGGGGAAAGGAGGTCCTGAGAACCTTGAGGTACCCTTAGATCCTTTTCCATCCACTCTCCTATGGAGGATTCCAAGTCACCATTTCTCTCACCGGCTTCTACCAGGGTCCAGGACTAAGGCGTTTTTCTCCACAGCCTCAACATTTTGGGAGTCTTCCCTTAATCACCTTGCTTCTCTTGGGTGCCTGGAAGATGGACTGGCAGAGACTTCTTTGTTGCGTTTTGTGCTTTGATGCCAGGAATGCCGCCTAGTATATATCCCCAGTGGGGCACATGGTAGGGGGCGCCAGGTTTTCCTTGTCCCCCAGTTGCTCTGCCCCCTTCCCCTTTTTCCCTGACTCCAGGCCTGAACCCCTCCCGTGCTGTAATAAATCTTTGTAAATAACTGTGCTGAGACTCCTCTTTCAGGGGAAGCGGGAGGAAAAGGGAGGTAATGGGGCATCCTGATAGGGAAGGCCAGTGGTCAACCAAAGGTTAGGGTTTTGACCCTACTGTCCAATCCTCTAGTCTAGGAGTCTTTCTGGCAGACAGCAGGCTCGGGGCACTCAGAGGAAGAACCACAGAAGTTCTAGCTCCTGCTTGGGATAGCTGAAGGAGGCAGGTGGGGTGGGTGGGGTGGGGAAGTCCTTCTCGAGTAACTGGATTCCTCCAAAGATTCCCCCATCCCCACAGGGCTCCCCTCGGGAAATTCCCCTTTTTCCCTCAGAGCCGGGCCTGTGTGGCCTAATAACTACGGCCCCGGTGTTCTTTCCACTCCCCTACCCTTAAGTTAGACTTCGGCCTTCCCGCCCGCTTCTGCGCAGGGCCAGGGCTGGAGGCGGGGCGAAGGGGCGGAACCGCAGGCGGACGCACGTACCGCTTCGCTCTCAGGGGCAGACTCAGCGGCGGAAGTGGCGCTGCTGAAAGATCTTCTTCCGCTCTGAGGCGCTACTGAGGCTACGGAGCCGGACTGCGGCTGGGGCGGGAAGAGCCGGGGCCGTGGCTGACATGGAGCAGGTGGGTCCCGGAGCGGTCGGTGGGAGCGGGTGGCGTGAAAGGGCCGTCTCCCGTTGGTCGAACCCGCTTCCCCATCCGCTGTCTATGCTGGTTTCCATCCGACCCTTCCCACACCCGCTGCGTCTCAGGTTCCGCCCCCTTCCTCTGCCTGGCCTCGCTCCGCCCCGCGCGGGTCGGGGTCTCCAGCACTGACTCTTGGCGAACCCCCTATCCTGGGGAGCCCGGGGAGGGCGTTCGGGATCTCCTTCCAAAACCTCCGTCTTAACTGAGGAGAGAGGCGAGGGGAAGGTGTCTGGGTGTTACGAGCAGGGGCAGGTATGGGGAGGGGTCAGAATCTGGGATGAGAGGAAAACATCTACGCATTCCGGTAGGTCTGCGTCTCAGTGTCATCCCTTATCTCCCCAACTTCCTTTGGAAACGGCTGTGAATAACTTCCTAATTGATATTAAAAGGGCCCTTTAAAGTCTTGAGTTCTTAGAGGTGCATAGTACCATTGACACTCATTACTAATGACACGTTCCCCCACCCCACCCCTGTTTTGGCTTAGTCAGTGTCTCCTGGTTTTCTTCCTACCGCTCTGACAGTCGGTCAGAAGTCCCGCTTCACGTTTTCCTCTGTCACCCAACTCCTCGCTCTGTACACTGAATCTCAGTGGTCTCATTTACCCCGACGGCTTCAGCTTTACGCCAACTAAATACCCAGATCCACATCTTCAGCGCAGCCCTTCCCTGGAGCTCCACGCTTGATTATCCAGCGGCCATTGGGACAGCTCTGCTTCACGTGGAGCTCACCGGATCCAAACTTGAACTGGTCTTTTCCGTGCAGATTAATTCTTCCTCTACCCTAACCCAGGCGGAAATCTGGTAATTACCTTACACTTTCTCCTCTCTTTCAAGTCCCACATCTTAAAAGTGACCTAGTACTGCCAACTTCGTGAACATCCTTCACACTGGGCCCACTCCATCTCTTCTGTTACCACGCTATTGATGTGTTGTCAATTCCCAACAGTCCGGCCCTGGCAGCTTGCAACCCAGTCTCCAAACTGTAAGTCTTGTGATCCTTTTAGAACACAAGTCTGATGGTGCCAATTCCTTGCTGATAACCTTTTTCTGGCTTTCTGTTGCCTATGTGCTGAACGCCTAGCACAATTTACACGGCTCTCTGTGATCTGACCTAGCAGTCTCCTATGTGCACCCTAAGGTCCAATAATATGGCACTGCAGCATGTGCCATGCCTACCCTTGCTGTTCATATCTTCGTCGCTTTGCACACACCAGCCCCCGCCGCTTGAAAACCTCCTTCTGTTGTCTGCTGAGCTACCTTCTACAGGTTTTTCAGCGCAGGCAGCACTGCAGCCCCCCAACCCCCAAGGTTAATTGCCCCTCTGTGTCCTGTAGCACCCTGTCCATAATAGCATAGTAGCTGAGAATACAGACTCCTGGATCAGACTGCCTGGACTCTGACCTGTTTGGTGACCTTGATGAAGTCAGCTGCGCAATTTCCTCACTTGTAAAAGGGAGGTAGGAATGTCCCTACTTCATAGGGTTGTGAGGATTGAATGAAATATTGTAGGTTTAGGTCTTAAACCAGTGCTAGGCACAAGAATGCTCAATAAAAGTGAGTTGCCTGGGTGCAGTGTAATCCCAGCACTTTGGGAGGCAAGGCAGGAGGATCGCTTGAGGCCAGGTGTTTGCAACTAGCCAGGGCAACATAGTGAGATCCCATCGCCACAAAAATTTAAAAAACTAACTGAGCATGGTGGTACGTGTGGGAGGATCCCCTGAGCCCGGGAATCTGAAGTTACAGTGGGGTATGGTTGTGCCACTGCACTCTAGTGTGAAGGACACAGTGAGATCCTGTTTCTCAAATAAATAAATAAAAAGATAGTTGTTACTATTATGTAAGGACAACATAGCTCACCAGTTACGATTTTTAATCTCATAAGTTGTCTGAGGATGGTCGATGTGGCTTACTAGTCATTTGATAGAGCCTGGCTCTTTGTCAATAAATAAAATGCTAGAGTGGAGGACACGGGGGGCAGGATCTGGATTTATTGAGTGAAGATTCAAGAGTGAAAAAGGCTCAGACCTGGTCTGTTTGGGAAAACCAATCTGGAAATGTGTGCATGTTACATGGCAAGCATTCAATCTAGAGAAATGTATACAGAGCTGGGAACTAGAGGGAGAAAAAGACCAGGGGTGGCTTCTGAGGAGCTGACAGTTAATGGGGGCTATAAACCGAGGGGAGGATTTTATCAGAAGGAGGCAGAGGCTGGAGTGGGCTCAGAGATCAGAAAGCTGGGTCCTCTGAACAGAGCTCCAGTAGATGGTGGCTGGGTGGGGGAACAGGGGAGACGGAGCTGAGGAAGACAGAGGCAGCGTCCTCTGCTGAGGCTGGCAATTCCTTTCCTGTATTGGCCATAAGGAAGCATCCCTTGACTTGGGAGCCAGCAGGGACCATGCCTGGGGGCATCTGTGCTCTGGAGGCTTAGTACCTGGTGTTTGGGGCCAGGCCCCCTGGGTAGGGCCATGGTGCATGCCTTTGGGCTGGGCCTTTTTTGGAGCTCTTTTGCCTGCCTGTAATGCCCACCCTCCTTGCCTCCAGCTGATAGATGCTGACTCTTCAAGGCCAGGGTCAGATGACCTCCTCCCTGTGGCTTTTTTTACTTCACTCATTCCAGCCTGGGTCAGATGATCCCTTCTCTGGGAGCCCACGGTCCTTTGTTCATTCCTCCCTGAAAGCGCTGATCACAGCATGATATTATTTATCTGCCAGTCTTCCTCACCAGACCCAGAGTTCCTGATGGACCAGAACAGGGTCCTGTGGCCCCAGGACTTGCACTGTGTCCAGCACGCTGTAGCCCTTGGTACCTGCGTGTTGCATTAAGTTGAGCTCTCACACAGCTAGACTTGTTAAGGGAGAGCAGTGTGCGGGAGACCAAAAATCCAGCACATCTGGCAGCTTGTGCCTGTTCCACTGAGTGCGAGACCTTGTTGGCTCTACTTTACAGATAAGGAAGCTGAGGTTCAGGGGAGGTAAGGTCAAGATCACTCAGCAGGGATTTAAAGAACTGTCTCCTGACTCCAGGTCTGCATGTCTCTCAGAAACTGCCTTGGGGTCCCAGCCTCCAAGGGGGCAGCTGCCACATCAGTGGGACAAAAAATAAGTGTCCCTTTTTCTGGCCGAGGAGAAGCTAATCCTGGCTTTGTCCAGGCAGGGTTGGTGCCTGGAGGATCCTGTGCTAAAACCGCGCCCCCCCCCCCCCGCCCCCACTTGTTCTTCGCCCTCTGGGAGCCTTTTCTTGAGAGAGCCTTTTCTCCCGAAGATGACTGGCCCTTTCCGGAGTAACCTTGGGAACTCGACCTCATTGGTTTAGTAGCAGCACGAAGGGGGCAGGTGGGGTCTGATTCACTGGCCCTGAGTGGGTCAGGGGTCATGGAATCACAGAACTGGGGGCATCCCTGATGATTCACAGGGCCTGGCACAAGGGAAAAGGATGGTGAGTGGATCTCAGTGTGTTAGGGTCTTCCTGTACACTGCAACCGCAGAGCCTCCCCGGCTCGGGGGAGGAGTGTGTGGTGGTGAGTCTTGTTTCTGTTTGGCTTAAGTCTTCGCCTTCCGCTTCCTCGGAAGGAAAGGAGAAACGGAGCCAGGCTTTGACTTTGGGTCTTATTTGTCATTGTAGCTGTGTCCTCCTCTCTCTACACTCCCACTTCTCCAGGGGATTTCCCAAATCCTCTGTGGAGGGCTACAGTAGGGCCAGTTAGCCAGCTGTCCCGAGGCTGATGGCATGGGCCAGTAACCCTGAATGTGCCATCCTAGCCAGGCGCAGTGATACATACCTGTAGGCTCAACTACTTGGGAACCTACTCCCAAGTTTTTGACTCCAGGATTGATGCCCAACCCCAAACCCGTACCCTTTTTCCTGTTCCAGGGTGGACATTACGGATCCACAGACTAGCTGACTTACTAGACATGTACCGTGGCCAGGCACTGTGACTGTGACTTGGACCTCAAGGGCTTAGGACAGATGGCCTTGAGACATCTAGCTGTGATAAGGGAAGTGCTGACCCAGAGTTACTTGGGAGGCTGAGGCTTGAGCCTAGGAGTTTGAGACCACAGTGTCCTATGATTGTGCCTGTGAATAGCCACTGCACTCCAGTCTGGCAACATGGTGAGACCTGTCTCTTAAAAAAAAAAAGTGCCATTCTGGGTCGGCCCCCTGAAGCCGGGGTCTACCTTCCATTTAGCAGTACTGCTGGGACTCTCAGTTTGGGCAAAGTGCTATGCTGGACCTGCCTGGCCAGCGCCCTGCCTCTAACACTGTCCCCATGGGGAACAGTAGTAATAGCTGCTGTTAATTAAGCACAGACACTGCATGTGTTATTTCTAATCCCTTCAAGCTCTGTGAAGTAGGCACTATATTCTCCCCATTTTAAAGAAAAGGAGGCTGAAGTTCAGGGAAACCCAGTGGTTTGGTCAAGGGCACACAATCTAATAAGGAATGGCGTTAGGTTTTTGCCTCCAGGACTGGTGTCCAACCCCAAACCCACATCCTTTCCTCTGTTCCAAGGTGGACATTACGGATCCACAGGCTAACTTACTAGACATGTATCATGGCCAGGCACTGCGATTGTGACTTGGACCTCAAGGGCTTAGGACAGATGGCCTAGAGACATCTAGCTGTGATAAGGGAAGTGCTGACCCAGAGTTCTGAAAGGTTAGGGGAGTCTGGAGGGTGAGGAGAAGCTCTGCCCAGGAGGTGACATTTGAACTAGTCGTCTGAAGCGCCAGAGTTCTCCCCAAAGGAAGGAGATCATTCAAGAATGAGGAAACAGGGAGCCCAGGCGATGGGCTGTGGTGTGTCCTGGGAGCAGCCAATGATCAGCAGAGTAGAGGCTGCGAGTGTTGACCCACATAGCAAAAGAAGAGTTCTGGGGTCTGGAGTCCTCCCTCCTCCTTAACCCTCCCCTGTTATCAAAGACTCAAGGTTAACTCACCTTGAGTCTTCTCCCTACAAGTCAGGCTCAGGGAGGGGAGCAGGCACCCTGCCTGAGAGCCCCCAGGAAACCAGTTCCTCTTGCCTTCTTGTGGAGAGAGTGCCTGGGCTCTGGGCAGGGAAGACCCCCGCAGAGGGTGGAGTCCAGCTCCAGGAGAGGCAGCCTGGGCAGGGAGGGGCTGCTCTCCCAGCTGGGCGTGAGTGTCCATGTGCACTTGTGCATGTGCTGCTGTAGGGAAGGGTATAAATGGCCGTTCAGTGCATTTCCTGGAAGCCCACTCTGAGCCTGGTACAGTTCTGGTACTGGGCATGCAGCAGGGAGCAAAGCACAGGAAGTCCTTGCTCTCATGGAGTTTGCATTCCAGTGGGAGACGATGGGCAGTAAACACAGACCAGTGAATGTATCATATGTCAGGGGTGACAAGTGCTGTGAAGAAAAATACAGCAGGGTAAGGGATGGAGGGTGGGGGCTAAATAAGGGTTCAGGAATGGTCTCTCCAAAGGGACATTTGCATAGGGACCTCATTGGAGTGAGAGAGCAAGTCATGCAAAGACCTGGGGAGGAGCTCCTGACAGAGCAGCAGGTGCAAGGGCCCTGGGGTAGGAGCATGCTTGATGCGTCCGCAGACAGTGAGGGACCAGTGTGACTGGAGTAGAGAGCTTGAGGGGAAGAGGAAAGGGGAAGAGAAGGACTTGTAGGCTAGGGTGGGGATTTATGCCTTTATTCTGGAGAAACCATTGGAGGTCGGGGCACTGGCGAGATGTGGTCTGGTTTTTAACAGGATCCCTGTGGCTGCTGTGTTGAGACCAGGCTGAAGCGGTGAGGACAAGGAAGAGTGGCAGGTAGAGGTGATGGCTGGACAGGGTGACATAGTGGTAGGTGAGCAGTGGGCAGATACTGGCCGGATTTTGCAGAAAGAGACAACAGGATTTGCTCATGGTTGGATGTGGAAGGGAGGTGTGACCAGATGACTGCTAAGCCCAAAGAGGGCCTCTTGACACACTGTCCCCCAGCTGGCAAGGGCTCTTGCAGGCAGCAACATTTGTACTTAGAAGGTCCCAGCCTGGCATGGGGGAAGGTCATGTTCCTCTGGGGTCGGCTCCGCTGTGCCCCTTCCTGGCTGGGGGACTGTGGGCAGCTCTCCTTCCCATGAGTCATCACTATAGCTTCTGGGAGGGGGTGTGATGCATTAAGGAGATGATGTCTGCAGGGTGCCACCGGAGGCCACGGCCAGCTGGATCTGTGTCTTCTGCACCAGCCCATCTGGATGCTGTGCAGCCTCTCTGGTCTGCTATCCTGCGTTCCCCTAACCAGCACCCTCCTGGGCCAGCCAGCAGCGGGACACAGACCAAGACCAACCTCCTCCACACCCAGGGCCTCTGCCTTCTACCCTCTGCGGACTCTCTGTTAACTTGGCATTGACAGGGCTGCTTGACTCAAAACAACCCCAGGCCTGGCCTGAAGCCATCTCACCAGTCAGTCAGAGTTCAAGACTCTCTCTTTCTCTGGAGAAGAGCAGGAAAGTAATCCTAGCTAACCCTCATGCAGCCACCACTCTGTGTCAGAATCTCTTCTAGGCCATTGCATTGAATAAGTCATTTAATCCATATAAACCTATAAGGAGTAGGTGATATTGTTAACCTCATTTTACAGGGGAGGAAACTGAGGCATGGTGAGGTTAAGTGACTAGCAAGGTGGAAATCTGAGGTTTAACCCATCTCCTGGCATGGAGTCCAGTTCTCTCAGCTTCACTGATCCTGGTTTGTACTGAGTTAGGGACTCCCTGGGAAGCCCCCATGGGCAGGGGGTGCTGGTGCTAGCATTTCCTGTGGAATATGGCAGGGGGATGTGTGGAGGACCTGTGTCTACTGTTTCTCTAGCCTCTGGAGGATTTGGAGAACTCACTCTGCCCAGAGATGTGAGTCATCTTTGGATATAGATGAGACTTGTTCCCCTTCCCCCTGAGTCCCAGAGCACAGCTCTGTGGAATAAGCTGTAGCTGGAACTTGTAAAGTTTGGCCCAGCCCTCCCTGGGAGGCTAGGAGGTGGGAAAGGGCCAGGAGACTGGAAGCGATAGCGGTAGTTAATGTCTATATGGTTAGACATTAACCAGTTACTCTGTGGTGCCAGGCACTGTCCTAGGCACGCTAATCATCATCATTGTCTCCTTTGGTGCCCCAGACAGCCCAGGGTCAAGACAGGTAGCCTCAGTTTACAGATGCAGCAGTGGAGGCTTGCACAGTGAGTAGGTGACTTTGTTCAAATCACAGGCCTAGGCCAGGTATAAAAGCCTAAGTGTGGTGTAATTCCAGCACTTTGGGAGGCCGAGGTGGGAGGATTGCTTGAGTCTAGGAGTTTGAGACCAGCCTGGGAAACATAGTGAGACCCTGTCTCTACAAAAAAAAAAAAAGAAAGAAAAATTAGAAATTAGTCTGGCATGGTAGCGTCTGCCTATAGTCCCAGCTACTCAGGAGGCTAAGGCAGGAAGATCACTTGAGCTGGGGAGTGTTTGAGGTTGCAGTGAGCTGTAATCATACCGCCGCACTCCAGCATGGGTGACAGAGCTGGACCCTCTCTCAAAAAAAAAAAGAAAAAAAAAAATCGCAGACTTGCCTTGGCTGATAAATGCCTACTGAGAGCTGTGATCGGTCAGCTGGGCTTTGGAGCTGCCTCCCTGAAGAAAGGTGGCTGGCCTGGGGTATGACCAAGGGCTAGCAGGGAACCCCGTCTGTGGTTCTGCAGCCTGAGATTTGTGGAAATTGAAAATTGGGGGTGGGTGAGTGGGAGGCGGCTTAGCCATCCTGCTGTCCTCCTCTTCTGTCTGCGTGAAGGGTCAGCTGATGCTGCTTCCTGGGTGGGAGCTTGCAATTGCAGAGGGACCGGTCTCTGCCCCTGCACTCCCCTAAGAGCCCATGCAGGGAGCCAGGACAGTCCTCTACTTCCTGTCCCTCCCCCAACCTGGAATTCACCTCTGCCTGCAGCTGGAATAACCTGGCCTTTCTATAGATGAAGGAACCAGGCTAGAGGGTTAGGGAGCTTGCTCTGAGCCACACAGCAGGCGAATTGTAGAGTTCAGATTTGAACCCAGGCCTTTTAGGGTGATTTTTATTATATGTCACTGTAGTGTATTTAACCTCCCCCTCTCACAATTTACCTCTTACTTAAAAGGTTTTTCTTTTGTTTTGTTTTTTTTTGAGACAGAGTCTCGCTTTGTCACCCAGGCTGCAGTGCAATAGTGTGATCTCAGCTCACTGCAACCTCCACTTCCCGGGTTCAAGTGATTCTCCTGCTTCAGCCTCCCAAGTAGCTGGGATTACAGGCACACACCACCATGCCTGGCTAATTTTTTTGTATGTTTAGTAGAGATGAGATTTCACCATGTTGGCCAGGCTGGCCTCAAACTCCTGACCTCAAGTGATCCTCCTGCCTCAGCCTCCCAAAGTGCCGAGCCACCGCTCCCAGCCCCCACTTACCCGAAAAGTCTTGCCAGCTACTTAGTCTATCTCAGCCACCACTGACCAAGCACTTACCATACTCCTTCCTGAGACCTACCTCAACACCCAGCCCTGTGACACAGGGATTCTTGCCTTTTTATTTTTTTATTTTTGAGACGGAGTCTTACTCTGTCACCCAGACTGGAGTGCAGTGGCGCGATCTCGGCTCACTGCAACCTCTGCCTCTCAGGTTCAATCAATCCTCCCACCTCAGCCTCCCAAGTAGTTGGGACTACAGGTGCGTGCCACCACACCTGGCTATATTTTGTATTTTTAGTAGAAACAGGGTTTTGCCATGTTGGCCAGGCTGGTCTCAAACTCCTGACCTCAGGTGATCACCTGCCTCAGCTTCCCAAAGTGCTGAGATACAGGCGTGAGCCACCATGTCTGGCTTCTTGCCTTTTCTTGTCATGGTAAAATATGCATAACATAAAACTTACCATTTTAACCTTTTGTTTGTTGTTTGTTGTTTTGTTTTGAGACAGAGTTTCCCTTTGTAACCCAGGCTTGAGTGCAGTGGCACAATCTCAGCCCACTGCAACCTCACCTCCCCGGCTCAAGTGATCCTTCCTCCTCAGGCTCCTGAGTAGCTGGAACTGCAGTTGTGTGCTACCACACCTGGCAAATTTTTATATTTTTTGTAGAGATAGGGCTTTGCTGTGTTGCCCAGACGTCTTGAACTCCTGGGCTCAAGCAGTCCTTCCTCCTTGGCCTCCCAAAGTGCTGGGATTATAGGCCTGAGCTACCACACCCAGCCTATTGTTGCCTGTTTTAATGCAGCTGAGGAAACTGAGTCTCAGAAGGGTTATGCTTTGCCCCAGATCGCACAGCTAGGAAGGGGGCAGTCTGAGATTTGAACTGTGACCTCAGAGTCCATTCCTTTTTCCATGATACCAGCCACCTCCTGTTTGCCCTGAGTCCAGCACACCACCCAAAACCCCATTACAAGTGGGGCTGGTACTACTGTATCCTGGAGTGAGGAAGAGAAGGCCTGGGAAGGGGTGTGGGGGCCTGTGCCCACCCCTTCCCTTTGCCTCAGGAATAATCCTCTGTGCCCTGGCACCTGACTTTCCCCCCTCCCCACCCACTTCCCCCTGTAACCCAGGATGGTAAAACCTCCACTTTTGCTGGGCACGGTGGCTCCCGCCTATAATCCCAGCACTTTGGGAGGCCAAGGCAGGCGGATCATGAGGTCAAGAGATTGAGACCATCCTGGCCAATGTGGTGAAACCCCATCTCTACCAAAAATACAAAAATTAGCCATGCGTGGTGGTGGACACCTGTAGTCGTGGCTACTCGGGAGGCTGGGGCAGGAGAATCACTTGCATTTGGGAGGCAGGGATTGCAGTGAGCCGAGATCACGCCACTGCACTCCAGCCTGGTGACAGAGCGAGACTATGTCTCAAAAAAGAAAAAAAAGAAACCCTCCACTTTCCCTCCTACCTCCCACTCTCACTCCCTCCCCAAGCCTTAGCATTTCAGCTTCCGCAGACATTCGATTGTCAAGTCTGCAGCCATCCCAGGCAGACTCTTTCACGCCACACGTGCTGTTCCCCGCTGTTCCCCTCTGACAGTTCGGAAGGTGCTTGGGAGAGGCCAGTGACAGCAACCAGTGGGCTCTTGGCAGTGGGTGGAGTGCTGCTCCCAGGGGGCTGGGCTGTCTCCATATTGTCCATTCCTGCCTCCCCCTCATCAGGAGGGTGGTTGTGGTGGGTGGGCGCTGGCACTAGCTGTGATGCCTCCAGGGCTCGGCAGCCTACAGTCAGCTAGAGAATGAGCACTTTGGGGACTGCACAGGGCAGTTCCACGCCACGGCAGGTTTTTATCACTTAGACTGGCAGGTGGTGTGATGGAGCTCAAAGACCTTCAGAGTCATCTGAGTGAGCCCCATTTTCAAACTGCAGCCAACGAGGCCTCGCTCAGGGTGATGCTGGAGTTTGAGGAAAGGCTGAAAGGTGGGATTCAGTAGCTGCTTTTACCCATAGCAGTCTGGTTTTTATCTGTTTTATATATTGAGGTTCCAAGTAAGGTATTATTATTTTAAATGTTTATCTTGCTTTGAAAAGGAGGTGGTTTGTAGCCAGATGCGGTGGCTCATGCCTGTAGTCCCAGTACTTTGGGAGGCTGAAGTGGGAGGATCGCTTAAGCCCAGGAGTTCAAGACCAGCCTGGGCAACATAGACCTCGTCTGTACAAAAACTTTAAAGATTAGCTAAGCATGGCCAGGCGCGGTGGCTCATGCCTGTAATCCCAGCACTTTGGGAGGCTGAGGCGGGCAGATCGTGAGGTCAGGAAATTGAGACCATCCTGGCTAACACGGTGAAACCCCATCTCCACTAAAAATGCAAAAAATTAACCTGGCGTGGTGGTGGGCGCCTGTAGTCCCAGCTACTCGGGAGGCTGAGGCTGGAGAATCGCTTGAACCCAGGAGGTGGAGCTTACAGTGAGCCGAGACGGCGCCACTGCACTCCAGCCTAGGCGACAGAGCGAGACTCCATCTCTAAATAAATAAATAAATAAATAAGCTGAGCATAATGGCGTGTGCCTGTGGTCGCAGTTACTTGGGAGGCTGAGGCAGGAGGATCACTTGATCCCAGGAGGTCAAAGCTACAGTGAGCCATGTTCACACCTCTGGACTCCAGCCTGGATGACAGAGTGAGATCCTCTCTTTAAAAAAAGGCGGAGGGAGATGATTGAAAAAAAACACTGACTTTCCCCCAGATAAACAGAGGCTTGAAGGACTTGCCCAGAGTTACGCGGAATTAGTGGTTACCCGGAGACTGGCGTACAGGTTCCTTAACTCCGGGCCAGTGCTCTGCCTACTGTACAGGCTGTCATTTGGACCTTGAGCTGCTTTCGGTGGGAGGGTGATATCGAACCCCCTTTCTTTGACTCTTGGCCAACTGCCACCGCCCCTGCCTTCGAGCCCCCATGCTTGGCTCCCACACTCCCTGGCATCTTCAACTCTCCGGGGCTCCCGCAACACCTCTGCTCTAGCCCCATCTGTGTCTCTCGCTTCGACAGGGACGTCTGGGCGTGTGAGTGTCAGTGTGGTTGCCACTCCAAGTGCGTCTCACACCCAAGCTGCTGCCATCGAAGTCCTGTCCCCAGGGAGAGAGAAAGTCAGAGGGAAAGACAGACACAGAAGTAGCCTGGAGTAGGCGAGCGACAGCACCTGGAAGTGAGGCAAGGACTAAGGAGGGAAGGAGGGAGAAGAGAGGCAGATAGAGGAGAAAAGAGAGAGAGAAATGCGGAGAAAGGGGGAGAGACTGATGGGAGTGAAGAGAAAGACTCATAAATGGGAGATAGATTGAGAGGAAGACCCAGATGGGGAGAAATACAGACAGACATGGATGACGATATGTTCTGTGGGCTGTGGGGAAACAGGCATTCTTGTACATTGCTAGTGGGAGTGCAAACTGCAAAGGGAACTTGGCAGTACCTCACAAAACCACATATGCAATTTGACCCAGCAATACCACTTCTAGGAATCTGTCTTGGAGATATATTTCCAACAACGGGAATATGTCTGTGTGTGTATATATGCTCAAGGTTATTCATTGCAGCATTTCTGGAATTACAAATCTAAGCGCTCATTCATGGGAGACTGAATAAACTAGGGTTTGTCTATAAAATGGAGTACCAAGCATCTCTATCAAAGAACGAGAAAGACAATGTAAAACTGATATGGAGTGCTCACCAGGATATACTGTTAATGAAAAAATAACAAGCAAGAGAGCATCTGTAGCAAGCTACTGTCCATGTAAGAAAGAAAGAATAAGGCCGGGCGCGGTGGCTCAAGCCTGTAATCCCAACACTTTGGGAGGCCGAGACAGGCAGATCACAAGGTCAGGAGATCGAGACCATCCTGGCTAACATGGTGAAACCCCGTCTCTACTAAAAAATACAAAAAAACTAGCTGGGCAAGGTGGCAGGCACCTGTAGTCCCAGCTACAGGAGGCTGAGGCAGGAGAATGCCATAAACCCGGGAGGCGGAGCTTGCAGTGAGCTGAGATCCAGCCACTGCACTCCAGCCTGGGCAACAGAGTGAGACTCCGTCTCAAAAAAAAAAAAAAAGGAAAGAAAGAAAGGATATAAGAAATATAAGGCCAGGCACGGTAGCTCACGCCTGTAATCCCAGCACTTTGGGAGGCCAAGGCAGGCAGATCACCTGAGGTTGGGAGTTCAAGACCAGCCTGGCCAACATGGCGAAACCCCATCTCTACTAAAAATACAAAGTTAGCTGGACATGGTGGCATGCGCCTGTAATCCAAACTACTCAGGAGGCTGAGGCAGGAGAATCACTTGAACCCGGGAGGTGGAGGTTGCAGTGAGCCGGGATCGTGCCACTGCACTCTAGCCTGGGCCACAGAGAAGAAAAAGAAATATATACAAAGGAAGTATATTCCTTTGTACAAAAGAAATGTAAGAAGGATAAAGCAGACACTAAAGCCGTAGGTTACTGCTAATGGGTAATCCCAGCACTTTGAGAGACCAAGGAGGGAGGATTGCTTGAGCCCAGGACTTCAAGAATACCCCATCTCTTAAAAAAACAGATAGGTTACTGTTAGGGGTTGAATCGTGTCCCCCAAAAAAGGATACAGTGAAGTCCTAACCGCCTGTACCTCAGAATGTGACCTTATTTGGAACCGGGATCATTGCAGATGTGATCAGTCAAGGTGAGGTCATACTGGAGGAGGGTGGCCCAGTATGACTGGTGTCTGTATCAAGAGATGGCCGTGTGAAGATGGACACATGGGAAGAGCGCCATGTGACCACAAAGACAGGTCGACGTGTGTGGCTACAAGCCGAATCACACCAGATTGCTCGCACAGATTGCTCACATACCGCCAGGAGCCAGGAAGAGGCAAGGAAGGGGTCAGAGGGAGCACGGCCCTCCCAACACCTTTCTCAGACTTCCAGCCTCCTGAACTGGGAGATGATAAATGTCCATCATTTCAAACAAACCCGAAATGACAGACATGGGAGAGGGAGAGGGAGACAGGTAAAAAGATACAAGAAATACAGGCCAGGCGCAGTGACTCACGCCTGTAATCCCAACACCATGGGAAGCCAAAACAGTAGGATCCTTGAGCCCAGGAGTTTGAGACCAGCCTGGGTAACATAGTGAGACCCCCGTCTCTAAAAAAAATAAAATAAAATGAATTAGCCTGGTGTGGTGGCGGGCGCCTGTGGTCTCAGCTACTTGGGAGGCTGAGGCAGGAGGATCACTTGAGCTCAGGAGTTGAAGGCTGCAGTGAGCCATGATCGTGCCACTGCACTCCAGTCTGGTTGACAGAGCAAGACCCTGCCTCTAAAAAAACAAACAAAACCCCACACAGATGGAAAGTTACTTTGTGAAACAGGTACAAAAGATGAGGAGAGATGGAGAGAGTGAGGAAGGGAGACAGGTCTGGCTGCAAACAAAAGGGCTGTCAGAGACAGGGAAATGTCACCTGCCCTGGAGCTGCGTCCTGTCACCATGAGGGATGTGCCGAGCGTGCAGTCTGGCACAGATCTGGCTGACGGATGTTGAGGGTCCCATTGCCAGTGGCCTGTCACATCCCCTCCCCACTGCCTCTTTCCGGAGCTGAGCGCAGCTTCTCCGTGGCACTGTGGAGATGAACCTGTCCTGGGGCTCAGAGTGTGGTGTTGGGAGTAGCCTTGGCCTGGTGCCTCTGCCTCGCCTGTCCCCCTACTCTGCTGGGAACAGTCAGTTCCTGTTCGTGGGGGCTTGCACGGGGCAGAGGGATGGACGAGCTGGCTTGCTCAGAACCTCCTGCCAGCCACAAACTGAGCTGTGCTTGTTTTGGACGTGGTAGACTGAGGGGCCCAGGAAGGTAGTCCACATAGCGAAAGTGTGGTGGGACGTGTCAGGAGGGGAGAGTGGTTAGATCTTGCTTTCCCAAGATCAGGGACAAACATCTAGAGCTCCCCTTCCTCTAGCCCCCAAACTGCCCCCTGGTGCTGGGGTGTGGGGGAGACTCAGGGAGCCTCTTGGTCAAGTCCCAGAAGCTGAGGCCCCACCAAGCTGGTGAGTTTTTGCGTCCCTGCTTCAGCTCCTCTCTGGCTTAATGGGACCTTTCCTTCTCACCCAAGGGGTGGGGCCTCTTAGAGCCCAGCACATGGGTGAAGCAGAGACCCTAGGCCTGGGGGCTACCTGCAGGGAGGGAGTGCCAGAGTTCCTTTTGTCTTTAGGGTTCCTGAGAGCCCGATGCTGGCACAGGATGGTAAGGGATTGGGTAAGTCCATTCACCTCTCTGGGCCTTGGTTGTCATATCTGTAAAAGAAGAACCATCCTGCCCTGAGTGGACATGGGGCGGGGGGTGGTAGAGCATAGGGCTGGCCTCCAGAGTGGCTGCTTCCTCCTCTCTTTAGGGTTTGCCCTGTTGCTGTCTGCTGTGTAGCATGGAGCTGAGGGCCAGGAGACCCACTGAGCATTCATTCATTCAACAATCAGGAAGCACCTATTGCCTGAGAGGCATTGTGCTGGGCACCAGGGAGACAGCAATGACCATGTCAGATAAAGCCCCTGAGGCCGTGGAGTTTCCAGTCTAGTGAGAAAAGGGGAAACAGTGAAAACAATAAAGATCATTTCAGTTAGTGACCCAGCTCAGTGAAGAAAGGAAGGCAGCTCACTATGTTATGCTGTGAGTGGGGGCAGCAGGGTGGGAGGCTCTCTGAGAAGAGGACTTTTGAGCTGCCTGTTGAAAGGTCTGTGGGAGAACATTCCAGGCATGGGGAGAGCCAGATCCAAGGTCCCAAGGCAGGACAGGGCAGCTGTATTGAGAGATGTAAAAGAAGGCCAGAGTAGCGGTGGCAGCAAGACAGGAAGAAGGGCTGGGCAGAGGCCACCCCGCAGGCCTGGACTGAGAGGGCCTGGTGAGGAGGAGACTGTTAGCCTGAGAAGGGTGGGGAACCCTGGGAGGGCATTGGAACGCGTTCTCTAGGCCAGCTGTGTGAAGAGCAGGAGGACGAGAGAGGCAGCCTGGAGGCCCATCTGTGAGAAGCAGATTGCAGTGGTCCAGGAAGAGATGGTGGTGGTTGGGCCTGGGCAGGGCAAGGGGCGGTGGAGCTAAGAGGGACCAAGATGCCTGCTCTCCATAGCTCCAGATACACAGACACTGCTCTAGGAAGGCCCTCCCAGTTGCCATGGATTAGGGGGTGGGAGGGGAAGATTGGCTGCTGGGAGGGAATGTGGCTTTGTGCTTGGAAAACAAAGAACAGAGCTTGGGGCCCTCTTCTCCTGGGGGTGGTGGCAGGCCCAGAGGCTGTTGACAGGACCAGAGGCTGGAGCTCAGGGCTGGGCCTGGCAGGAGCAGGCTGCGGCCCCAGGGATCCGGGATTGGGTAGGTTCCCAGCAGAGGGACCCCAGAACCCTCCAGGGGTGAACCCTGTGGCTGCTGGGCTTGGGGCAGGGAGCACCAGGAAGGACAGATAATTAGCGGAATGCTCAGCCCTGCAACCTAGGAGCCAGGCTGTTTGGTGGAGGACGTTTGGGCAACAGTGCCCTGGGCCGTGGGCTTGGGACTCAGTGTGGAGACAAATGCATTTGGGAGCCAATGGCAACCCTGGGGGCTGTGTGGGAGGGACAGGAGGAGGTTGACTGGACTCTGCCTTTGCGTCTCTCCCAGCCCTGCCGCTGAGGCCCCACCCTCCCCGCCCTGAGGTGGGGGCCCACCAGGATGAGCAAGCTGCCCGGGGAGCTGGCCCGAGACTTGGAGTGCAGCCTGCCCGCCGTGGCCTCCCTGGGCTCCTCACTGTCCCACAGCCAGAGCCTCTCCTCGCACCTCCTTCCGCCACCTGAGAAGCGCAGGGCCATCTCTGATGTTCGCCGCACCTTCTGTCTCTTTGTCACCTTCGACCTGCTCTTCATCTCCCTGCTCTGGATCATCGAACTGAATGTGAGTGGAGGCGAGATTGGGGCACAGGCTGTGTTGCAGGCCACCCAGGCCTCAGTTTGTCCATCTGCCACATGGGAGGGCTGCCTCTCCCCTGGGGTTGGTTAGCTGGGTAAAATGAAGACTGGGAGGAACAACAGGGGTTCTCATATTCTGAATGAAGGGCTGTGGAGGGGTTCGGAGCGGTTGCATCATTTGGCCAAGGTCCTTCTGCATGCACATGCGTGAAGGCCACGGCCTTGAACCCACCCTCTGGCTCCAGAGTTTGTGCTCTTGGCCTCTGCCCCATACTGCCCCCTAGTGGAGGCTCCCGAGAGAGGGGGGGGGGAGACCTAGCTCTGGCTGATCTGTTGAAACCTTTGTCTTCTTTCTGCCTGCCACTGCCCCACTGCTCCACTGCCCTCCAGCTCCAGTTGGTTCATTCATTTGTTTGTTCAATCAATCATTCATTCATTCGTTCATTCAGCAAACATTGTTTCTGCTGTGTCCTAGGCACTGTGCTAAAAGCAGATGCTAGCCACGTGTGGTGTGCACACCTGTTGTCCCAGCTGTTTGGGAGTCTGAGGTGGGAGGATCGCTTGAGCCCAGAAGTCTGAGGCTGCAGTGAGCCATGATTGCACCACTGCATTCCAGCCTGGGTGACAGACTGAGACCCTGACTCAAATAAATAAATAAATAAATAAATAAATAAATAAATAAAAGCAGAGGGCAGAGTGGGAAGCAAAACAGGAAAAACTCCCAGTTCCCAGTGGCTCTAATAAGATGCTGCTGGGCAGCCTGGAGACCAGAGCTGCCCCACCCCCACCCCACATAGTGCTTGGCCCACCCTCGGGAACACAGTCTAGTTGGTAGTGGCCTGATCTGGTCTCCGGGCAGGGCCAAGCCCACAGAAGCAGGAGCTCTGGAAGCTGGGCACTCCAGGCTCAGTTCTGTCCCAGCTCCTCCTCGGAATTGACCCGATGACCTCAGCAAGGGACTCGGCCCCACGAGTCCTCCCCTTGTTTTCCTTCTGCAGCGTGGGCTCCCCATCAGAGTTCTGGATGGCAGGGCCCTTCCTCCAGGTCTCAAGCTTATGTGACAAGAAAACAATGTCTTGTTAATAGAGGTGATGAGCTCGGAGAAGGGGCCAGCTCGGGGCAAAGAAAATAAGTTTGATGCTGGGCATGTTGAGCCACAGGGCTCTGAGGGTGACTGTCCATTGTGCCCTGGAGATGAGCTGGCACCTTCAGTGAGCTGGAGCCACGGCCATGGATGGCCCTAGGGGCCATCTTACCCATGAAAAAGCTGTGGCCCAGCAGGCTCAGGGCCTCCTGCAGAGCTTCTGAGGTCTTTGGCAGACTTCCTTTTCAAGGTCCCATCCGACATCAAAGCAAACACTAAAACTTACCTGCATCCTTCATTGAATACATGTTTCCTTACCCAAGAAGAGCTGAAAAGATTTTGATAAGTTTACTTTTGTTTTGTTTTTTTGTTTTGAGACAGGGTCTCTCTCTGTTGGCCAGGCTGGAGTGCAGTGGTGTGATCACAGCTCACTGTAGCCTCCGACTCCTAGGTTCAAAGGTTCCTCCCACCTCAGCCTCCCCAGTAGCTGGGACCACAGGTGCACCACCACGTGTGGCTATTTTTTTTTGGTAGAGGTAGAGTCCCACTATGTTGCTTAAGCTGGTCTCAAACTGCTGGGCTCAAGTGATCCTCCCATCTTGGCTTCTCACAGTGCTGGGATTAGAGGCATGAGCCACTGTGCCTGACCTCTGTAATTGTGCCTTTGAAGTTATTTGGCTGTGTTGGCTGCGATTGCTCTGCAGTCCTCATGCATACCTGGGAATATTGCAAAGTGAGAAGGTCTAACTTACTAATTGTTTTCAGATGTCATGAAACATTTCAGAATCCTGCATTGAACAATTAGTAGAGTGCGCATGATGTTTCCCTTGGCAGACATTTAATATTGTATTGATTTTCAGTCTTGTAGTTTTAGTTTTATATTTGGGAGCATATATATTTTTAGTTCGCTGACAGACTGTGTCTGTGTTGCCCAGTGGTTATAAGGACCTCAGTAGGGTCGTGCTGAGCAGGGGATTTGGAGCCAGAGAGCGGCAAAGCAGGGGCTGAGACTTGGCTCTCCCGAGTCCTGATCAGTCAGCACCAGTGGGTGCCCAGGCTGGAGAGAAGAGGAAGGAGGACAGAGCTCTGAGGCCCAGTGACTGAGGGTGGAAGGGGCTGCAGAGCCCAGGACAGAGTCTGAGGAGCAAGAGGAGTGTTGGGTGGTGTGGGTTGGGTGGGGTGGGTAGGTGGCAGGCCTGGAGGCCTCATCAGCAGCCAGAGGAGAGGCGGCATCAGATTTCATGGGGCTGGGGTGGGCTTGAGGTAGAGAGGCACATGGTGGGGCTGTGTGCTCAGTGGGGGAGCATCTGTATCTTTAACAAGCCTCCCCCTGCCAGATTTGGCTGCCCTGCTGGAGAGCAGAAGCCCCGGTCTAGGCAGTTGTGAGGGGTCTTCCTCTCCAGGGTTCCTGGGCTCCATCGCCCAGAGTCCTCCTGTGTCCTCTCTTCTCCAAGGTGGCTGAAGAAGCCTAGGCCTGTCACCCCTGTCCTTCCAAGGAGTCAGGCCAGAGTCTGGCCTGCTGTCCGTCCAGTTCCCTCAGACCTCTGGACATTGGAGTCGGGGCCAAGGCCTCAGGGGTCCTGGTGAAAATGTCTGGCTGACTAGGGTAGGGACAGGGGCAAGGACACATCCACTCTGTCTCCACCCTCTCCAGCAGCGTGATGGATTTTGCCCATAAACCTAATCAATTAAGCATAAACCTAATCAATTGATTTGCTACCTGAGGCTCTGTCTGACACCACTGCCCACCCCCAGCCCCCATCAGCTCAGATGGATTATTTGGCTGGGAAGATGGAGCACTGCAGTGCCGGGAGGGAGATGGAATTCCGTCAGAGGTGGGCTTCCGGCGCCCTTCTGCTGGCCCTGTGTAGGGCGCATTGCCTCCCCTGCACAGCCCCCAAGCCTCCCAGCCTGCCCCTTCCTGGGCAGGGTGCTGGAAGCTAGCCCTGCCTATCAGGGTGGCCTGGATCCTTAGGGGAGTGTCTGAGGTCTCTGGCCTTGCGCTGAGCTCCCTTGGTGCTTCTGGGGCCCCCTGGTGGTGGCTTAGCACTAACGGCCTCCCCTCCAGGTTCCTCCTTCCCCTACCTCTTGCCACTTCTGGGAGGTGAGGGGCAGCCCCAGGCCCTTGCTTCTACCTGCAGAGCTCTTCCTATCTCCCTCTCACAGACCAACACAGGCATCCGCAAGAACTTGGAGCAGGAGATCATCCAGTACAACTTCAAAACTTCCTTCTTCGACATCTTCGTGAGTGGCCTTGGGAGATCCCAGGGACCCTGGAGGCAGAGAGGGAGCAGGGAAATGACTTCCGCTGGGTTCTCTTTCTGCAGCATATATCCAGTCTGATCAGAGATTCAGCTCCCATCCTTTGGGAGCCATCAGTCGTTAAAACCTTTTTTCCACAAGGCCGGGCACGGTGGCTCATGCGTGTTATCCTAGCACTTTGGGAGGCCGGGGTGGGTGGATCACTTGAGGTTAGGAGTTTGAAACCAGCTCCTGGTGAAACCCCATCTCTACTAAAAATACAAAAAATTAGCTGGGCGTGGTGGTGCGCGCCTATAATCCCAGTTACTTGGGAGGCTGAGGCAGGAGAATCACTTGAACTCGGGAGGCGGAGGTTGCAGTGAGCCAAGATTGTGCCACCGCTTTCCAGCCTGGGCAACAGAGTGAGACTCTGTCTCAAAATAAATAAATAAATAAATAACCTTTCCTCCACAAAGCCCCCGTCAGAGAGCCCCAGGTGGGAGAGGGAAGATAAGACCCCTGTCCAAGGTTACATCCAAATTGTCCCAGAGAAATGCTGACTCAGTCGTTGTCCCCTGAGGTGTGCATGCCCATAGGGAGGGAATGTGGGGGCAGGACCAGAGGGGAGGTCAGCCTGCAGCACGGTGGGGGGCATTAGCTTCCTGTGATAGCCTGGCTCCCATCCCACCAGGTCCTGGCCTTCTTCCGCTTCTCTGGACTGCTCCTGGGCTATGCCGTGCTGCGGCTCCAGCACTGGTGGGTGATTGCGGTAAGATGCCACTTCCCTGGCAGCTCCTGGGCCCTGGAAGGGCTGGTGGAAGGGATGGGATGGAGGAGGACTCACTTCCCAGCCTCTGCCTTCCCCTTCCTCCTTCCCTCCCCTGGGCAGGTCACGACGCTGGTGTCCAGTGCATTCCTCATTGTCAAGGTCATCCTCTCTGAGGTCAGTGGCTCAGGGTCTGGCCAGTCTGGTGGGCATCAGACCTCAGTGGTATGCTTCTAGAGAGGAGCATTTCTCTAATTTGGGGTGTCTGTCCCTGTTGTCCGGATTAGGGGGAGAGGGAATCCTGTGCTTTGGTATCTCTAAGGAATCATCCTTCCCTGACTTAGCCCCCTGAAGCTCCAAGAATCAGAAAGTTATTCCTCCAGCCTAATCCCAGTTTATCCTGCTGCAGACTTGAGAAGGTTCCCAAGCAGCTGGTACCAGGAATGGGGTATATGCCAGTTTGGCTGGCTAGAGTCGGTAGCCACAGGAGAGGGCTCTGGGTTTGGGGTGACCCCTGCCATGGAGCTCAGCCCCCTCCCTCCACAGCTGCTCAGCAAAGGGGCATTTGGCTACCTGCTCCCCATCGTCTCCTTCGTCCTCGCCTGGTTGGAGACCTGGTTCCTTGACTTCAAAGTCCTACCCCAGGAAGCCGAAGAGGAACGATGTGAGGGCTCATGGGTAGGGGGGTGCAGCGAGGGTTGCCCCAGCCCCAAGGGAGGGGAGTTGCGGGCATGACAGTCAGTCTGAAGCATCTTGCCACCTCTGAGCAGCCTCCAGTAACCTGAGGGGGAGCTTGGCTGTTGGTACCCCAGGCTGCTAGGGTGTTACTGTGCTCAGTCTGGGACTGTGGCGGCCCATGTCTGCTCCTCCAGGGTATCTTGCCGCCCAGGCTGCTGTTGCCCGTGGACCCCTGCTGTTCTCCGGTGCTCTGTCCGAGGGACAGTTCTATTCACCCCCAGAATCCTTTGCAGGTGAGGGCTGGTGTGTGGGGGAACTGCTTTCAGGGAGGGGCCTTGTGAGGAATGGGGTAGGCTGGGTCTGTTCTTTCTATTCCTTCTATCAGGCTCCCTGGGGAAAGCCAACAACCCTCTCCCACACACTTTTATCCCCCACATCCTTGCACTCACATACCCGAATCCCACTACCTCCCCACACTCTCCCCACCCCTTGCCATTGTCATCTGTGCCTGTTTTCTGCAGGGTCTGACAATGAATCAGATGAAGAAGTTGCTGGAAAGAAAAGTTTCTCTGCTCAGGTATTTGCCTGCCTATCCCCAACCCCTGCCCTTGGAATGGGCGCCTGGAGGAGGGCTAGTGCAGGGGTCAGCCGGGGTGGGCAGGAGTTTCCCAGTAGAGGCTGAACCTCGGGCAATGCCCATCTGAATGCCCCTCCACCAGTCCAGCCCCCCAGGTCTGCCTCATGGTTGGGCGCACAGGAGGAGCAGCCACAGGCCTGCAGGGCCCAGGGAGACCAGCCCAGATCCCCCACATGTGACTGGGCCAGGCCCCTCTGGGAAGCATGTGGTATGTCTAGAGAGAGAACAGGCCACGAACATGGGGAGTTGTAGGCCCCAGGCTGACCCCTCGCTGCCTTCTGCTTCCGTCCAGGAGCGGGAGTACATCCGCCAGGGGAAGGAGGCCACAGCAGTGGTGGACCAGATCTTGGCCCAGGAAGAGAACTGGAAGTTTGAGAAGAATAATGTAAGAAGCCCTCTCCCACCTGACCTTCCCACGCGTGTTAGGAGTTTCTGTTCCCTTTTCTGAGGCCTCAGGAGGAAACCCAAGGATTACATGGGTTGGAGCCATATTCCTGCCCCAAGAGAGGGAGCTGGGCCCTCGGGTCGGCAGGAGGCCGAACTGGATTGGACGTTTCCCCCACCCCCCTCGGCCCCCTCTTCCCGGCACCACCCTGTCTTTACTTCCCTGCTGTTCTGCCCCCTTGGCTCCAGGCTTTGAAGGGGAAGCCAGGCTTCTGCTCTGCGTCCGTTGTTTCATTTCATGATCAAAACAACGTTATCTACAAAGATCGTAGAGAGCTTGGAAAACAGAGGGAAACATGCCCCAGACCCTCTCCCTGGCCAGTTCCTGTGGCAGCCCCATTGGCCTGGAGACATGGCTTTTCGTGGTTGCAGCGGCAGCTGTGCCCCCGTCTTTTAACTCAGCATCAAAAGCCTCTCTCCCGCCAGTGCTGTAGGTTTGTTAGAGCTGCTGTTTTGTAACAACTGCTCAGGTAGCCCCAGACTCCTGGAGTTTTCCACCCTGTGCTGTTAAAAACCTGCCCTGCCTGTCACCCATTTCTGTGCCACCAGCCCACCCCCTGCCTCCACTCTCCTCCCTGCCACCTTCTATCCCTGCCACAGGAATATGGGGACACCGTGTATACCATTGAAGTTCCCTTTCACGGCAAGACGTTCATCCTGAAGGTGAGTGAGGGGAGCGGGTGTCCTGGAGCCCCAGACAGCACAGGAGGCTCTAGGAAGGGGCTGAGGGGTCCTCTGGTGGGTGCCCACCAAGAGGGAAGGATCGGTCTGCCCGAGCCCATCTGGCACCACCCAGCCCTCTGCCGCCCTGTCCCAGACCTTCCTGCCCTGCCCTGCGGAGCTCGTGTACCAGGAGGTGATCCTGCAGCCCGAGAGGATGGTGCTGTGGAACAAGACAGTGACCGCCTGCCAGGTGAGCCCAGCCTGGCTGCCTCTTAAGGCACAGATTGGGGCACAGCCATGCCCCAGTGGGATCACTGAAGCACTCTGCGCCTCAGCTGCCCCATGTGTACAGTGGGTGTAATGGTAACAGTGCCTGCTCGAGAGGGTTGGGAGGAGGGCAGAAGGAGTGCTCATCAGGTGCTGCCCAGGGCCTGCGGATGGCGATAGCTCTTAGTAAAGGGTCCGGGCAGAGGAGGCTGGCCTGGGGAGTTCCCATCCCTGGGGTTTTCCTGGGGCCACCTGTTCCAAAAGTCTCCGTTGATGGCCCTCAGATCCTGCAGCGAGTGGAAGACAACACCCTCATCTCCTATGACGTGTCTGCAGGGGCTGCGGGCGGCGTGGTCTCCCCAAGGTGAGTCCCTGCCGGGCCCCCTCCTCTCAGCCAGGCCTTCTGCACTTTGGCCTTGGGTCATTGTCCCCTGAACTAACCCTCCCTCCCGCAGGGACTTTGTGAATGTCCGGCGCATTGAGCGGCGCAGGGACCGATACTTGTCATCAGGGATCGCCACCGCACACAGTGCCAAGCCCCCGACGCACAAATATGTCCGGTGAGCCTCACTTTGCCTGGGGTCACCCCTGCCAGCCCCTCCCCTGGGAGCATTGAGCAGCACAGGGTACAGCATGTACAGCTGGGCACTTCCCCTGCTGAGGCTGCGTTCCTGTTTCCTGTCCCGCTGGGCTCTGCTCCTCCCGGCCACTAATCCTGCTAATCTTGCTGCTCTGTCTGTGGAGGTGGGGGGTGGTGGACAGCTGGAACCAAGCCACCTGGAGGGGTGGAGGGGACATGCAGCGGTGGCTGGCCATGGATGGGGACCCGTGCAGGGAAGGGGCCTGAGAGTCATGTGCTCACCCTGGGCTGATTGACCTGAGCAGGACGCTCTATGCTCTGGGTTTCATCTTCCTGCCTGGAGACTTGGGTCCCCTTTCGTCCCCCTCACCCTGTCCTCACTCCCTCACCTTTCTTTGGAGTGGCTCAGGAGTCCCCCAAAGATAAAGGGATTATGGTCTTCCCGCATCTGTGCCTGGGCTTCTGAAGTCTTCCCTTTTGTCTAGTCTTAGGCTGTGGTGCTGTGGGTGGCCCCCTCCCATAGACCCCACTCTTCCCCATCTCCTCCTGGGTTCCAGCAGGAGCACTGTTCTTTGGATAGGGTGCCAGGCTCTGCTTTGGGCACTGGACAGACTTGCTGGGTGCAGGGCAAGCTTACTTCCTCTCTGGATGCCAACTTCCTTATCTGCGGAGTGGGCTCAGGCATGCTTAGTGGAGCTGAGGGAGAATGAAATGGTGATGGGATGTGAACTGTGCCTCCCAGGCTTAGTCTCCTCCTGAGCAGGTGTCCCCTCCTGAAAGGGAAGGGGTAAGAAGTGCCAGCCCAGCTTACTCTGCCATAGCAGGGCTGACCTGGAATCTGTGGACAGAGTGGATGAGGGCTGGGAAGGTGGTGAGCTCCCTGCCCCTGGGGGTGTGCAAGCACTAACAGGCTGTTGGAGGATTCAAGCATCACAGAGTGGGTGGGGGTGGAGGGCCGATTCTCAGCCCCTGGGACACCTGTGCTAAGCCTTGTTCAGACAGGGTAGCTCTGCCTTTCTGCTTCCAGCCCAGTCCCAGCTGGGCCAAGAATGGAGGGTGAATGGTGGGGGCTGCTGGGGGGTGTCAGGGCCTCACTCTGTTCCAAAAGTCCCCCCAATGACGCCTCTTTCCATAGGGGAGAGAATGGCCCCGGGGGCTTCGTCGTGCTCAAGTCGGCCAGTAACCCCCATGTCTGCACCTTTGTCTGGATTCTTAATACAGATCTCAAGGTGGGGTGCTGGGGGGCTGCCAGGTGGGTTCCGTGGAGTAGAGGGGACCCTGCTGCTGCCTTGGTTGCTGCGTGACCTTGGGAGCTCTCTGCCATGCCTGGGCCTCCCCTGTGTCAGCTCCTTTCTTACTTGAAAACTCGGGTCAGGGTCCAGACGGTCTCTTAGCCCTGGATTGCTGTAGGGCATGTGCCCCCACTTCTTACCTCTGAGTCCTGAGGCCCTGAGGAGGGGTGGCTGGCAGCCATCCCAGCCCAGCCCCACCCCACCCTGGTCTGTTTGTGTGGCTGGTGCCAAGAGCCAGGCCCAGCATGTTCTTCCCGCCAGGGGTGAGTGGGAGAGGGCGGCCCAGGCTGGATTCCAGAGCTGCACCTGCATTCTGACCCAGAGCCCCCCTGCTGGTGCCAGCTGCAAGGGGAGACCCTGCTGAGGGCAAGCCGTCAAGTGACTTCTGCCTGCCTTCCCCCAGGGCCGCCTGCCCCGGTACCTCATCCACCAGAGCCTCGCGGCCACCATGTTTGAATTTGCCTTTCACCTGCGACAGCGCATCAGCGAACTAGGGGCTAGGGCGTGACTGTGCCCCACCCACCCTGCGGGCCAGGGTCCTGTCGCCACCACTTCCAGAGCCAGAAAGGGGGCCAGTTGGGCTTCCGCTGGCCCCAGGTTGTCACCCTCCACCGAGCCATGCAGTGCCTGGAGTCGACTGTCTGAGCAGGCTGTGGGGTGGAGCACTGGACTCTGGGGCTCCCCTGGCTGGAGAAAGTGGGGTCTGGCCTGCTGATGTTTACATGGCGCCCTGCCTCCTGGAGGAGTAGATTGCTGTCCCCTGCCTTGCCAGGGCAGGGTCTGGGCTGGGCGCCTGACTTGGCTAGGGAGGGCCAGCGCGGGGGCAGGGCAGGGCAGGCTAGGCTGTCACCCGTGTGAAGATGAAGGGGTTCTTCATCTGCCTTGCGCTCTCGTGGGTTTTTTTAGGATTATTGAAAGAGTCTGGGACCCTTGTTGGGGAGTGGGTGGCAGGTGGGAGTGAGCTGCTGGCCATGAATCTCTGCCTCTCCCAGGCTGTCCCCCTCCTCCCAGGGCCTCCTGGGGGACCTTTGTAATTTAAGCCAATTAAAAATATGGACTCAAAAAAAAAAAAAAAACCAATTCCAGCCCCTCCCGCTGCCTTGCCTCTTGAGGGAAGAGGAAGGCAGGCAGCAGCTTGGATGAAGGGGGAGACCCCTCACACAACCTCTCCTGGGCTCACAGGAGGGCGGAGCCTGGGGAGCCAGTTCCTGGAACATGCCCCCCCTTTCCTGACCTGTTCAACTGAGCAGATGACTGGTCAGAAAAAATGCCCCGCCCCCTGCCAGGCCTCAGCTGGGCAAGTTAAAGTCTCTAGTCCAGGAATGGAGGTGGGGGTATGGGCACCTGGCAGTGCTCACAGCAACCTTGACTGTGTGGCCTGAAGGTGGGGCCTGAGCTTCAGGGTCACTGAGGCATCTCTGGGATCCCAGCCACCTGGAGCCCCGGACCTCCCAGACGCCACTCACCCATTGCCTCTCCCCCCACCGCACTCACACCAGGGGCAGCCTGGAGCCGGGATCGCAGGGTGGGGCCAGGCCACTGCCCTCCGCCTCCCTCCTGGCTGGCTGCCCCCTTGCCTGCCTGCACGCAGGCTTCCAGCAGAGCCAGCTTCTTCAGAGCCAGGTGGATCCTGTCTTGGTCCTGCCTAGGTGTGTGACCCTGGGCGAATCTACCTCTCTCAGCTTCTGCTTCCTACTTTATGAAAATGTGACTGATGTCACAGGGTTGTTATGAGATTAAAAGATACGAAGAACCGGGCACAGTGCTCAGTAATCAGTAGTCTGCAATTCTGCACCCAGGTGGGTGCCCATGGGCCTTACCTGCTCCTGGGTACTCTGCTGTCCCCACGGGGTCCTGAGCTCAGCCCCTGTCACTGCCTCTCCTGCTGCCCTTTGCTTTGTCCACTCGGCAATGTTCTCACTTATCCCCCCACGCCTACCACCTGTGTGCCAGCTTCTTGGACCATGAGTTGCCACTCCTGGGGTGCTGGACTGTCCCCACAGCCATCTGTCTCCCCTGCTCCCCATGAAGGAGAGCCAGTCCCCTCCCAGGTAGCACATCAGAGCTGGCAGGCTCCAGAGGTCTTCTGGTCCTCTTGTAGTGGCCAGAAAGTGGGGAAAGGGGCCCAGAGAGGGGCAGGAACTGACACATGGTCACACAGGCTATTTATGGCTGATCTGGAGCTGGAGCCAGGCCTTCTGTCATCCATCAGAGCCCCTGGATTTCCATTTCACCCAACACAGGGTGTTGGGGTAGAACTGGAGGCCCCCTTCACCCCTACTGTCCTGTCTCCTAAGATCACTTATCTGACCACCAGCTGTGGGGAAGGAAAACACTTGACCAAAGCTTATGCGCCAGGTTCCCAGGTATGGAATTGACTTCCTGTGCCCCTGCTGGTGTGGTGAGGGTGACTGGGGACGAGGCACTAGGCCTTCGGTGCAGGCGCCTGAGGACGTGGTTGCACTGTCCCTTCTGGGGATGTGCCCTTGAGCCCAGGCAGAGGAGAGCACAGCCAGGGCAGGACCTGGCAGCCCTGGTACAGAGCCCAGAGGGGGCATCAGTTCCTGCTGGTCCTGTTCTGTTTACAGACAAGCTGCTGTCCTCCCTGCAAAGGGGAGTGGGTGGGGCAGAGGGCAAGTGCCAGGGAGGCATGAGGCTGGGCATGTGGCTGGCCTGAGACGGTGTCTGAGTAATGTCAGGCACCTGGAGGCATAGGGCCCTGGACCCCAGACCTCTGACCAGGGAGCAGCCAGCGTCCAGGTACCCTAACCCCTGCCCTGGGTGCAGCGTCCCCCCATTAGTGAGTCTTGGCTCTGCTTATAGCATCTGACACCAGAGGGGCCGAAAATAGCCCCTGGAGAAGGGGGAGGAGGGGGCTATTTAAAGGGCCTGGGAGGGGAGAGGGAGTGAGGAGTGATCATGGCTACCTCAGAGCTGAGCTGCGAGGTGTCCGAGGAGAACTGTGAGCGCCGGGAGGCCTTCTGGGCAGAATGGAAGGATCTGACACTGTCCACACGGCCTGAGGAGGGGTGAGTGTGGGTCTGCCAGAGTCCTGCCTCTGCTTCTCCAAAGCACCCTCACTGAGCCCTGAGGCCAGAGCATGAAGCCCTGGAGAAATTTCTGGGGGTGGGGGAAGGAAGAATGCCCCATGGGAAGAGCAAAGGGGAACCACCCCTCCCGCTCCCAGGTCCCAGCAGCCCTGGGGAGCCCCCCACCCAGCCTGTTCCCGGAGAGCAACAGCTCCCAAGAACTCACTGCCCCTCCCCTCTCCCTAGCTGCTCCCTGCATGAGGAGGACACCCAGAGACATGAGACCTACCACCAGCAGGGGCAGTGCCAGGCGCTGGTGCAGCGCTCGCCCTGGCTGGTGATGCGGATGGGCATCCTCGGCCGTGGGCTGCAGGAGTACCAGCTGCCCTACCAGCGGGTACTGCCACTGCCCATCTTCACCCCTGCCAAGATGGGCGCCACCAAGGAGGAGCGGGAGGACACCCCAATCCAGCTGCAGGAGCTGCTGGCGCTGGAGACAGCCCTGGGTGGCCAGTGTGTGGACCGCCAGGAGGTGGCTGAGATCACCAAGCAGCTGCCCCCTGTGGTGCCTGTCAGCAAGCCTGGTGCCCTTCGTCGCTCCCTGTCCCGCTCCATGTCCCAGGAAGCACAGAGAGGCTGAGAGGGACTGTGACTTGGGCTCCGCTGTGCCCGCCCTGGGCTGGGCCCTTCCTGGCTAGGACTGTGGAGGGGAGCTGCTGGCCATGGCTGCTTTGTAGTTTGCCCAGAGTTGGGGGTTAGGGGAGGAGGGAGCCAGAGGCCAGGATGCCTGAGCCCCCTGAGTTCCCAAAGGGAGGGTGGCAGAGACGGTGGGCACTAAGGGTGGAGAGTTGGGGGCCAGCACAGCTGAGGACCCTCAGCCCCAGGAGAAGGGACAAAAGATACTGGTGAGGGCAAGAGGTGCCTGGGAGGAGTGGCCCTGATCCAGGAAAATGTGAGGGGAATCTGGAATGCTCTAGGCAGAAGAAGCTGGGAGGGAGGGGGAGGTGAAGAGGGCAGAGGCAAGGATGGTGGGGCCCCCAGCACCTTCTGTTAGTGCCGCAATAAATGCTCAATCATGTGCCAGAGTTGCGTCTCTTTCCTTGTGGTTGTCAGGGCTGGCCCATGGGTGTCCCCCCAGTGCCCACTTCTGGGACCAGGCTCTGCATCTGAGCTAAATATGGCAGAGCTAATGAGTACGCCCCATACTTGGGGTGGGGAGGCCAGGACAGAACTATAAACAGAGTGCTGTCTCCAGTCTCCTTCCCGTACCCTGACCCATGCCCAGTCCTGGCTTCTGTGTTCAGCCCCCTGGCACTGGGTGGTACCCAGCAAGCCAGCTGGCATCCAGAGTTTGTTTCAACGATGTCTCGTGGAGAATATAGAGGGGCTGGTGCCAGGACTGTCCTTGGCTTTGCCTCAGGGTGTGAACAGGGTCAGTGACCTCAAAGCTAACCTGCCTCTCAGTTCTGAATCCAAGCAGAATCAATCCTCGGCTGTGTCTCGACTCACCCTCCCTGCCCTGGAAGCCAGGGAAGGTTGGAGGTGCTAGGGGTCAGGTTCCTCTCTGTGACCCCTGCAGCTGTTGTGGTGACTCATGTCCCAACCTGGCTGCCTCTCCCAAGGAGACTTTCCCTTGGGGACAAGCGGGAGGGGAGGACATGGACGAGGCCGGCATCAAGCGGGTCCAGGAACCCACGGTGGCAGGAGCTGGGCTGGTGGCCTACCCAGGGCAGAAGGGTCCCGGACTCATCCATAGGGGAAGGAAGGGGTCTTCAGGGAGACCACGGAGATGCCACAGGCAGAATTGGCTTCCCATCCGGGAGATAGGTGGGGACTCCCTGGCATTTTGACAGCCAGGACCTGGGGCGCTGAGCAGAACTGCAGGCCTGACCTGGCCGCTCCTTTGGAGCAAAGCTGGAGTGTGGGCTGCGAGAGGAGAGGGGTCAGAGCCCCTGCATCCGCAGGACCCCAAATCGGCTGGGCCCCAAGGCCCGGACTGCGCCCCCTGGTGGCCCTAGCGGCCCTCGGCGAATGCGTCCTGCCTCTCCTCCGCCCAAGCCCTCTGCCCTCACCTGGGTCCGGTGCTCCCGACGTGGTGGGAACAACCCGAACTCGAACTTTCCGTCCTCGGCAGCCCCCCAGATAAGCGGCTGGGAACCCGCGGGGCCCGCAGGGGAGGCCCGGCTGTTCCGCCCGCTAAGTGCATTAGCACAGCTCACCTCCCCTATCGCGCCTGCCATCGGACGGGCGGTGCCGCGCCCTGCTCTGGGGCCCCCGGAGCGACCACAGCGGAGGCCGGAACGGACTGTCCTTTCTGGGGCGGGGTGGCGCGGGGGAGAGCTGGAGGGCCCGGTGGCATAGGAAAGGACAAGAGAGGCCTGGAGGAGGGGCGGGGAAGGGGAGTTGGGTGGCAGTTCTAAGGGAAGGGTGGGTGCTGGGACGGGTGTCTGGGAGGGAGGGAAGACTGGTGGGGTCTGGGGCCTCGTCGAGGAGGGCGCTGCGAGGGGGAAACTGGGGAAAGGGCCTAATTCCCCAGTCTCCCCCTCGAATCAGGAAAGAGAAGGGGCGGGCTGCCGGTCAAAAGAGGTGAATGGCTGCGGGAGGCCTGGAGAATAGGGACGGGAGGGGTGGGCCGGCTGGGGTGAGGGGGTCTAAAGCTTGTGGGGGTGAGGAACTGAGGGTGGAGGGGGGCGCAGAGGCGGTACTCGGAGGGGGGCAGGCGAGGCGGAGGGTGAGGGCTGCGGGAGCAAGTGCGGAGAGGGGTGTGCGGGGGCCGATTGCCGCTGCAGCCGCCGCCGCCCCCCTCACCTCCGGTGCGTCTGCAGCCCGGACACTAAGGGAGATGGATGGATGGGGTGGGGAGGATGCGGCGCACGTGGCCCCGGGCGGCTCGGCGCTCAGCTGCCGCCCCCACAGCAGACTGGTCGGGGAGGGGGTCGGGCGGTAGAAAAAGGGGCCGCGAGGCGAGCGGGGCACCGGGCGGACAGCGGCAGCAGCATGAGCGGCGCAGACCGGATTCCCGCTGCGGGCGCAGCCCCTGACTCGGCCCCGGGTCGGGCGGCGGTGGCCTCGGCCTACCAGCGCTTCGAGCCGCGCGCCTACCTCCGCAACAACTACGCGCCCCCTCGCGGGGACCTGTGCAACCCGAACGGCGTCGGGCCGTGGAAGCTGCGCTGCTTGGCACAGACCTTCGCCACCGGTGAGCGGGGGAAACTGAGACACGAGGGACAAGAGGTCGTCGGGGAGTGAAAGCAGGCGCGGGGAGATAGAAAGAAGGAATAGGAGACAGACCAGGCGCCTGACAGATGGGGACCAAGAAAGAGATAGCTGAGAGGTGCAAACAGAAGAGAAAAAGGAGCAACATCCCTTAGGAGAGGGGCAGAGGTGAGAGAGGTGGAGAGAGGGAGCGGAGAGTGCTCAGAATTGAGAGCTAAGGTGGGGATGCAGGACAGACTGAGGTGGAGATGCAGAGGAGGAAATAGAGGCAGATGTGGGACGGGGCGAGAAATCGCCAGAATTTCCTCCCTGAGCCTGGCTGGTAAGTATAGTTTGTTTATTTGTTTATTTATTTATTTATTTATTTATTTATTTAGAGACAGAGTTTCGTTCTTATTGCCCAGGCTGGAGGGCAATGCCGCCATCTCGGCTCACTGCAACCTCCACCTCGCGGGTTCAAGCGATTCTCTTGCCTCAGCCTCCGTGGTAGCTGGGATTACAGGCATGCACCCCTATGCCTGGCTAATTTATTTGTATTTTTAGTAGAGACGGGGTTTCTCCATGTTGGTCAGGTCGGTCTCGAACCCCCGATCTCAGGTGATCCACCCGCCTCGGCCTCCAAAAGTCCTGGGATTACAGGCGTGAGCCACTGTGCCCAGCCTGTCTTTATTTTTATTTTTGAGACGGAGTTTTGCTCTTGTTCCCCAGGCTGGAGTGCAGTGGCCGGATCTTGGCTCCCTGCAACTTCTACCTACTGGGTTCAAGCAATTCTCCTGCCTCAGCCTCCCAAGTAGCTAGAATTACAGGCATGCACCACCACACCCAGCTAATTTTGTATTTTTTTTAGTAGACGGGGATTCACCATGTTGGTCAGGCTGGTCTCGAACTCCTGACCTCGTGATCCACCTGCCTCGGCCTCCGAATGTGCTGGGATTACAGGTGTGAGCCACCGTGCCTGGCCAGTAGGTATAGTTTTCTAGATGTGAAACCTGAGTCTCAGAGCTGTGAAGTTCCCTTCCCAAGGGAAGTCAGTCCATGTTGGAGCTGGGTTCAGTCTAACTCTGGGGCCAATGCTTTTCCCAGATGGAGACACACTTGCAGAGGAGAAGGAAGAACTAGAGAGAAGCAGGGAAATGCAGAGGAGGGAGGGGTGAGGAGGCAGGGGCTGCCTGGGCCGGCCTGGCACTAGGACCCTTTTCCTCTGACCTGCCCAGGTGAAGTGTCCGGACGCACCCTCATCGACATTGGTTCAGGCCCCACCGTGTACCAGCTGCTCAGCGCCTGCAGCCACTTTGAAGACATTACCATGACAGATTTCCTGGAGGTCAACCGCCAGGAGCTGGGGCGCTGGCTGCGGGAGGAGCCAGGAGCCTTCAACTGGAGCATGTACAGCCAGTATGCCTGCCTCATCGAGGGCAAGGGGTAAGGACTGGGGGGTGAGGGCTGGGGAGGGGGCTTCCCATAGAGTGGCTGGTGGGGGCAACAGAGGTCTGAGTGTAGAACAGCCTTGAGCCCTGCCTTGTGCCCCCTGCACAGGGAATCCTGGCAGGAGAAGGAGCGCCAGCTGCGAGCCAGGGTGAAGCGGGTCCTGCCCATCGACGTGCACCAGCCCCAGCCCCTGGGTACTGGGAGCCCAGCGCCCCTGCCTGCCGACACCCTGGTCTCTGCCTTCTGCTTGGAGGCTGTGAGCCCAGATCTTGCCAGCTTCCAGCGGGCCCTGGACCATATCACCACGCTGCTGAGGCCTGGGGGGCACCTCCTCCTCATCGGGGCCCTGGAGGAGTCGTGGTACCTGGCTGGGGAGGCCAGGCTGATGGTGGTGCCAGTGTCTGAGGAGGAGGTGAGGGAGGCCCTGGTGCGTAGTGGCTACGAGGTCCGGGACCTCCGCACCTACATCATGCCTGCCCACCTTCAGACAGGTGTAGATGACGTCAAGGGCATCTTCTTCGCCTGGGCTCAGAAGGTTGGACTGTGAGGGGCCAGCGTACCTGGTGCCCTGTGGCCCCTACCCACCTGGATTCCCTGTTCTTTGAAGTGGCACCTAATAAAGAAATAATACCCTGCCGCTGCGGTCAGTGCTGTCTGTGGCTCTCTTGGGAAGCAGCAAGGGCCCAGAGATTTGAGTGTCAGGGTAGGGGAGACATTCACCTTAGGCTTCCTTTTTTTCCAGAAGTTTCCTTGAGGCTAGCATTCTGTACCACTCATTCTTCCCAAACTAAGAAAGGCCAAGGTCAGGGGAAGCTCACTGGGCACCTGCAGTGCACCAGGCACTTGTGATATGCCCTTCTGTCCATCGCATCATTCATTCCTGCATTCAGCAGCAGGTTCTGCTAGTCTGTTTCCAGGTGAAGCTCAGAGAGGTGAAGTCACAAACAGTGCAGCCTGGTTCAGACCAGAATGGGGAAGAGTGGGGATCATGAGGAGATGGAAGTAGAATCTGCAAGGTGGTGGGGAAGTGGGGGTGTTATGATTGAAGCACAATGGCCCAGGGAAGAGAAAAGGAAAGAACTGGCTCTGGCTCCCTCTCACAACTGGACTTGAGCTCTGCCCAGCTCTGCCTCTGGGCCCTGCTATTCCCCACGCCCACGCCCACGTTCCCAGACAGAGACCCCGCCTCTGTTTACTGCCTCCAGCCAGCTCTGGGACCTGCCCCTGCCGCCACAACTGTCTTCTCCTGCCCTCCAGCCCACCCTATTCACGCAAATGAGCTGAACAAGGGCAGGTGAGCTGAGAATTGATTTATTAAGCACGTCCCTTGCCACCCTCCCACCTTAAAACAGTTCTCAGTATCAAAAGAAGCTAGCACAGGCCACCCGAGTCCCTGAGGTTGGAGTCCTAGCATAGCTCCCCTCCCTCAAAGAGGGACAAGGGGTCAGAGGCAGAGCAAAAATCCAGTCTGCTTCAACCACGGAGACTGCCTTTGGGACGGAAAACTTCTGGAGCTCCCTCCATTCTATCCCTGTGGGGCAGGAACATGCCAAGGCTGCTGGTAAATGGCAGGGGTCACCTTTACCAGAGTGCTGGCACAGTGTGGCCCCTGTCCGCCCTAAGGCCACCCTGGAACAGTAAGACCCTTTGGGGAGGAAAGAAACCAGACCCAGCCATAAGCTTTCTCCCCCTCTTCCTCAAATCGCCCCTTCCCCCTCCCCAAAGTCAGGCTATGGCAAAGGGGCTGGCAGCAGGGAAATGGGTGTTTTGGAGGGGAAGGCCAGCCATGCCAAGGCAAGGAGAAAAGGAGGCTGGAAAGAGCCCCGGACATCCCCATTTTCCTTCCTCTGTTCCTGAAGGGCTGCTTCTGGAGGGCACTGTTGTGTGGGGGCCCTGTGAGGTTTGCAGGGGGCTGGCAAAGGGGCACCAGACAGGGAACACGCACACAGGCAGCCTGGCCATGGAGAGGTCCTGGCTGTCCGCCCGGGTGGGGCCTTGGGCAGAACTGGCGCTCCACAAGTGATTATTGATGGTGACGGGATTCCCTCATCCTGCTCCAACCTCTCAACTGTGGACACATTCACTGGCAACCACGCATCTCACACGCCCACCAGCACACTCACACGCATGTTCCCCTAACCCACGCCAACCCACCCACCCCCTGCACACACACACTTTGAAACCACACCTCTTCCCCCACAACACCCCTCTCCACACTGCGCACCTAGGCCTGAGCTCACACACACCCAGGCCCATGCTCACCGCCCCGCCACCTATGCGCTCAGCCTGGCCCACACTGCCGACACACGGTGGCAGGCTCTCAACCAGACAGCAGCATGAGATCCTTGCCCTGGCCCGGAAAGGGAGTGTGGTGAGGCCTCCTGGGAACCTGGCTAGGGCAATGATCAGGGTGAAACCCCTTCCCAAACCCAATCCCAGTAGCTTGGTTCCTCAAGACCCCATGGGGAGAATCGCCTTGAACCTTGGCTGGCCAAAGAACAAGCATCCAGCACCACCTAGTGGTGTCCTGGAGGAGGGTGGGGGTTGGTAACAGAAGGCAACTCCCTGTATCCCCCTAAGGCCTGTGGTCCCCGGTCTCCCAGGTAGACAGACAGCTTTGGGACCCAGCCAAGCAGTGGGGGACGTGGGGAGGAAGCTGGTGGGGAGGAAACAGGCAGCTGTCCTCCCGGTAGAGCTAAGAACACACTCAGTTCCACCACAGTTCAGCTCCAGGAGGCAGGGGGCTGCCCATTCTCTAGTCCCAGATGCTGGGAGGCCTCTCCTAGAACAGGCTCCAAGGCTGGTGAGGGCCAGCAGGGGGTGGGCTGGCCACATGATTCTGGGCCCACATCCTTCATGTCCAATTTCAAGAAGTTGAAAGGAGAAAATGAATCATCTCAAGGGTTGAGGGGAGAAGGGAGGCCAGCAGGGCGGGGGCAGGATCCCCACTGGGGCAGACTCTCTCCCAAGGTCTTCAGTCCAGCTTGAACTTGGCCTCTGATTCCTTCAGCAGGTACAGGCTGTCATCTTCCAGAAAGCTGTGGGCCGAAGGAGCAGCCCATTGAGGCACACGGCTCTGAGAGCTCGCGTGGGGACAAGGGTGGGGTGCGTGCAGGCAAGGTAGGAAGGGGAGGATGGGCACACAGAGCCCCCAGTCTCCCCTGAGGAATGGGCAAGGAAGGGTCCAAAGAAGGTGAGTACCAGGCAGGGGGCAGCACTCACCTGAAAAAGAGGACGTGGACAGGGATGGTGCTGATGTGCCAGATGGCGTGGGCGTCCAGGACCCAGAAGAGCGGCGGGAAGTCAAGCAGCTCGAGCAGGGACAGCCCCTGCAGCAGCAAGACCACCACCATGCACTTGCGCACGTGAGGCAGCCGCTGCTGGTTCCACAGGCACCAGGCCAGCCACCACACCATGTTGACCAGGCCTGGGTGCCAGTGGGGGCAGGAGAGACTCATTCCTTCGGCTCCTTCTCCCCAAGGCCGCACCCAACATGCTCTCTGACCCCAGGATCATCCTCGGACTCTCCTCCCAGCCTCCTCTCTCTCCCACCTCAAATTCTTCTCCATTCCTCTACCCCAAGGGTTTCTCTAGAACCTCCTTCTCCAGGAATGGCACCAACCTCCCACTCGCACCCCAAGCTAGCACTTCTGCAGATGGCCCAAGCCCCCCAGGGCCTCACCAATAGCCACGTTGGCCACCAGGTTGTAGCCATAGTCGAAGCGGATGAGGCTCAGGTAGGAGACGTGCACGGTCAGCATTAGCAGCAGGAGAGCTCGGAAGGCACTGACCACAGCTGGGTGCTGCAGCCCCACAGTCCTGCCCCACCGTCCAGGGTTGCTCAGAGGGGGGGTGGCCCAACCCCAGAGCAGCATTCCCTGAAGCATCTCCTCCCCTCAACATCGGTACATGGTCCCTGAAAACACTACCCCTCTCCCCACCAAAAAGGCCAGCTGGGCAGGCCTCCAACCCTCCCAGAGGCCTGGGGCCAAGTGCTACAGCTCCTTGTCAGGAGCCAGGACCCCCAGTCCTACCCCAGAGTCCTCACCCAGGACAGCAGAAGTGGGGGGGTGGGAAGGTGTTGGGAGACTAGTGAAGAAGGCCCTTGGGGCAGCATCCCCAGGGGAGGGCTGGGTGACCCCTTTCTGCCCCCAGGGCTCGATTTTGCCCCTGCAGCCACCCCAGCAGGCTTACCTGACACAGCACAGATAGATTGAGTGTAGGATGACGGTGGAGGCACAGAAGTAGTCCATTTTCTGAGGACAGGGAAAGGTGGTGAGAGACCAGCATGAGGCTTCACAAAGAGGACCCATGGGGATGGGGCAGGGAGGCCAGGGGTCCTGGGCCTGCCTATCACTGTTTCACTCCAAGAGGACCCTCAGGGATGGGGCACGGAGGGCGGGGTCCTGGGCCTGCCTATCACTGTTTCTCTCCAACTGAGCCTTGTGTTCACATCACTGTACAATTTTTGAAAAATGTGCTCAGGAACAAAGCTTTAGGGATGCTGGTGGAGGGTTCATGCTGAGGCTCCAGGACATGACAACCCTGCATAGAATTCAGAGCACAGTGTGGAGTCTGACAGCCATGGGGTCAAGTCCTGTGGCAACCCTTCACTAGTTGGGTGCCCCTAAGCATGCGGTCCACCTCTCGAAGGCTCAGCTGCCTCATCAGGCAAGAAGAGTGAATACTCATCCCCACCTGACGAGGCTCAATGAGGATCAAGGGCACCAACAGGTTTAGGATGCCCACCCTGTACTCCTCCCAGTGCTCCTCAGAGGGAGTTGGCATGACCCTCTAGAGCCCCTCTGCCCGCTTCTGGGCTCCTCTGGAACCACCCTGTGCAGGAGGGGGAGCTGGAGGAGTGCTCACCTCTGTGAGGTCAGTGTCCCTGGTGTGGAAGACCGTGGACCAGAACCATGCGTTGAGAGACACCTGAGGAGGGAGGGGCTGGTGAGCATGCAGCCCCACACCCTGACCCCAAGGCAGGGACCCCCATAGGCTCACATCCATTTCACCTTTGGGAAGGAGCTCTGCGGGACAAGAAATGTGCTTTTCCTGCCCCTGGAGCCCTCGGAACAAACCTATGTCCCTCTACCCCCACCCAGCCAGGGTCACTGGGGTAGACTTCCTGCCACCCCAAACCCCCAAGGCCACAGGGGGCTGCAGCCTCCACAGGTTCCGGCCTGGCCTGGGAACCAGTTCCGGCAGAGCCAAGCTCCCTAGTTACTCAATTGCTAAGACAACAGCCCCCAGGGGCCTTGCCTCCTCCTCCAACCGGCAGGTGTTGACAGCCCCACCCGGGCGCCCGGGGAGCCAGTGACCTCAGCCTCTGGGGGCGGGAACGAGGTGGGTGAGGTGGGTGGGGTGGAGGGGCTCGAGCCAGCTTGGGGTGTGTTCTGAGCAGCAGGGGAGGGAGATCAAGCAGATCCCACTGGGGCCCCCGGCTCCCAGGAGGAGGGTGAACCAAGCCCAGCTTCCTCCTGGCTGGGCCTGCCCAACCCGCCAGACCAGTGGCTGCTCCCGCGCCTGGGAGGAGCAGAGGGCAGGACTGGAGGGGCGGCGGGTGGGCCAGGGCCCAGGGGAATGTTTGAGGCCTTCTTCCTGGAAATTCGCTGCGTGGAGAAAGCACACAGGTTATCTAGCGAATGAGCCTGAGAGCTTGTGGGCGTTGGTGCTGGCACTGTCCACAGCAAAGGCCCAAACTGCTGAAAGCAGGGTGGGCTGAGGGGAAGGGCTGGGAAACCGTGACAACCAAAGGAACAGCGGGCCAGGCCGGGAATGGCCTGGAGGTGGGGAGGGATGCGCTGGGGTGGGACAGGCCTGGCGGAGATGAGGAAAGGCCAGGAACTGCTCAGTTGGCTCCAATGTACCAGGAAAACTGGCCAGGCGGGGGACAGAGGGAGAGGACAAGAAGCCACGCTCTCGGGCACGGCAGCAGGCGGGTCAGACAGTAAGATGCATTCCAAATGCAGGTCTGGGGAGCTTAGGAGAGAATGGAAGGAGAAGGGGTGCAGGTGGGGCAGAACTACTGCACAGCCAATGAGGTTCTCGGGGTGCCGAGCTCTGGAGGGCACAGGGCCACCTGGCACACCTGTCTGGCCTGGGCTCTGGGCTGAGCCTTGCTGCTTCTGCTCCTCTTGACCTGGGCAAAGGGCCCTGCCCTTCTCAGCCCAAGCTTCCCCTGGGACAAATCATGGCTCAAGTGAAACTTAGTTCCTTCCCAGCCTGGCGTTAGGCAGTGTGGTCTCGGGCAGGCTGCTTCCTCCTTTGAGGATGGCCACTCTGTCCCTTCCACCAGACTTGAGGCTCTGCCCTGCTGCAGCCCGCTCCCCAGAGACAGGCGTGGAGGCTGCAAAACGGGACTGAACCTGGTGGCTTCTCGGACGCTGCTCCCACAGTCTGAAAAGTTTAGGGTCAGCATGGGGAGAGGAGCAGGCTTGGGCTGGAGATGGGGCCAGGCAATCACATGGACCAGGTCTCCCTGGCAGGCCAGGAACAGGGACATCCTTAGGGAGGAGAGTGGCCCTGGAGCCAGTGTGGGAGGGAGAAGGGGTGGGCGGCAGGGACTGGCAGCCAGCCAGGCCTCCTTGTCACCCACAGCAGGAAGGGGGAGGTGACAAGAGGACTGCAGGACTGAGCTAAGTGGCTCAGAACACCGAAAGCAGGGGGTGTGTGTGCGGGCAAACATGTGCGTAGGGCCACAGGATGGGTGGGGCTGCTGGGTCCCCTCTCCAACCGCCTCCCTGGGTGCCTTCTACTCAGAGACCCACCTGAAGCCTGGCCTCTGCACCCCTGAAAAGCCCCTCCCCCCTGGGGAGCATCCCACTCTGGGGGTGCTCCTCTTCTCACCCTTTCCTCAGATTTGGGAGGTAGTGTCATTAAGAATGCAAGCCCTAGAGCCAGACTGCCAGGGTTCAGTTCCTGGCTCTGCATTTCCTGTGTGTCCTTGGGCAAGTTATTTAGCCTTGCTGTGCCTCAGTTTTCTCATCTGCAAAATGGGAATAATCATAGTTGATAAGGCTTTAATGAGCAATACAAACACAGCGTACAGCACAGAGCCCAGAACAGGATGAAACATGAGTGTTCTCTCCACTTGCCTGACCAGCACGGAATCCCGTCAGCTTCCTATAGAACTGAGGCCCAAGAGAATGTCTGCCTCCCACTCTCCCTGCAGGCCAAAGATGTTTAGGCAGAGAAGGGGTGGTCTCCCAGCTGCCTAGGCCCACCCCCACAGCTCCAGGCTGGGGGAAGAGTGTCCAGTCTCCACAATGAGACAGAGTCTGCATTCAAGTCCTGCCTCAGCCACTAAGCAGCTGTGTGATCTCGGACACATAACCCAGTATGTGTGAGCCTCCACTGCCCCACCTACAAAACAGGTTCGTAATGATGCCCACCGCACAGGAGGCCGTGAGCACGAGGTCTGCAGAATGCCTGGCACCAAGGAACTCCTCTGAATGGCTGCTGGTTTTGTTGCCTGGTCCGTAGTAGGTGCCCATCAATGTCAATGTCAGTTTCCTTCATCAGGTCCAGAAGACTGACTCTCACCACGCCCCTTCACCTGCCCCTCAACTTCCCTTTCCTCAAGGGTCACAAGGTTCGAGGTCAAACTATGGGGCCCCAGGGTCTCTCCATTCCGGAACGGAGACACCTCAGCTATAGGAAAAGCCTCTCCTCCTTCCTCTGGAGCCGTGATCCCATTAATGTGAACCAAACAGATCCATTTCTCCTCACTCAGAGTTTGTCAGCAAGAGCAAGCAGAGGGGACAGATGGGCTTTGGAAGGAAGGAGAGCTCCAAGATGCCAAGGCACGGCTACTCTCGGACTCCTCGCCACGCTCGAGTGAAGGGGGGCAGGCAGGGGAACTGACCAGGAGGGCGACAGGCTGCCCGGCAGGCACCCAGAGTTTTGCGTAAACACTGAGTAGAAGGGGTGGCCAGGGGCAGGGTGCCAGTGGGGGTGGAATCGGAGGCTGGGTGGAGGGAGAGCAAGAGGCTGTTTCAGTCTGTTGGAAATAAGAAAATCGAGACAAAAATATCACAGCCGTGAAACTGGTTGGATGCCAAGTGAGCCAGATCTGTCAGGAATTCGACCCGGCGCTAAGCCCCAGTGCTCGGGGCTGTCATTGACACCATGGCGGTGGGGACAAGCAAGCCTAAACAGCCTTTCAGCCCTGTGGCGAACATGACGCCTGCTGCCATCCTGGGCTCCTCCAGAGGTGTCATTAATGTTCACCCTCTGCCCTAGGCAGGCAGCCAGCTCCCCGGCCTTACTCCTGACAGGAGAGAGAGAGGTGGCAGACCTATAGCTTGGTGAGGCGAGAGGTGGATGAAGACGGAGAAGCTGGAGAAGAAGGAGAGGCGGGTGAAGACGAGAAGCCGACAGAAGGGAGAGAGGTGGATCAAGACGGAGAAGCTGAGAGAAGGGAGAGAGAGGTGGATGAAGACGGAGAAGCTGAGAGAAGGGAGAGAGAGGTGGACGAAGACGGAGAAGCTGAGAGAAGGGAGAGAGAGGTGGATGAAGACGGAGAAGCTCAGAGAAGGGAGAGAGAGGTGGATGAAGATGGAGAAGCTGAGAGAAGGGAGAGAGAGGTGGATGAAGACGGAGAAGGAGGGCTTTTTCCACCATCCTAAAGGATCCCTTGATTTCCCGCCATTGCCTGTTCCAATAGCTCTTGTCTGACCATGGGAAGTCCTTCCTGAAGTCTAATCATCATTCTACTACAGCTGCAACCTACCTCTTCTTGACAGAGGAAGAGAAGAATCGGTCCCCACCTACACAAACCACTCTACACAGATGGTTTGGGCTTCCCACCACTTCACCCTCTTCTCTCTATACCTGAGGACCTTTCCTGACTGGATGAAGGCCTGGGGAATTGGTTTGGCGTTCCAGCATTGGCACATGGCAGGGGCCCCTGCTCCATAAAGTCAAAGACACATGGTATGTGGAGCTTTGGTGGGCTCCCCACCCCCTGCCAGGCTGCCCCCCAGCCCAAGCCCAGGCCTAAATGGCAAGGCAAGGGCTGCTTTCTTGTGCCAACGTTATCAAGAGCCCTGATGGGGGGCAGGGTCTCCTCATTTCCCAGAGGCAAAGCTGAGGTACCCTTCCCCAAGACGTAGCCCGGAGTGGGTGAGGGACCTTGCCTTCCTACCCTCACCCCAACAGAAATCAGGAGCCTCAGTGCCCCAGAAGGCCCAGCTCAAAGTCCACTGCCACATCCTCCATATAGCTCAGGATCCCTCCCTCCCGCAGAAACTCACAGGGCAACTGGAAACAAGAGCAACTGGGAAAACCAAACTAGGCTATCCACAGGAGTGTGGGTTCTGAGGCTTTGCCCCTCGAAGGCCTAGTGAGAGCATGACGGGGTCCCATGTCCCAGAACCCCATATTCCATAAGATACACAGGCCCCACTATCTGCCTTCTACCACCCCAACATCCAACATCTCCTGCTTTTTCTGTTCGGTTTTTTTTTTTTGAGATGGAGTCTCGCGGCCGGGCGCGGTGGCTCACGCCTGTAATTCAAGCACTTTGGGAGGCTGGTGGTGATCCACAGGTCAGGAGGTCGGCCACATCCTGGCTGGCGGTGAAACCCCGTCTCTACTAAAACTCAAAAATTGGCGGGTGGCTGGTGGCGGGCACCTGGCGGTCCCAGCTACTTGGGAGGCTGAGGCGGGAGAATGGTGTGGGCCGAGGAGGCCGAGGCTTGCAGTGAGCGAGATAGTGCCACTGCACTACAGCTAGGCAGAGCAGACCATCTCAAAAAAAAAAAAAAAAAAAAAGAGATGGAGTCTGCAGTTGCCCAGGTTGGTCTGATGGCAACCTGTCCGCTCTGGCACCTCCACCTCCTGGGTTTAAGCAATTCTCATGTCTCAGCCTCCCGAGTAGCTGGGATTACAGGCACCCACCACCACGCCTGGCTAATTTTTGTATTTTTAGTAGAGGCGGGGTTTCACCATGTTAGCCAGGCTGGTCTTAACTCCTGACCTCAGATGATCCACCTGCCTCGGCCTCCCAAAGTGCTGGGATTACAGACATGAGCCACCATGCCCGGCCATCTCCTGCTTTTTCTCTAGGGTCCCTAGTCACATTGGACTGCAGGCTACCCTGGGGAAGTGTGACCCCCCTCTTCAAGAAGGAAGCTGAGTTGCAGATACCATTGAGGTGAAAGATCCGAGAATCAGGGACGACAAGACTAGAGCTGTGAAGTGACCCCTGGCCTCTGGCACATGCTATGAAGACAAGGGGTGGGACCCTCTGAGGTCCCCTCAGGCCTGTGGGCTATCTGAGGAGGCTCTAAGCTTCTTCAGAGTTCAGGCAGGGCTGTCCCATGCTCTCTAGTTGAGGTGGGGACAAGGGGGTGGTACCTGCTGTGGGCCCAGACAAGCAGTGTCCGTGGAAGAACCCCAAAGGAGAGGAGACAGGTGTAACCTCCTCAGTTTCCCTGCCCTTCCTGCTTTCTTAGCCAGGACTAAATGTGCTTCGCTCCAAGAGGCCTACACAGGAAGTGGTGGCTTTATCTCACCCAGCCTATGACAGTGTGTGCCGATGCCAGGCCCTGCCTATATCAGAGCCCCTAGCCCTCAGCCTGGCACTCAGGGGCCTCTCTGCTCCATCTACTCTTCTTCTACCCCCATTCACACAGCTACAATGGGGCCAAGGTTTCCTGGAATGCTGGAATTCAATCCCCTGTCCCCACACATGTATGTGTCTAAGCCTTGCCAGGCCTGCAAGTCCCAGATTAAACCTCTCCTCCTCCCCGGGCTTCCCTGGCCTGGCAGACTTCCTCAGTTAGAGGACGTGGTCTCCCCACCTCACGACTCCCAGGGCTCTCTACCGGAGCACCCCTTGACTCTGCCTGCTGTCCGCTGCCCAGGCTGCCCAGACCTGCACCTCCCACTATGCTTAGCTCCCTGGGGCAGGAGGTTCAGCCCCCACAAGTGCTAAACCCTGTCTCCACCCCCAGCAAATGCTCCACGAACACTCATCACAGGACATGCAGTGGCCTAGAAGAAGAGCTAAGTTCTCAGGCCCTGGAGCCAGACAGCCCTGGACGCCAACCCTGTCTTCACTCCTTGCTAACTTGTTGTTCATTTTGGGCAAGTTTTTTTCCCCTCTGAGCCTAACTCAGAGCTCATAAGGGTACCATGAGGATGAAATAAGGAAATGTATGTAAAGTGCTTCAGACAAGCCTGTCATATGGCTCGTGTTCCTTAACTTATCACAATTATTATTAATAGAATAGGAACTATTAAGGAAGGTCAATATTTCCCAGAAGTTTATCAACCTCCTTCCCTGACCTCCTTCCCATGCCCACCTCCCAAGTCTAAGGCTCGGCCTGGACTTCGCAGCACACCCCAGCTATCAGCTTTCCTAAGGTCCTAGAGACCTCTGTATCTCCAGATTCCGGGGTCTCCTTCAGTTCTCATGTGCAAAATTCAGGACAGCAGAAGCCTCTCTCCTTCCTGTGCTTGTCCCAGAAGGCACAATCCAAGCACACTATCTCCCAGTTCTCTACCTGCCCCTCCGGCTACTCCTTCTGTCTCTGTGTCTGGCTCATCTTCCTCTAGCCAGCCATTACGTTTTGGGGTTCCCCAGGGCTTTGCCCTAGATCCCTTCTCTTTTCACTAAGTTCTCCTGGGGTGATCTCATCCACACCCACAGCTTCTATCACTGTCTTTTTTTTTTTTTTTTTAAAGACAGGTCTCCCTTTGTCACCCAGGCTGGAGCGACAAGAGTACAGTGACAGGATCACAGCTCACTGCAGCCTCGACCTCCTGGGCTCAAGCAATCCTCCCACCTCAGCCTCCTACTAGCTGGGACCACAGGCATGTGCCACCAGGCCTGGCTTATTGTTTTTGTATTTTTGGTAGGGACAGGGTTTCGCCATGTTGCCCAGGCTGGTCTGGAACTTGTGAGCTCAAGCAATCCGCCCACCTCAGCCTCCCAAAGTACTGGAACCGCAGGTGGGAGCACCGCGCCCGGCCCCAATCACTGTCTTATAAGCAGAAACACAAGGGGTCATCCCTTATTCCTCTTCCCTCATCTAATCCACTCTTGAAGTTTGTCAGCATAGCCAAGATGTTGCAAGTGTGGACTCTGGAGCCAGATGCCTGGATTCAAACCCTGGCTTGGTGACCTGTGGCTGGACTTAACCTTTTCAGTCCTTGGTTTCCTCATCCATAAACTGGGGATGAAAATAATAATACCTATAAGCTGTGTTAAATAAAAATTACGGGAGGCCATTGTTCCAGATTGAGCCCCCACACTACACCCAAGGGAGCAGACCAAAATCAAGTCACTCATGTTAAATGTCACATAATCAAACGGAAACTTTTTTTTTTTTTTTTTTTGAGATGGAGTTTCACTCTTGTTGCACAGGCTGGAGTGCAATGGCGTGATCTTGGCTCACTGCAACCTCTGCCTCCCAGGTTCAAGTGATTTTCCTTCCTCAGCCTCCCAAGTATCTGGGATTACAAGCATGCAACACCACGCGCAGCTAATTTTGTATTTTTAGTAGAGACGGGGTTTCTCCACGTTGGTCAGGCTGGTCTCGAACTCCCGACCTCAGGTGATCCGCCCTCCTCGGCCTCCCAAAGTGCTGGGATTACAGGCATGAGTCACCGCACTTGACCTTCAAACTGAAACTTTAAGGGAACTGATAGGTTCCAAAACAGCCCACTTTTCCTGAAAACAGGAGAGTCCAGTCTACCCAAGTAAGGAAGTCTCCTCTGCTTTAACCCTTATAAAAAAAAAACCTGATGTTAACCAATCAGGTTTCTTTCTATGGTTCTGATTCCTGGTTCCCACCTTACAAAACCCACTGTTCTGCTATTGCCCAGTGGAAATTTGCATTCTATTTTGTAGAATGGAGGCTGCCCCAATTCATGAATCACAAATTAAAGCCAATTGGATCTATAAGTAAGTTTGCTGTAATTTGCCTTTTGCCACTTATTATGGATGAACAAGGTTAACACTTATTAAATGCTTAGAGTGATGCCTGGTAAACAGTATGAGCTATGTACGTATTTGTTAAGGAAATAAAATAAATTTTTGAAGAGTTTTAATGTCATCTCTAAAACACAGCTCAAGTTTACTTCTCTCCAATGCTCAAGACCCATGCCACCTCTCTAGTCTAGCTACTGGGCCCTGTGCTAAAACTACCAACTGGTCTATTGCATCCACTCCCACCCCCTCCAATCTGTTCTCTACACAGTAGCCAGAATGAGCTTTCCAAAGGACAAATCTATTCATGAAACCACTTTTCTCCGCAACCCTCATTTAAAATCCCTCCGTAGGCTGAGCGTGGTGGCTCATGCCTGTAATCCCAGCACTTTGGGAGGGCGAGGAGGGTAGATCACGAGGTCAGGAGTTCAAGACCAGCCTGACCAACATAGTGAAACCCCCCTCTCTACTAAAAATACAAAAATTAGCCAGGCATGGTGGCACATGCCTGTAGTCCCAGCTGCTCAGGAGGCTGAGTCAGGAGAATCGCTTGAACTGCGAGGCGGAGGTTGCAGTGAACCAAGATAGCGCCACTGCACTCCAGCTGGGGCAACAGAGTAGGACTTTGTCTAAAATAAAATAAAAAAAATAAAAAAAATAAAATAAAAAAAATAAAATAAAATAAATAAAATAAAATAAAAAATAAAATAAAATAAAATAAAATAAATAAAATAAAATAAATAAAATAAAATAAAATAAAATAAAATAAAATAAAATAAAATCCCTCTGTGCTTCCCGATGCTTTGAGAGTCAAGATCTCCAATGTGAGGCTCTCCATGGCTGGCCCCATCCACCACCCATCAGTCCGCCCAGCTCACACCTACTCTCTGATTTCCTGCATGTCAGGCTGCCTGGAACGACCCTCACTCTCTCCCACCTGGGCACTCTCTAAGACTTCTCTTTAGAAGTCTTCCACTACTCTTCTCAAATTTACCTAGTTAACATTCATGCATCCTTCCCATCTTACCTTTAATGCCCCTTCCCCGGGGAAGCCTTCCCTGACAGCCCCATGCTGGTCTCGGTCTGCCATTACACGCACCCCTGAAGCACCTCTCTCCAACTGCACTTTTTCATAGGTGTACTCTTACATTCAATTGTATGATTAGCACCAGAGGGCAGACTTCTGGATCTCCAGTACCCAGTAAAGTGCCTGGCATATAGTAGGTGCTCAACACCTGAGTGAATGGCTTCCGTGACAGCAGGAAGGTGAGTGAGTGGAAATTTTTTCCTTAAGGCTTACAGGGGTAGCTCTGACCTAGAGACATCCATTGCACCCTTTTATTCTCATGCCCTTCCCAAGGCTTTCATGGTTCATATCTGCACCCCAGTCTGTGATTATCACACTATATCAGGCCCTGAATACAGCTCTTCAAACCAGTCATACTGTAAAGCTGACAGCCCTTTCTGCACCTGCAGATGTAACCATACCTGGGCTTCTCCAGGGATAGTCTAAGCCTAAGCTGAGCTCGCTGGGTGCAGTGACTCATGCCTGTAATCCCTGCACTCTGGGAGGCTGAGGCGGGTGGATTACCTGAGGTCAGGAGTTCAAGACCAGCCTGACCAACATGGAGAAACCCCATCTCTACTAAAAATACAAAATTAGCCAGGCATGGTGGCATGCACCTGTAATCCCAACAACTTGGGAGGCTGAGGCAGGAGAATCGCTTGAACCCAGGAAGTGGAGGTTGCAGTGAGCCAAGACTGTGCCATCTGCACTCCAGCCTGGGTGACACAGTGAGACTCCATCTCAAAAAAAAAAACCAAAAAAACAAAAAAAACAAAGACTAGGCTGAGCTCTAGACAGAGACTATGGCTGTGACTCCCCATCAGGCCTGGGCTGGAATTGAGATTGCTCCAGGTCCTCCAGAGGGGCCCTTGGAAAGACCTGTGGTCCCAGCAACCTCTCTAGCCCCCCATTTCCCTTCTGTGTTTGTAAACTGTCCTACTGGGTCTTTTAGTGACTTCCTTCTTTGGGACAAGAAAAATGCCCTTCTTTCCTCTCTCCTTCCCAAACAGCCTGACCTAGGGCTCTGCTGGAAACGTAAGGCCCGATTTAGCACCCTCCCTGTTTTCTCCCCAGACCTTACCACCCTGTAGTTGCAACTTTAGCCCTAGAAAACAGAGGGGAAGCTGGTAAGTAGAAGCCCTGTTGGGTGTTAATAGGGATATAGAGTTCCTCCTTCCTAGATAAGGGGAGACAGCAGGAGTCCTGCTAGGTTACCTACCCAGGCGAAGGCCACACAGGTGTGGTACATGGGGGAGGAGGCTGGCACGAAGGTGCGGTAGCGGCAGAGCATCACCAGGCTGGCTAGGCCATTGAGAAAAGAGGCCACGGCAGATGCCGGTTCTTGAAAGAACAGGAACCGGGAGAAGGGCCACTGAAAAAGGAACAGATGAAGGGGGTTTGAGGGGCAGGCAACCCTCAACTGGCCCAGTCCACCTATTCTTGACATGCTGCAGCAACAGGTCCTCAGCTGGGTCCTCAGCTCTGGAGTTTGACCAAAGCCTCAGGTTCAGTACCTCTTCAGACCAGTGAGCCCCGTTCCAGCGCCTGGTTAAGGGTTATACCCCCATCCTGGCCAGCAGGCACAGCACTGTAAGCCCTGATCTCTGGGAAGACCAGATGGGTCAGGGTAGATGACTCAGTATGGCCTGGCGGAAACAGCGCAGAGTTGCCATCCAGAAGACACAGGTCCCAACCCCTCCTCTACCACTGAGCCTCAGCTCACTCTGTGAAAAACGGGGGCGAATACTTCCTGCCAACCTCAACAGGCCAGAATGAGATAATACTGGATTGAAAGATACCAGCAGGCTGGGCACAGTGGCTCACGCCTGTAATCCCAGCACTTTGGGAAGCCGAGGCGGGAGGATCACAAGGTCAGGAGATTGAGACCATCCTGGCTAACACGGTGACACCCTGTCTCTACTAAAAAAAAAAAAAAAAAAAAATACAAAAAATTAGCCGGGCGTGGTGGCATGCGCGCCTGTAGTCCCAGCTACTCGGGAGGCTGAGGCAGGAGAATTGTTTGAACCTGGGAGGTAGAGGTTGCAGTGAGCCAAGATCGTGCCACTGCACTCCAGCCTGGGCGACAGAGGGAGACTCCGTCTAAAAAAAAAAGAAAAAAAAAGAAAGAAAGAAAGGTACCAGCAAACTGTGCCTCGCTGGACAAGCTGAAGCGTATTACTATGGATCCAGACCCCTACTGGAGAAGCAACAGGAAACATGCCACAGTAGGTAAGGGAATTTGTCCCTGCAGTAAGGTGGGCATCTCAACCACTCTAAGAGGCCCAGCACCACTCTCTGAGGAGACTCCAAAGCCTTCCAGATATTGCTACTCCAAATCCAGAGGCAGGACACATGGGTCCTATCCAATTCTATGGAAACCAGCAGATTTTGGGGAGAACAGGTACCCGCCTCCAACACACACCCATCACCCCACGCCTCAGACTGCTTGGACAGTGTGGTCCAACCAGGGAGTATCTTACTCCTACCACACTACTACCATATGCCTACCCTGACCCTCCAACTCACCTTGCCATGGAACTGAGGCACTTTGTGACCTTCCTGGAGGTAGAGACCAACGGTGACCCACATACACTCATACTTACAGTCGTCCCGACAGGTCCAGCCTGAAACAGACAAATGTGGCCTGGTGAACTCCCCAGCACAGAGAGGAAAGACAGCATGAATGGGTCCAAGCTCAAATACAGGCCAAGAGGGCCTGTAGGTTGGAGAGAACCAGGAGAAATCTCAAAATTCTAGCTTCCCATTTGAATGAATGAGAGATGGGGAGACAAACAAATAGGGGAAGGTGTATCTATGTATGCATATTTTAGTGAGCAATTAAAGATATTTGTCTTTTTTTTTTTTTTTTTTTTTTTGAGACGGAGTCTTGCTCTGCTGCCCAGGCTGGAGTGCAGTGGCCGGATCTCGGCTCACTGCAAGTTCCACCTCCTGGGTTTACGCCATTCTCCTGCCTCAGCCTCCTGAGTAGCTGGGACTACAGGCGCCCGCCACCATGCCTGGCTAGTTTTTTTGTATTTTTTAGTAGAGACGGGGTTTCACCATGTTAGTGAGGATGGTCTCGATCTCCTGACCTTGTGATCTGCCTGCCTCGGCCTCCCAAAGTGCTGGGATTACAGGCTTGAGCCACAGCGCCCGGCGTTTTTTGTTTTTTTTTTTTTTTTTTTTTTTTTGAGACAAAGTTTCGCTCTTGTTGCCCAGGCTGGAGTGCAATGGTGCAATCTCGGTTCACTGCAACCTCCGCCTCCCGGGTTCAAGTGATTCTCCTGCCTCAGCCTCCCGAGTAGCTGGGATTACAGGCATGCACCACCACACCTGGCTAATTTTGTATTTTTAGTAGAGATGGGATTTCTCCATGTTGGTCAGGCTGGTCTTGAACTCCCAACCTCTGCCTGCCTCTGCCTCCCAAAGTGCTGGAATTACAGGCACAAGCCACCGTGCCTGGCTTTTTTTTTTTTTGAGACCGGGTCTCACTCTTTCATCCAGGCTGGGGTACAGTGGGGAGATCATGGCTCACCACAGCCTTGATCCCCTGGGCTCAAATGATCCTCCCACCTCAGCCTCCCAAGTAGCTGAGACCACAATGTCTGGCTAATTCTTTTAATTTTTGTAGAGATGGCATCTTGTCATGTTGCCTAGGCTAGTCTTGAACTCCAGGGCTCAAATGATCTTTCTACGTTGGCAAACATTTCCTCTCCTTTTGCTCAAGTCCATCAAGATCTTGGCATCTGATGAACTCATCTATGGAAACCTGGGCTTATGTTTGTCCTTCCTGAATATAGAATTTGCTCTTACTCTCCTGGAAAGAGTTCTTGCTATCTTACCCCCTTCCTATGAAAATGAAGCTCAAATTCTTCAACCTGACTTTTGAGGCTCCAAATTGCCTTTTCAACCATATTGGTCACTACTCCTGTTCATGTACCCTGCTCCCTGAGTAAATAAAGCTCCTGGATGTGCCCACATCTGCCCAGGGCATCCATTCTCTCTGTTCCCTCTGTCTGGAATGCAAAGTGGCATAATAGTAAAGAGGACAAGCTTGTGGTCAAACAGGCCAGAACTGGAAACTCCACTTTACCACATACTGGCTGTGTGACCTTGGGCAGGGCATTTAATCTCTCTAATCCCCATCTGTACAACTGGGATTAGAGAAACTATCTCAAAGGGTGTGATAAAAATTACCGGACATATTGTGACATCTGTCACACACTGAGTGCTCAATACGTTGGTTCTTTGCCCACTATGGTCCAAATTGAAAGTACCAGTCCAAAGTCCCTCCTTCACACTTCACACAAAACGTTCCAAGATGATCCCTGCCCCCAACTCTTCAAAGCCAGAACCGACATCATCCTATCCCAAACACTTCTCAATCTAAGAGTCTTTCAGGGGCTCAAATCATTCTCTGCCTTGCACTTGAGAAGGCTCATGTCCCCGTGGGGACTGTGAGTCCCAATGTGTGGGACCCTGGTCTGATTTCTGTGCCATTCCTAGACATTGTAGCCTGAATGTATTTAATAAATACCCTTTTGACTGAATAAATAAGTAAATGAAAGCTTCTGGGAAAGTAAGAGAGGCTGGTAAGGCTCTCATCACCTTAGGGGCTTCACTCACATTCATAAGAGACCTCATGCGGAAACTAAGGTTCAGGGATTGCAGAGGCGTATTGGGGGCGCAGGGGGCGGGAGCAAGACAAATGGGCGGGGCTTACCGTGGGGGTGGGGCTTACCTGCTAGACTCATGTAGATTGGCTGGCGGGAGCGGAAGTGATTCAGAGCGCCCCCAGAGCAGTTCTGCTCTTCGCACTGCAGTACGCAATCGCGGTACACCGGCTCACGGTCGCCCTGGGAGCCGCTCGCCAGCGCCGCGGCCCCAGCTAGCAGGACCAACCGCGCCGCCCGACCGGCCATCCTTTCTCCCTGGCTCGCCGCCGGGGGAGGAGCTTAGGAGTATGTGAAGCTTCCACTTCCGGAGTAACCGGAAGTTCCTGTGTTCTTTATTGTACTCTGGGTGACGTCCACCCAGTTTAAATTAAAGTTCCCGGATTTTTGTGGGCGCGTGCCCCGCCCCTCGTCCCCCTGCTGTGTCCGTATATCGAGGCGACTGGGTTAAGGGTTAAGGGAAGGGGGACGCCTGATGGGTTAATGAGCAAACTAAAGTGTTTTCTTTTCCAGGATCTTTTTTGAGGTAGGGCTGTTTACTGTCACCAGCCCTGTCGGATTTTACTTCCTAAACGTACCTGTAACTATCCACTTCTCTCCATCTCTTCTGGCACCACCCTGGTTAAAGACATCATGTGTCGCCAAGACAGCTGCAGTAGCCTCTTAACGGCTCTCCCTGCCTCTACTTTTGCCCCTTCCAACCTGCGCTCCATTTTGAAAAATTAAAATTTGCCCGTAACACTTTTTTTTTCTTAAAATTATTTACTGGCTCCCAATTACCTTGGATAAAATACAATCTCCACAAGCCGTGCGTGATTTGGCCCCTGCCCACTAGTCTCCCTCACTCCCTTGCTCCAGCCCCGCTTCAGAGGGTTATGTCCCTCAAGCTTCCTGACTACCTGGCCTGGTCTGAATTGCTCACTCCTCTTTTTTCTTCTAGTCGCAATTGAAGTACCACCTCCCGAGACTGATTGCTTCCCCACGCGAGGTAGAACCTTCGCTATCCTGTTCACCACTCTACCTCCAGTGCTAGCACAGAATTTGGCTCATGGTAGGCGCTAAGTGCGTTTGTTTGTTCGTCTGTTTAATGAATGAACAGCATACATCAACATAAGAACTTGACAAATCCAGGGCTGTAAAATCATCAGTATGGTTCTACACTGAGATCGGAGAGGTATAATATTTCTAGGAAAATTAGGAGAACCCTGGGAACAGGACGCTTGCTTTAGTGTCCTCTCCCCTCTCACCTCCCCTGCACTCCCACCAGCAGCGACCCACACCCAGTCTCAGAGAAGCCTTGTAGCTAAGGATCACCCTTTCTCCTCCCCCACTCTCCTCACCCCTTGTCAACTTTTCCTTTTTTGTCCTGGGGGTTGGAATGAGTAAGAAGTAGAGTGGGATTCCATTCAGTCACTTAACAAACATTTCTGAGTCCTTAGCTCTAGCACCTTGCTAAGCAAGGCAAAATCTCCAGGAGGCACCATTCACATTGCATTATCTGTGAATGGTGCTCTGGGGAGCAGCATTCACATTGCATTTTCTGTGAATGGCAATTCTTCCAGTTAAATATAACATGAATAGTGTCCCCTGGAGTTGACCACCCAACTGATACTGACTGAGAAGCTGAAATGAATAAAACAACCCTTAGCCCTCCAGGAGCTGACCGGAAATCCAGTGCTAATACTACTTTGCATCTTACAGATTAGTTCTTTCACAATACTTTTTTTTTTTTTTTTTTTTTTTTTCATTTCATTTTGTCCTTACTGTGACTCTGGGATGAGTCTTTCTATGAGGATCCTCATTTAACGATGAGGACATTTAGGATTAAAGAGGATGAAATCCTGACAAAGTAGGGATTCTCCCCTTTAGAAAATTTGTACGTAAGGTTGGGGGCGGTGGCTCACGCCTATAAATCCAGCACTTTGGGAGGCCGAGGTGGACAGATCACCTGAGGTTGGGAGTTTGAGATCAGCCTGACCAACATGGAGAAACCTGGTCCCTACTAAAAATACAAAATTAGCCGGGCGTGGTGGCACATGCCTGTAATCCCAGCTACTCCGGAGGCTGAGGCAGGAGAATTGCTTGAACCCGGGAGGCAGAGGTTGCAGTGAGCCGAGATTGCGCCATTGCACTCCATCACTGCTACCTCGACCTCCCAGATGCAAGTGATCCTTCCACCTCAGCCTCCTGAGTAGCTGGGACTGCAGCATGCACCACTATGTCCGGCTAATTTTTTTATTTTTTGTAGAGACAGGGTCTAGATATGTTGCCTAGGCTGATCTCCAATTCCTGGGCTCAGGTGATCTTCCCACCTCAACCTCCCAAAGTGCTGGGATTACAGACATGAGCCGCGCCACACGGCCATAAAATATTAATTTTCGCAGCTTTCTTATATTTTAGAACTAACAATGGAAATTGTTGAGGTCTAAAGTGTTTCAGAGGTCCTTGAAAACCCATGCCTACATACCTAATGGAAAAAACAATCCTAGATTAATGGTGGAAGGGGGAGTAGAGACTTCTGTCCTGTTGACTTCTTGGAAGATGGGATATTGTCTCTCTGGGACAGCTCTTGAGAATTTCCCTGCCAGCACAGCCCCAGACAACAATGTCTAGATAGTGATTACCTGGCCTCTCCTCTTCCCAACTTTCTAGCCTGGAGCCCCTAGTTCTCCCCTGAGCTTCCTTAGCTTATCCTTCTTCCTAACTTGTATTTGGCTTCAGGTGTGAGCCACAGTCGGAAAAGTCATTAATTCATTCCTTCAACTCAGGCTTATTGAGTCCTACTGTGTATCAGCCATTGTACTCATGGGGGGAAGAAAGAGAAAGACAAAGCATATGTTATAGTATAGTGTGCTGGCCAGGCACGGTGACTCATGCCTGTAATCCCAGCAGTTTGGGAGGGCAAGGCAGGTGGATCATCTGAGGTCAGGAGTTCGAGACCAGCCTGACCCAACATGGAGAAACCCCGTCTCTACTAAAAATACAAAATTAGCCAGGTGTGGTGGCGCATGCCTGTAATCCCAGCTACTTGGGAGGCTGAGGCAGGAGAATCACTTGAATCCGGGAGGCGGAGGTTGTGGAGAGCAGACATCGTGCCATTGCACTCCAGCCTGGGCAACAAGAGCAAAACTCCGTCTCAAAAAAAAAAAAAAAAAGTATAGTGTGCTAAAGGCTGAATGGCAAGCTGACCATACTCTTAGAACAAAATTGGTAGAGTCTACAATGAGGGTTCCTTATTCATCAAATATTTATTGAAGTTTACCATGTGCAGTTCTCTGGGAACAGAGTAATGAACAAGGCACTGTCCTTTTCATGGTCAGAGGAGGGAGACAGGCCATAAACAAGTGTCAAACAAAAGACTGAAACCAGGTGCGGTGGCTCGCATCTGTAATCCCACCGCTTTGGGAGGCCAAGGCAGGCGGATCATGAGATCAGGAGATAGAGACCATCCTAGCCAACATGGTGAAACCTCTTCTCTACTAAAAATACAAAAAAATTAGCTGAAGGTGGTGGCATGTGCCTGTAATCCCAGCTACTTTGGGAGGCTGAGGCAGGAGAATTGCTTGAACCAGGGAGTCGGAGGTTGCAGTGAACCTAGATTGCGCCACTGCACTCCAGCCTGGTGACAGAGTGAGACTCCATCTACATAAAAAAAAAAAAATATATATATATATATATATATATATACACACACACACACACACACACATACCCTCTAACCCTGCAATTTCACTCCTAGGTATACCTACATAAGCTCCAGTATACCTAAACAAGTGCAAATTTGTGTAAGTACGGTTATTTGTGGTAGCATTAGTCATTGCTTTCAATAGCAAGAAGAAAAAAGGAAACAACGAAATATCCATCAATAGAGAATGAATTATATTAATGGAGGGAGAGCCATACAATGGAAAGCTGAAGAGAAATTAATAGGAATGGGGCAGATTTGTAATATACTAGCATGGTAAAACCTTAATGATATATATATATATCTGTCGTGCCTCAGCCTCCCGAGTAGCTGGGATTACAGGTGTGCGCTGCCACACCTGGCTAATTTTTGTATTTTTTAGTAGAGATGGGGCTTCACCATGTTGGTAAGGCTGGTCTTGAACTCCCGACCTCATATGATCCACCCATCTCAGCCTCCCAAAGTGCTGGGATTATAGGCATGAGCCACCACACCTGGCCAAATATTTTTTTTTTTTTTTTTTTTTTTTTGAGACGGAGTCTCGCTGTGTCTCCCAGGCTGGAGTGCAGTGGCGTGATCTCCTCACTGCAAGCTCCGCCTCCCGGGTTCACGCCATTCTCCCGCCTCAGCCTCCCAAGTAGCTGAGACTACAGGCGCCCGCCACCACGCCCGGCTAGTTTTTTGTATTTTTAGTAGAGACGGGGTTTCACCATGTTAGCCAGGATAGTCTCGATCTCCTGACCTCGTGATCCACCCGCCTCGGCCTCCCAAAGTGCTGGGATTACAGGCTTGAGCCACCGCGCCCGGCCTGGCCAAATATTTTTGATAAGTATCAAATGCACAGTGCAGAACAAAATGTGTGTGTGTGTATGCATGTGTATGTGCACCTATACACTTATATACAGTACCCTATGCGAAGAAAAATAAGGGTACGTGTTATGCGCATAGTATTATGGTTGTTATTTTAGAGAATAAATCTAGAAAGATAAATAAGAAAGTAGAAATAGTTCTTGCCTCTGGTGGGAAGTGGGACTATGTGTCTGATCAATAGGGAAGTAAGAAACACTTTTTTTTTTTTTTTGAGACTGAGTTTTTGCTCTTGTTGTCCAGGTTGGAGTTCAGTGACACAATCTTGGCTAACCGCAACCTCTGCCTCCCAGGTTCAAGCGATTCTCCTGCCTCAGTCTCCGGAGTAGCTGGGATTATAGGCATGCGCCTCCATGCCTGGCTAATTTTGTATTTTTAGTAAAGACAGGGTTTCTCCATGTTGGTCAGGCTGGTCTCGAACTCCCGACCTCAGGTGATCTGCCCGCCTCAGCCTCCCAAAGTGCTAGGATTAATTATAAGCATGAGCCACTGCAGCCGGCCAGGAACATTTTTTTTTTGTACCTTTAAAATTGTGTACTGCCTGTGTATATAATCAATTAAAAACAAAGAAAAGCTGGGTGCGGTGGCTTCTGCCTGTAATCCCAGCCCTTAAGGAGGCTGAGGCCAGCAGATCACCTGAGGTCAGGAGTTCAAGACCAGCCTGACCAAAATGGTGAAAGCTCATCTTTACAAAAATACAAAAATTAGCCGGGCATGATGGCAGGTGCCTGTGATCCCACCTACTTGGGAGGCTGAGGCGGGAGAATCGCTTGAACTTGGGAGGCAGAGGTTGCAGTGAGCCAAGATTGTACCACTGCATTCTAGCCTGGGCGACAGAGCAAGTCTCTGTCTCAAAACAAAAACAAAAACGCGAGGAAAAAATGTACAAACAATTTCATGCAGTAGCAAGCATCGAGTTAAATGCATTTGACCCTTGAACAACACAGGTTTGAATTGCACGGGTCCATTTATACTCACATTTCTTCCACCTTTACCACCCCCAAAATAGCAAGACCAAGCCCATCTCTTTTCCTTTCTTTTCCTCCTCCTCAGCCTACTCAGTGTGAAGGTGATGAGAATGAAAACCTTTATGATGATCCACTTCCGCTTAATGAATGGTAAATATGTTTTTTTCTTACTTATGATTTTCTTAGTAGCATTTTCTTTTCTCTAGCTTCCTTTATTGTAAAAATATAGTATATAATACATATCACATACAAAATGTGTGTGAACGGACTGTTTGCTATTGATAAGGATTCTGGTAAACGGTAGATTATTAGTTTTTTTGTTTTGTGACAAGGTCTCCCTCTGTTGCCCAGGCTGGAGTGCTGTGGTGCGATCATGGCTCACTGCAACCAAAAACTCCTGGGCTCAAGCAATCCTCTTGTCTCAGCCTCTCCAGTAGCTGGGAATAAAGGTGCTTGCCACCATGCCCAGTTAATTTTTAAAAATTTTTGTGGCCGGGCGCGGTGGCTCAAGCCTGTAATCCCAGCACTTTGGGAGGCCGAGATGGGCGGATCACGAGGTCAGGAGATCGAGACCATGCTGGCTAACACGGTGAAACCCCGTCTCTACTAAAAAATACAAAAAATTAGCCGGGCGAGGTGGCAGGCGCCTGTGGTCCCAGCTACTTGGGAGGCTGAGGCGGGAGAATGGCGTGAACCCAGGAGGTGGAGCTTGCAGTGAGCTGAGATCCGGCCACTGCACTCCAGCCTGGGCGACAGAGCGAGACTCCGTCTCAAAAAAAAAAAAAAAAAAAAAAAAAATTTTTGTAAAGACAGTGTTTCCCTATTGCCTAGGCTGGTCTTGAATCCTGAGCTCAAGCAGTCCTGCTATCTCAGCCTACCTAAGTGCTGGGATTACAGGCATGAGCCATGGTACTGGCCAGTAGTTAAGTTTTGGGGGAGTCAAAAGTTATACATACACAGATCGCTTGAGCACAGGAATTTGTGGTTACAGTGAACTATGATCACACCACTGCACTCTAGCCTGGGTACAGAGCAAGACCCTGTCTCTTAAAAAAAAAAAAAAAAAAAAAAGGCTGGGCATGCTGGTGGCTCATGCCTCTAGTCCCAGCACCCAGCACTTTAGGAGGCAGGAGGGAAGATTGCTTAAGGCCAGGAGTTCCAGGTGACTCTGGCAACACAGCAAAACCCTGTCTTTACAAAATAAATATTTTTCTAAAAATTAGCCAGGCATGGTGGCATGCACCTGTATTCCCAGATACTTGGGAGACTGAGGTGGGAGGATTGCTTGAGCTCAAGAGTTCAAGGTAGCAGTGAGCTATGATTGTGCCACTGCACTCCAGCCTGGGCGACAGAGCGAGACATTGTCTCGGGAAAAAAAAAAAAAAAAAAAAAGTTATGCACAGATGTTTGACTGCATAAGGGACAGCACCCCTATCCTCCATGTTGTATTCAAGTGAACCGTGTAACTGGATAATGTGACAGTGACAGCAGGAGGAGGGGAATGGGGAGGGAGGGAAAGTCTACTTTGGATTGGGTGGCTAGGAAAGGCTTTTTTGAGCTGAAACCAGCATGACCAGAAGGAAACAGCCACATTAACACCTGGGGCTGGGCACAGCAGCTCCTGCCTGTAATCCTGGCTCTTTGGGAGGCCGAGGTGGGTGGATCACTTGAGGTCAGGTGTTCGAGACCAGCCTGGCCAACAGGGTGAAACCCTGTCTCTACTAAAAATACAAAAAAAAAAAAAAAAAAAAAAAAAAATTAGCTGAGCACGGTGGTGCACGCCTGTAGTCCCAGCTACTCAGGAGGCTGAGGCAGGAGAATTGCTTCAACCCGAGAGGCGGAGGTTGCAGTGAGCCAAGATCATGCTACTGCACTCCAGCCTGGGAGGTAGAGACTTCATCTCAAAAAGAAAAAAAAAGAAAAATTAGCCAGGCGTGGTGGTATGTGCCTGTAATCCCAGCTACTGGGGAGGCTGAGGCAGGAGAATCACTTGAACCTGGGAGGTGGAGGTTGCAGTGAGCCGAGATCATGCCATTGCACTCCAGCCTGGGCAACAGAGTGAGACCCTGTCTCAAAAAGCAAAACAAAACAAAAAACCACACACACACAAAACACCTGGGGACAGATTGTTCTAGGCTGAGGGAACCGCCAACGCAAAGGCCCTAAGGTAGGAACATGCTTGGCATCATTGAAAAGCAGAAAAGAAGCTACTGGCTGGACTGCTGTGAGACTGAAGCAGCAGCCAGAGACAGGTCTCAGGTCATGGTGAAGAGTTGAGACAATTGGAAGCCAATGAGGAGTATTTTGGTCCTGGAGCAAATGGCACAACTTGATTTATGTTTAAAACATTTATGGCAGGGCGCGGTGGCTCAAGCCTGTAATCCCAACACTTTGGGAGGCCAAGACGGGCGGATCATGAGGTCAGGAGATCCAGGAGATCGAGACCATCCTGGCTAACACAGTGAAAACCCATCTCTAACTAAAAAAATACAAAAAACTAGCCGGGTGAGGTGGCAGGTGCCTGTAGTCCCAGGTACTCAGGAGGCTGAGGCAGGAGAATGGTGTGAACCTGGGAGGCAAAGCTTGCAGTGAGCTGAGATCCGGCCACTGCACTCCAGCCTGGGCGACAGAGCAAGACTCCGTCTCAAAAAAAAAAAAAAAAAAAAAAAAAAGACATTTACTGGGCCGGGCGCGGTGGCTCATGCCTATAATCCCAGCACTTTGGGAGGCCGAGGCGGGTGGATCACGAGGTCAGGAGTTCAAGACCATCGTGGCTAACACAGTGAAACCCCGTCTCTACTAAAAAAAAACCCAAAAAATTGGCCGGGCATGGTGGCAGGTGCCTGTAGTCCCAGCTACTCGGGAGGCTGAGGTAGAAGAATGGCGTGAACCTGGGAGGTGGAGCTTGCAGTGAGCCAAGATTGCGCCACTGCACTCCAGCCTGGGCGACAGAGCAAGACTATCTCAGAAAACAAACAAACAAACAAGCAAAACATTTACTTTGGTCTAGACACAGTGATTCACACCTGTAATCCCAACACTTTGGGAGACCAAGGCAGGAGGATCGCTTAGAGTTCGAAGTTCAAAATTGAGCTATGATCAGGCCACTGATCTGCAGCATGGGTGACAGAGTGAGACCCCGTCTCTAAAATAATAATAATAGCGGCCGAGCACGATGGCTCATGCCTGTAATCCCAGCCCTTTGGGAGGCCAAGGCGGGCGAATCACGAGGTCAGGAGTTCGAGACCAGCCTGACCAACATGGTGAAACCCCATCTCTACTAAAAATACAAAAATTAACCAGGCATGGTGGTGCGCGCCTGTAATCCCAGCTACTCAGGAGGCTGAGGCAGGAGAATTGCTTGAACCTGGGAGGCAGAGGTTGCAGTGAGCCAAGATCGCACTGTTGCATTCTAGCCTGGGCAACAGAGTGAGACTCCATCTCGAAATAATAATAATAATAATAATAATAATAATAATAGTAATAATAATACTAGGGCCGGGTGCAGTGGCTCACGCCTGTAATCCTAGCCCTTTGGGAGGCTGAGGTAGGTGGATCACCTCAGGTCAGGAGTCTCAGTTAAAAAATAAATAGGCCGGGCGCAGTGGCTCATGCCTGTAATCCCAGCACTTTGGGAGGCTGAGGTGGGCAGATCACCTGAGGTCAGGAGTTCGAGACCAGCCTGGCCAACATGGAGAAACTCTACCTCTATTAAAAATACAAAAATTAGCTGGATGTGGTGGCACATGCCTGCAATCCCAGCTACTTGGGAGGCTGAGGCAGGAGAATCGCTCGAATCCGGGACACAGAGGTTGCAGTGAGCCGAGATCACACCACCGCACTCCAGCCTGGATGATAGTGAGACTCTGTCTCAAAAAAAAAAAAAAATAAAAATAAATATATATATATATATATAAAATAATAATAAAACATTTATTTTGGCTGCTGTTGCTAGGGGGAGCATTGCAGGGTGTCAAAAGTAGCACTGGTGGAGTGGGTAGTGATCAAAGTCTGCTGCTTTAGCCCAAAGGAGAAATGATAGAGACTCAGACTAGCTGGAGATGGAGGTAGAACAAGCATAAATGTATTAAAAAGAGGAGTTGATAGCTCTTAAAGAATGACTGGATGTGAGGGGCAAAGGAAGAGAAGAATCAACCAGGTGGGTTCAGTGAATGAAACCATCAGAAATGAATTGTTCCCTGAAATCAAGATTTGTGATTGCCATAGTTGTACGCTTCTCAAAGGTTCCTAGTCTCCTCTTCCTCAGACCAAAAGCCAGAGGCAAGAATGCCCTCATTCACACCCCAGCGGTCTATACCTCCAGCAGCAAGTCGAGTGAGCAAGTGATGTCCTGAAAGGCCCCGTGGATCACTGGAATGGAGCGGGCAGGAAGACTTAGTGCTCCAGAAACAAGGAATCCAGAATCTGGGAGAAGGATGGCTCAGTGGGGCTTTCAAGGGACAAGTGTGGGGGTTGAAGGGGTCACTGTGCCTATACCGAATCTGAAAATATTGTGACCAGGACCCATTCTGTCCAACTCGTCTATTTCAGATGGCAAAGCAAAACTATATTCAAGGCCACATGCAAAGCTACTCCCTGAGGAAAGAGTCACAGATAAAATGGGGGCATGAGTAGCATGGCCAGGACAAACGCAGTGCAGCACAGAGACTCAGACCCTGACAGCCGTGCCTGTGCAGGCAGTGATGACAGTGACATGTGCTTTTGTGGACATGCACAACAGTGAGGTGAGTCCCAGGACAGAAGACGGCTTTTTGTTTCAGCAGAGCAGCGTGGGGAGAGATAAAAGTGACTCCTGGGGCCGGGGCCTGCATTCCTGAGATGCGGGTAAGAGGGGCCCAGGGTCAGTGTGTCTGGCAAGCTTGGTTCTGCCCCTTTGCTGTCCTGGAGACTAGGGCTAACCCTGGGCTCCAGGGGTGGCCTCCCAGTGGTTAGGATACAAGTGCTCATCAAAGGCCACCCCGAGGAGGGACCAATTTTCCCATCAGAAGCTTCTAACTAAGTTATCCGTCTTTGGCCCAAAGGGATGCCTCAAGCCTACTCTGAGGGACTCTTTCCAATGAACTAATTCCTACAGTCACTTCCTCAGCAACCTGTGCCCCAGCCTCAAGGCGCTGGGGTAGGCCTCAGTTTGTGGCCTGGACCTCGGACTATGGACCAGACGGCTCCTCCCGATTTCTGTTTGCTTTCAGTCCTCTGACCCCAGGCTGGCTGGTGAAGTAGGTAGAGGGAGGAGACTTTGGTGCACGTGTACACACACACACACACACACACACACACACACACACACACGAGTCTCTTGTGTCCCCCAGTCTCCACGGCTGGTCAATGATTGACTGGCATTTCACAGGCTGCTGGTTCCAGCCCCAGTCTGTTGACTTAGAGGTCACTCTCGGAAGCTAGAGCCCTGTCCTGCCTCTTTGGTGTCAGTGGTCACTCCACTGCCCACAGGCCGGGGTCTTGGGCAAAACACACACATCTGCCCTGATCTGGGTTTACTGCCCTCTGTCCCACAGTCAGCCCCGCTCTGTTCCAGCTCCCTCTCCCCAGCCCCCTAGCTAGACCCCTCTCACCAGCACCCCCTTCCCTTCCCTGAGGGTCCCCCTCACTGTCTTTGTCCCTCGGACATCCTCTTTCCTGGGCTCTCCTGCCAGGCCCTGCTGGAGGGAGAGTTAAGAAGGAAATCGAATCAGCAGCGCCCACCCCTGCCCCCCTTCCTCTCCTCTTGTCAGACACCAGACTAGGTTTTTTCCTCTGGCTTCCCGGCTCTGAATGGGCTCATTCTCTTTCAGAGGCTCGGCCCCTCTCCGAGCCTCCTCCCTAGGGCGTGAGTTCTGACCCCAGCTCCTCCCCCCATCCCCACTCCGGTCCCCACTCCAGCTGGCTCCACCCTTTCTACCGCCCACTGCGACTAGGCATTGTCTGCCAGTCCGGGTTTCTTCCTGGGATCTGGGATGCAGAGAGGATGGGTTTGCCTGGGCCGGGGTGAAGAGTGAAGGGGGGAAGGCAGGATCTTTGTAGAGGGAGGAACCTGTAGTTACCCGAACTTCTTTCCTCTGGTTCCCCTCCTGGTACCCTTGACTGGGGCTCTTGAGGGTAATGAGTGAAGCCAAAGCTGCCATGGCTCAGTTCCCAGCTCTGCTCTGTGACCTTGGGAAAGCTGCTTTAGCTCGTGGAATCTCAGGGTTCCTTTTCTGCAAAATGGAGAATGATAACACCTGCCTCCTCTGGAGTCTTGGGGACTCAGTGTTCTGAGGACTGTGGCTCTAGGTCAGAGTGGCACAGAGTAGGGTCCAATGAAGCATGGCATCCACAGTAGCTTTTCTGACTGGACTAACCTTTCGGGACACGCCAGCAAGGCAGGGGTGGGGCCTGGGGAGAAAGGACACCTCTAACCCTGACCCTAACATCCCGATGGCCTCTAAGGCCGCCTGCGCACTCGTCCAGGTGCAAGCCCTTCAAGGTATGACGAATCAGTGACTCCCGGAGCCAGGTCAGCCTGTCCTCTTCCTGCAGGGCTGTAAGCTGCAGGACTGAGAGGCACGTTCACCAGTCCTGGGCTGGATGATGGGGTGAGAGTAAGGGGTCAGTTTTGATACATGCTCAACTTTTCTCACTAGCCCTAAGACATCCTGGGCAAATTGCTTACCTCAGTTCCCCTGATCCTCACCCTAACCCTAACACCAGCCCAAAAGAAAACAGGGATATTGATGGCCATCCAGAAGGGCTGCTGTGTTCCATATACAGCAATATTTCTCGAATGTTTGTGACAACGGTCCAAGGAATAAGTCAATTTTACATCATCACTCCGGACACCTATACAAAACTCCACTTTATCCTTACTACATGCATGTGCTAGGGTTTTATTTTTATTATTTATTTATTTATTATTATTATTAGTATTATTATTATTTTTTGAGACAGAGTCTCGCTCTGTCGCCCAGGCTGGAGTGCAGTGGCGCAATCTCGGCTCACTGCAAGCTCTGCCTCCCAGGTTCACACCATTCTCCTGCCTCAGCCTCCTGAGTAGCTGGGACTACAGGCGCCCGCCACCGCATCCGGCTAATTTTTTGTATTTTTAGTAGAGACAGGGTTTCACCGTGGTCTCGATCTCCTGACCTTGTGATTCACCCGCCTCGGCCTCCCAAAGTGCTGGGATTACAGTCGTGCGCCACCGCGCCCGGCCTGTTATTTTTTAGACAGAGTTTCACTCTTGTTGTCCAGGCTAGAGTACAATGGCGCGATCTTGGCTCACCGCAACCTCCGCTTCCCAGGATCAAGCGATTCGCCTGCCTCAGCCTCCCCGAGTAGCTGGGATTACAGGCATGTGCCACCATGCCCGGCTAATTTTGTGTTTTTAGTAGAGACAGGGTTTCTCCATGTTGGTCAGGCTGGTCTCGAACTCGCGACCTCAGGTGATCTACCCGCCTTGGCCTCCCAAAGTGCTGGGATTACAGGCATGAGCCACTGCACCTGGCCGTGCTAGGGTTTTTTTCTGTTTCATTCCTTTCCCTCCCTCCCTCCCTCCGTCTCTCTCTCTTTCTTTCTTTCTTTCTCTTTTTCTTTCTCTCTTTCTCTCTCTCTCTCTCTCTCTCTCTCTCCTTTCTTTCTTTCTTTCAATGGAGTCTCACTCTGTAGCCCAGGCTGGAGTGCAGTGGCGTGATCTCGGCTCACTTCAACCTCTGCCCTCTGATTTCAAGCGATTCTCTTGCCTCAGCCTCCCGAGTAGCTGGGATTACAGGTGCCCGCCACCACACCTGGCTAATTTTTGTATTTTTAGTAGAGAAGGGGTTTTGCCACGTTGGCCAGGCTGGTCTCGAACTCCTGACCTCATGATCTGCCTGCCTCGGCCTCCCAAAGTGCTGGGATTACAGGCATGAGCCACCATGCTCGGCCAACTTTGTATTACTTTCTTTTTTTTCTTTTCTTTTTTTTTTTTTTTTTTTTTGAGACGGAGTCTTGCTCTGTCACCCAGACTGGAGTACAGTGGCTGGATCTCAGCTCACTGCAAGCTCCGCCTCCCGGGTTTACGCCATTCTCCTGCCTCAGACTCCTGAGTAGCTGGGACTACAGGCACCCGCCACCTCACCTGGCTAGTTTTTTTTGTATTTTTTAGTAGAGACAGGGTTTCACCGTGTTAGCCAGGATGGTCTCGATCTCCTGACCTTGTGATCCGCCCGTCTTGGCCTCCCAAAGTGCTGGGATTACAGGCTTGAGCCACCGCGCCTGGCCTGTATTACTTTCTTAAAGAGAGTTTCCCAAATTATATAAGCTTGAAGCCCCACAAAACCTGGATCTGCCCCAGTATAACTAAATCTGGGACCATTTATTGAGCAATTATTATATGCCAAGTATTGCACTGAGTGCTTCCAGAGCATTATCTCCTTTAACCCCAGCATAGTATGCCAGATGCTGTTTTACAGATGAGCTAACTGAGACCAGAGATGCTCAGTCACTTGCCCAAGGTCACATGACTGATATGTGATAGATTTAAGATATATATATATATATTTATATATATGCGTATTTTGAGATGGAGTCTCACTCTGTTGTCCAGGCTGGAGTGCAGTGGCGCGATCTTGGCTCACTGCAAACTCTGCCTCCTGGGTTCACGCCATTCTCCTGCCTCGGCCTCCCAAGTAGCTGGGACTACAGGCGCCCGCCACCACGCCCGGCTAATTTTTTGTATTTTTAGTTGAGGCGGGGTTTCACCGTGTTAGCCAGGATGGTCACGATCTCCTGACCTTGTTATCCGCCCGCCTCAGCCTCCCGAAGTGCTGGGATTACAGGCATGAGTCACCGTGCCCGGCCAGATTCAAGATTTGAACCCAGGTCCTCTTGGTCCCAGAGGCCCCTGTTTCTCAACCCCCTAGGATGGCACAGCAACCTGTCCCACAAGAGGTGCCTGCCTATAAGTGTGCTCAGCTCATGGAAGCAAGTTTAGAAATGCAAGTATATACCTTTAAAGAGGTGTGGGGGATAGGGGGGAGGGAACAGAGAAAGAGATGCTACTGTCCTTCATTCTCCAGTCCCTGATAGGTGCCTTTGATCCCTTCTTGACCAGTATAGCTGCATTTTTGGCTGGGGCATTCCAACTAGAACTGCCAGATTTAGCACATAAAAATAAGAAGGCCCAGTTAAATTTGAATTTCAGATAAACAATGAATAATTTGTTAGTATAAATATGTCCCATGCAATATCTTTGTTGAAATTAAAAAAAAAAAAGTCTTCCTTCCATCCCTACCCCTACCACTAGGCCTAAGGAATAGGGCCAGGGACTCCAAGTAGAATGTGGTTGGGAAGCGGAATTAAGCAGGCTAATAGAAGGCAAGGGGCAAAGAAGAAACCTTGAATGCACTGGGTGCTGGGTGCCTCTTTAAATAAGCAAGAAGGATGCACTTTGAAGGACTGAGATAGAAGTCCTTTCAGGCTGGGTGCAGTGGCTCATGCCTGTAAGCCTGTAATCCCAGCACTTTGGGAGGCTGAGGCGGGAGGATTACCTGAGGTCAGGAGTTCGAGACCAGCCTGACGAATGTGGAGAAACCCCGTCTCCACTAAAAATACCAAAAATTAGCTGGTCGTGGTGGCACATGCCTGTAATCCCAGCTGCTCGGGAGGCTGAGGCAGGAGAATCGCTTGAACCAGGGAGGCAGAGGTTGCGGTGAGCAGAGATTGTGCCATTGCTCTCCAGCCTGGGCAACAACAGCAAAACTTCATCTCAAAAAAAAAAAAAAAAAAAAAAAAAGTCCTTTCGATGTGACCATCTCCTCCCAAATTTGTAGACCCTTAAGATCATGCTTTCAGATACTTAAAAGATTCCAGAAGATATGCCCTGGGGTCCTGGAAGCCACAAGGCAAACACAACACATCCCCCTCCTTGACTATCAATTTTACTAGAGGATGTGGTGGGAAAACCATTATTTGATATTAAAACAAATAGGCTTGGGATGGAGTAGGATGCAAGCTCCCCAGAAAAGTTTAAGATAAAACCTGAGACTTAAAAAAGTGTTAAGAGTGGCAGCCTAGGGAATTTGTCCCGGACTCCGGGGGGAGGTGGCAGAATCACCAGCCTCTGCATTTAGGGATTCTCTGAGGAAAAGTGTGAGAACGCCTGCAGGCAACCCAGGCGTCCCGGAGCTGGGAGGGACGCACTCAGGCCTGCGCGAAGAGAGGGAGAAAGTGAAGCTGGGAGTTGCCACTCCCAGACTTGTTGGAATGCAGTTGGAGGGGGCGAGCTGGGAGCGCGCTTGCTCCCAATCACAGGAGGAGGAGGAGGTGGAGGAGGAGGGCTGCTTGAGGAAGTATAAGAATGAAGTTGTGGAACTGAGATTCCCCTCCATTGGGACCGGAGAAACCAGGGGAGCCCCCCGGGCAGCTGTGCGCCCCTTCCCACGGGGCTCTTTCCGGCGCCGCGCGCCCGGCCCCCACCCCTCGCCGCACCCCGCGCCCCGCGCCCTCCCAGCCGGGTCCAGCCGGAGCCATGGGGCCGGAGCCGCAGTGAGCACCATGGAGCTGGCGGCCTGGTGCCGCTGGGGGCTCCTCCTCGCCCTCTTGCCCCCCGGAGCTGCGGGCACCCAAGGTGGGTCTGGTGTTGGGAGGGGACGGAGCAGCGGCGGGACCCTGCCCCCTGGATCCCCCGCCAAGGTCCCCCGGCCGGCGGGGCCAGAAGGGCCTGGACGAGCTCTCCCATCCCGAAGTTGCGGACAGTCCAGACGCTCAGGGCAGCCGGGCCCTCGGGCCGGAGGGGCAGTTACACAGCAGCGGCTCGAGATGGCCCGTCCAAGAGACTGGCGCTTTCCAGGCTCCGAGGGGCTCTGGAAACTTGTCAAAGAAGTTCTCTGAAACTGTTCAGAAAGTTTTCCCGCAAAGGGTATATTGCGTAGAGCGCGCGCGCGCGCGTTTCCCCCCTTCTTGAGCCCCCTCAAGCTTTCTCAAAGCCTTTCCAGTTGGCAGCCTCCGCCTCCGGACTGGCCTGGGCTGGATTCCTTGGGGGGGGTCCTCTGCCCTGCCCCTCCTCCAGCCCCTCCCTGCTCCCCTTCAGACGATTTTGGTTTGGTTGCTCCTGCTTCTGGCGGGGTCGGGTGTGTGTGTGTGGTGGGGTGGAGGGTGGCATGGCAACCTGTCCCAACCAGAGCCGGGGAGGAAAGGGTGGCCCAGAGGGTGGCCTCTTGCTGGGGTCTGGGTTGGGGGCGGGGGAGATGTTTGCTTTGAACAGATTCTTGGGGCCAGCTTAGGGACTGTACTCTGTGACTTTTAGAGCGCGTGGACCATGGAGGGGTGGTGGTGGGTTTCTTGGGGTGTAAAGTGGGAGAGTTCCCAGGGAAGGAAGTTAAGAAATAAGGCCAGATGGGGGCCTAGGGAAGGCTGCGTTGTTCTGCTGCCTTTTCCTTGGTGCTGTGCGTGGGGAAGGGTGAGTGGGGGCAGTGTGTATCCTGACCCATCTGTCCACCTGTGTGCATTAATCATAAAAGCTAACATATAGCCTGGGCCAGGTATACTCTGCCAGGAACTGTTTGTGGTGTTTTGCATGCATTCTCCTTTAATCCTAGAACACCCCTATAGTGGAAGTTCTGCCAGCATTCTGGACTTAAAGAGATTGAGTAGCAGCTAGTAAGTGGTAGGGGCAAGATGGGACCCCAGGCACTGTGACCCCCAACCATGCGTTCGAAATTGCTGTATGAATGAGTAATGAGGGGGAGCAATGAGGGACGCTGCCCCCTGAGTCACTGGGCTGTAGGGGAGACAAAATGAAAGTGTTCTGGGAGTTGTGGGTGGTCTCCATAGGTCAGGGGGTCTGGGGAGGGGGTGGGTGGCATCCTGTCGGTGTGTTGCCCGAGGGGCTCTCTGTGAGTGCATGGCCATGTTATCTCTGCATGTCTATGCCAGGGTGTTCCTCAGTTGTGTGGTCTTTGTGTTTGTGTGTCTGGGCTTTGTGTTGCCAAACAGCAGTCTCTCTGCTGACTCGGGGACACAGGCTGAACTCTGTCCCCTCCAGGAACTCCCTCAAGGTGCTGGGCCAGATCTGCCATAAACAGAGGGAGGTGGCCTTCTGTGGCCACGCCTTCTTGCTGAGGAAGAAGGTTCCTCTCTTCCAGGGAGTACATCGTTGCCCTCCCTGTTTCCCAGGCAGGCATCTTCACCTCTCACCTTCTGATGAGAAGGGTGAGGCCATACTGAGCTGTCAGGCTGAGCTGCTGCCCTTCCTCACCTTGGCTGGGAGTTGATCAGGGAATGGCAGAGCTGGATTTGAGGGCTGGGTTCTCTGGATGGGGCCTCCTTATGTCCTCATCCCCTCAACCTGCACTATTGATTGTGTTGTGCAGGAGTTGGTTAAAAAGTCATTGCACAGCCTGGGCAACAAGGCAAAACTCTGTCTGTACAAAAAATACAAAAATTAGTTGGATGTGGTGACATGTGCCTGTAGTCCCAGCTACTCTGGAGGCTGAGGCAGGAGGATCACCTGAGCCCAGGAAGTTGAGGCTGCAGTGAGCTGTGATCGCAAATGCTCTCCAGCCTGGGTGACAGAATGAGACCCCGTTTCAGAAAAATAGTGCACCACCCAGCTGCCTCCAGCACCCAGATTTTACGCAACGGCTGAGGGCTGGGGCAGGAATGTGGGGGAAGGGGAAGCCTAGGGGGAGCCCCAGAGGGGTCAGGATTTTGCTAAGATCCTTTCTTAGAGGTATGGGTTTTACAAATTGCAGCAAATACATTCTTTTAATCTTGCAGAACTCCTTCATATTTTAATTCCAGGATGATTCTTCCAACAGCCTCCTGTCTTTACTATACTTGGGGAAAGTACTCATTTTGTTTGTCAAGAAAAAACAATTGAAAAGATAGGGATCAAATGTAAAAAGAAAAAAAGGGCTTTCCAAAGTCAAACACAAAGCATGTTTAATTTTCTCGTGGTTTGGGATTACCCATATTCCTGCTGTATGAACCTGTCTTGTCTTAACTTTTAAGAAACGTACGGTGTACTTCCTATATGCTAGGTTTTTATCCATGGTTTCATTTAATCTCTGCAACAGTCCTGTGAAGTAGGTGCACAGATGAGAAAATGGAAGTTCAGAGAAATGAAACACCTTATCCAAGGCTCCCAGCTACCCAGTAATGTCCAGGGCATTTTTGGACTCTGATGAGGAGGCATTAAGAGGTGGTTAGAGTCTTATTCCAGCCAACAGTAATGGGTTGAACAAAACCTTAGGGGCAGGCAGGTGGCCAGTTGGGAGGAGAAGCGCTCCTCTTGTTCAGGCGAATGACCTTTCCATCCACTTCTCTAGGCTGTAGAAAGTGGGGCTGAGCTGGGGGGCCCTGAGGTCCCCTCCTGACTTCAGAGTCCTCTGCCTTCCTGTCCAGCCAATGCCTGTCTTCCTTATGGGCCCTGCCAGCATGACAGGGGGCTGCGGGCAGGAGGGGACAGAGGCCACGTTGACACACAGGGCTGTGGGCGAGAGAGACAGCTGAAGTGTCAGTGTGAGGGGCCAGTGTGGGGCTGTGGTTGGGAGGGCTGGGGTGGGGCTCGGGGTAGTTGTGCCTGTCCTTGGGTGATGGAATGATCTGGAAAGAGATTCCCTTCCCTACCCTCCACCTGTGAGAAGCCCCTCTAGAGTGGCACTTCCATCTTTTGTTTGGCCACCCATCCTCCCACTGGGAAGAGAGCCGAGGTGGGGTAAGGGATGTGTACTCTTTCAAGGAGTGGGAGAATTTTCTAGCGAATGTTTGTGTTGTCCCAGTTCTGTTTACAAAGCCTCGTCATGTTTACAGATGGCTGCGCAATTCATTACCTCATTTAACTCTCATATACCTCCTCTGAGGGAGTAAGAGCTGTTACAGCCAAGTTTAGGTCAGTAAATATGCACTGAGTTGCAGGTACTGCAGGGCATAGAGATGAATCCAATTTAGCTTCTGCCCTGGAGGTCTGGGGACTTGCTCAAGATCACTCAGTGAGTAGCCGAGCTAGGGTTCTCATCTAAAGACTCTGGGCCCAGGCCCTGGTCTGATGTCAGGCCTTATACACCAGGTGTTTGTGGTTGGGGAATCCCAGTGTCACTTGAATGGTCTGTGACATTGTGGGTCTGGGAGAGCTGAGCTTTGGGGACACAGGTCATTTTACTGTAGTGTTCATGGAAACCAAGGGAAGTGTTGGCTTTTCTGCTGTGAGCAAGAGGAGCAACAGGGGCTGCAAGCTGGTGGGGAGGAGAGAATCCACCTGAGAGAAACCCCAGGGCTGGGGTCGAGTCCTGACCACCAGAGTCCGGAGAGACATGAAGGACTGTGACCAGCTCTGAGCAGAGAGATGGATACCATGACCTCAACCGGTCCCTTTTGTTTGGAGACTCTTCACTGGACTTCATTCACTCATTCATTCACTCAGCAGACACTCATCCAGCGGTGCCTGTGGCTGATCCTGCCTCATACTGTCTTTGCTCTGGGGAATTGGAAGTTGAGGTTCCTGAGGGGCAGGGTCCTGGAGACAAGGATGCTCCTGGGTAGAATTAGGACCTACCTCCCAGGAAATCAGTGGGGGCCGGGCGCCGTGGCTCACACCTGTAATCCCAGCACTTTGGGAGGCTGAGACGGGTGGATCACAGGGTCAGCAGTTCGAGACCAGCCTGGCTAACATGGTGAAATCCCGTCTCAAGTAAAAATACAAAAATTAGCCAGGTGTGGTGGCAGGTGCCTGTAATCCCAGCTACTCAGGAGGCTGAGGCAGGAGAATTGCTTGAACCTGGGAGGCAGAGGTTGCAGTGAGCCGAGATCGCACCACTGCACTCCAGCCTGAGCGACAGGGCGAGACTCTGTCTCAAAAAAAGAAAATCAATGGGACAGGGCAGATATGGGGACAGTGGTAAGGAGATGGGAGAGTGGGAGGGAGGTGTCAGGAAGGCCTTCTTGACTTCATGTAGGCTGGTGAGGGTGTCAGCCAGCAAGCCTGCAGTTCCCTGGGAGCCGTTCTCAGGGTACCAATTTTACCACCTGTCTGAAAACACTTTAAGATTCTTAATCAGGCTCAAATTGGCCACAAATCAGGTAAACAAACTTGCTAGTGGGGTGGGGCTACCACCCGTTCTGACCCTCCAGCCCAACCCAGCCCGGCTGCCCTGCCCTCCCTAGAGCCTGTGGTGTTTATAGGTGGCATTGGGAGAATTAGCATGTGTTTACGTTGGCGTGGGGTGTGGGGTGGATTTGTGTGTGTGCAGTTAGGCCTAGTGGAAGGAATGCGGGATCTGAAGGCAGGCCGGCCTGAGTTCCAGTCCTGCCTGTTGCTCACAAGCTTTATGATGCGAGAGCTAACCCCTGCCAGCTGCAGTTGTCTTCTTTGCAAGATGGAGGTTGCAGCCCCAGTTTCTGGAGCATGTTACGTGGATCCACCCAGAGTGCCTGCCAGGCACACAGTAGGTGCTCAGATCAGTTACTGTGGCAGCCCCCACTCCCACTTGTTGTTGTTTTCCTATTGCCTGGCAGCCACAGCTGGTGTCCCTTGAAAAGGGCTGCAGGGGGTGGAGTCGGCCCCTGCCCCAGCCCTGTGGGGACCCTGGGCTTGAGCCAGGGCCTGGGGTCTGGGCCTGCAGACAGCTGTGTCTATAAAGCAGCTGAAAGGCTGAGGCCCGGGGAGGTCCTGGCAGCAGGGCGTTATTTTGGGCCTGGCCTGCCACCCCCAGCTCCTGTTTCTCTTGGGAGTCTGTGGGGAGAGGAGGAAGCGTGGGGAAGAGGAGGGGGTGCAAGTGGGTGAGGCATGGAGTGGGGAGGCCTCCCTCAGGGACATGGACCCTTGAGTTCTATTTCTGGGCCCTCCTGTTCCTCCCTCTTTGTGCATATATGCCTAGAGAGGTGGGAATAGAGGCCACTCTGGGTATCACTAGGAGACCACCAGTTTGTGGCCACTGGCCCGGGCAGGGAACCTGGGGACTCACCCTGCCAGCCTCTCCCAGCTCTCTGAAGGCAGGGGGTACGTCATATTACCCCCTAGGATTTGACCTTAGACTCCAACTTGCTGGGAGAGCAGTGCCCCTGGTGTCAGACCCCAACCGGGCCCTTGTGTTGTCCCTGAATCTGCATGTAGCCTGCAGGAGGTGGAGCAGTGACCGGCAGGAATTCTGGGCAGCTCAGGCACCTGTGGGCCTGAGGGTGCCCTCTGTCCCCACCCTCCCGATCTCCTGGGCAAGACACGCCAGGTGATTCATCTCACCAGAGCAGAAAAACAAGTTCATCTGGGCACTTTCATCTGCCCCCCGCTGGCAGGCCCGGGGTGAGCTGCTATCCCGGCGCCCCCTCACCAGGGTTGCTTTGCCCCCTCTAGTATTCCTGGCCTTAGTGGGCATTTCTGGTCTCAGGGATACCAGGCTGGGGTCCAGGTGGGCCAGGTATGGTAGTTCAGCTCCATGCCCCATGGCTGATGGCTGGCACTGGGCAGGTATGCAGGGCTGACGTAGTGCCTTTGTGGCAGCAGTTTCGTGGCACAGATTCTGCCAGCTCGTTCTGGAGTCTTGCCCTGAGGAGGTGGCCAGGATGAGGGTGCTAGCACAGGAACCTTTGGCGCATGCTTCACCCTGGCCTGAGATCTGCAGCCTGGGTCCAGATGCCCACAACTGGAGTCTGATGCTCCTTTTCTCTTCATGGGAGACTCCCAGAGGTCTCTGCAATGACCAGGGCCCCGGTTGCCCCATGCCCCAGCTACAACTCCAGCTGACCCTCCTTCCCCACTCTCTGGGTGGCATTACGGGGGTGTGGATCCCTTGCCAAGAGGTTGGCACGTGGGTGTGCTGGAATGGCATAGGGAGAATGCACCGAGTTTGTTTGCTTGGGAGAGGGGCAGGGGGCATCCAGAAGATTCAGGATTCGTCATCGCCTCTCTTGGGGGATTTTTACCCCTTGGCCCTGAGTTGTGCCTTTGGGACAAAGGAAGCCTTTCTTTGCCAGCCAACACCCTGTACTGGCGGGTGAGCTCCACAGGGCTGGCACGCTGGGGCAGCCTCTGGATGCACAGGGTGGGCCTAGTCAGAAGGAGCCTTTCCCCTGAAATCCCTCTACTTCCCAAGCACACAAGCTTTCTCCTGCTGTTAAACCTGCAGTGTGCAAGGGATGTCGGCGGAGGGGTCCTTCAGTCAGCCTTCTCCCTGTCTGAGATGAAATGACTCTGGGAGTGAGTTTGGGTGGGGAGGCCAGGTCCAAGAAGGTCCCCCGCCAGCGTCCTCTGACCCATCTGCTCCCTCCTGCCAGTGTGCACCGGCACAGACATGAAGCTGCGGCTCCCTGCCAGTCCCGAGACCCACCTGGACATGCTCCGCCACCTCTACCAGGGCTGCCAGGTGGTGCAGGGTAACCTGGAACTCACCTACCTGCCCACCAATGCCAGCCTCTCCTTCCTGCAGGTGAGGCCCGTGGGCAACCCAGCCAGGCCCTGCCTCCAGCTGGGCTGAGCCCTCTGTTTACAGGTGGGTGGCAGAAGAAGGTGCCCTGCCCTTTGTTTCCTCTTTTGTTGTGGTTTCTCAACCAGGAAGTCCTTTCTAACGTCTAACCCCCATTCATTTTACTGCAGAATCAGTTGACTCTCTCTCTAATGTGGCTGGCCGAGGTCATCTCTGGATGGGATGCGTCTGTGTTTCCGCTAAATCTTGTGCTCTCTTGCCAGCATGATCATGTCCCCTGTCCACCTGCCCCAGCCACTATCCTTCTCCCATCTACAGCAGCAGAAAGGGCTGGTGAGAAAGGTGGATTACAGGCCCAGTTCTGCCACTGATGAGCCCTATGAATGTGGCCTACACCCCCTTAGCTTCACGGGGTCTCAGTTTCCCTATCTGTATATTGGGAGCAATTGTGAAGCTCAAAAGAGAAATGTCTATGAAAAGATTATGAGCAGGAGAGTGTGGAAACCAACCTGCTGGGTCGTGTCCACGGACCCTGGAGTGGGGCCATGTGCTTGGTTTGTCAAATTGCAGACGCCGGCTGAGCACGGTGGCTCATGCCTGTAATCCCAGCACTTTGGGAGGCTGAGGTGGACAGATCACCTGAGGTCGGGAGTTTGAGACCAGCCTGACCAACATGGAGAAACCCCATCTCTAATAAAAATATAAAATTAGCTGGGAGTGGTAGCACATGCCTATAATTCCAGCTACTTGGGAAGGCTGAGGCAGGAGAATCGCTTGAACCTGGGAGGCGGTGGTTGCAGTGAGCCGAGATCATGCCATTGTACTCCAGCCTGGGCAACAAGAGCGAAACTCCATCTCAAAAAAAAAAAAAAATTGCAGACGCCATCCCATCCAGGCCTTTGCTTTCACTGATGAAGAAACTGAGATGCAGAGAGGGCGGGGTACCTGTTCAGAGTTTACGAAGTGCCCCCCCACCATTATCTTTCTTGATCGTATAAGAATCTGGTGAGGCAAGGTGGGGCGTGATCTTTATCTCCATTTTATCATTTTATATAAGAGGGAACAGGACTGCTCAGTGGCTGGGGGCCTTGCCCAAGATCTCCAAGTACTGGGGAACCTCAGGGAGGCCCTGGGGGTGGCAGTGTCCCTGTTTCAGCCCCACCCTGCTTCCCCCTTCCAGGATATCCAGGAGGTGCAGGGCTACGTGCTCATCGCTCACAACCAAGTGAGGCAGGTCCCACTGCAGAGGCTGCGGATTGTGCGAGGCACCCAGCTCTTTGAGGACAACTATGCCCTGGCCGTGCTAGACAATGGAGACCTGCTGAACAATACCACCCCTGTCACAGGGGCCTCCCCAGGAGGCCTGCGGGAGCTGCAGCTTCGAAGCCTCACAGGTGGCCTTCGCCGTCATTGAAACCTTCTCTTGGTTATTCAGAGCTGACCAGGGCCACTGCTAACCATGGGGAGGCTTTGTGTGCATTAGAAATGGTGTCCCTTCTGGGCAGATGCAGGCAGAGCCTGGGAAGACACCCTGAGAAGACTGGAAAAAGATTCCCCTTCTTCCTAGGAAGCTGCAGCTTGCGTCAGCGCACAGAATTCAATCATGAGAATGCAGGCTGGGTTTTTGCCCCCACTTGGCTGAGTGAAGTGTACAGTGAACAGCCTATGTAACTGTTTGCTGGCCCTGGAGCTGACTCTGCCCCAGAGTCTGGGTGCCAGGTGCTTTGCCTGCATGGCCCATTTCAGTCACACTGCAGTCCTGTCAGGAAAGAATCAGTGTTATTCTCATTTTACATATGAGAAAACTGAGGCTTGCAGAGATGTGAGTGATGGGGCTGGGTTTTAGACTCCACGGTCTCTTAACCACCAAGCAACATGTCCGGAGTAGAGGTGAGAGGGAAGGAGAAAGCTGCGGTCCACGTGAGCATCTGGACGTAGCATGGACAACTCACTCCTCCCTGGCTCTCGCTTTGTTCATGTTGCCGGGGTGGTGGTGGTGGGGCTCAAAGACGGTGACGATATCTTTCTCTCCTCCCTGGGGAATCTGGGGTTGTATAAAAGGCCTGCTCCTCTTTTAGAAGGCAGGAGGGCCCCAAGGGAAGTAGAAGGTGACAGAAGGGGAAAGGGTCCCCTGATCATTGCTCACCCCACAGAGATCTTGAAAGGAGGGGTCTTGATCCAGCGGAACCCCCAGCTCTGCTACCAGGACACGATTTTGTGGAAGGACATCTTCCATAAGAACAACCAGCTGGCTCTCACACTGATCGACACCAACCGCTCTCGGGCCTGTAAGCCATGCCCCTCCCTGCTGCCTCTTCTCTCAGACAGCCTGACCCCAGCCCCAGACTCCCGACTTACAACCCAGTGCCTGCCCGCCACTGCCCCAGCCGCCTACACCCATTTCCTCCCTCTCTGTCCCTCCTGCCATCTCTCTGTGCCTCTTCATCTCTGGGGTTCTCTGTCCTGTCTTCCTCTGCTTCTAGGTTGTGCCTGTGGTTTGGGGGCCTCTCAGCCTGTCTGGGTCCCTCCTTCACTGTGCAGTTGGCCTCGTGGCCTCTGCTGCTGTTTGTGTCTCTCTCCGTTATTAACCCGTCCTCTCACTGTTAGAGATCTCTCTCACTGCCTCTCTCTGGTTCTGTCCTCAGGCCACCCCTGTTCTCCGGTGTGTAAGGGCTCCCGCTGCTGGGGAGAGAGTTCTGAGGATTGTCAGAGCTGTGAGTCTCAGGGAGGCCTGGAGTCAGGGAAGGGGAGGGCCAGGACCGGGGCTGGGTGGAATGCAGGTGTCATACAGGTGACATGGGAGGGGTGGGATAACAGGCTTGGGATGTCTTCCCTGGGGCAGGTAGTCTCCCTAGAAGGTGATGCTGATGAGGGTCTGGAGCTCAGGGTGCCACTCAGCCTTCATCCTGCCCTTTGCCCAACAGTGACGCGCACTGTCTGTGCCGGTGGCTGTGCCCGCTGCAAGGGGCCACTGCCCACTGACTGCTGCCATGAGCAGTGTGCTGCTGGCTGCACGGGCCCCAAGCACTCTGACTGCCTGGTATGTGCCTCTGCTGTGTGCCCAATGTGCCCTATCCCCCAGGATGCAAGGGGTGGGCACCCTGCCTGGTACTGCCCTATTGCCCCAGCACAGCAGGGCAAAACAGAACAGTGACAACCAGCCACCTGTCCTCCCAGGCCTGCCTCCACTTCAACCACAGCGGCATCTGTGAACTGCACTGCCCAGCCCTGGTCACCTACAACACAGACACCTTTGAGTCCATGCCCAACCCCGAGGGCCGGTATACATTCGGCGCCAGCTGTGTGACTGCCTGTCCCTGTGAGTGCCAGGGAGAAACACAGTTTTCATCGTTTTGGTGGGGAGGTTTGTTTCTGTAAACGGGAGCATATGGGGAGCACTGTCTGCACCTTGCTTTGAGAGCCGGTCATGACAGTTCCTGCCGAACTGCCTCGTTCTTTCAACAGCTGTGGAGCAGGTGGCAGTAAGGAGAGGCAGCTAAGAGCCCAGACGTGGGAGCCAGCCTGCCTGGGTTTGAAACCCGGCTCTATCAGTTAGTAGGCACGTGACCCTCTTGCTGTGCCTCAGTTTCCTCATCAGTAAAATGGGGGAAAGAATAGTCCCAACTTCATAAGGTAGTTATAATATTTGAAAGAGTTATATTTGTAAAGCTCTTAGAACAGTGCCTGGTATGTACTAAGCGCTCCTAAATGTTAGCTTTTATTCTATAGTCTGGCTAGATCAGTTTTACCTTTTGTTTTGTCTTGTTTTTGAGACTGAGTTTAGCTCTATCACAGTGGCACAATCTCGGCTCACTACAACCTTCGCCTCCCAGGTTCATGCTATTCTTGTGTCTCAGCCTCTTGAGTACCTGGGATTACAGGTGCCCACCACCACGCCTGGCTAATTTTTGTATTTTTAGTAAAGACAGGGTTTCACCACATTGACCAGGGTGGTCTCGAACTCCTGACTGTAGGCGATCCACCTGCCTCGGCCTCCGGAAGTGCTGGGATTACAGGCATGAGCCACCGCCCCCGGACTTTGTTGTTTTTTTTTTTTGGCAGAATCTCACTCTGTTGCCCAGGCTGGAGTGCAGTGGTGCAATCTCGGCTCACTGCAACCTCTGCCTCCCGCATTCAAACGATTCTTGTGCCTCAGACTCTTGAGTAGCTGGGACTACAGGCATGCGCGACCATGGCTGGGTACTTTTTGTATTTTTAGTAGAAACGGAGTTTCACCATGTTGGCCAAGTTGGTCTCAAACTCCTGACCTCAAGTGATCCGCCCACCTTGGTCTCCCAGAGTGCTGGGATTACAGGCGTGAGCCATCGTGCCTGGCCTAGATCAGTTTTATTTAACAGATCACCTATTTACTGATGGGCATTTATGGACTGGGCTCAGACCTGGGGAACCTCTCTCCTCCTTTCACAGGAACAGGAGTGGACCTTCAGATCCTGGCTGACTGTGTTAGGGAGAGGATAAAATGTAGAGCCAGACCATTTGGGTTCAAATCCTCGCTCCTCCACTCAGTAGCACAATGACCTTGAATAATTTACAGAACTCTCTGCTTTGGTCTCCCTTTTTGCAAAATGGGAATCTCACAGTGCTGATCCCATCCAGTTCTTGTGAGGAGTAAATGGATGTCAGGTGCTGACACATGGTAGGGCATTTAAGTATTGGTTGATACTGTTCTTCTTGTGCCTGGGCACGGTGACGCTGTTCATGGTGGTGCACGAAGGGCCAGGGAATGTGGCTACATGTTCCTGCTCTCCTTAGACAACTACCTTTCTACGGACGTGGGATCCTGCACCCTCGTCTGCCCCCTGCACAACCAAGAGGTGACAGCAGAGGACGGAACACAGCGATGTGAGAAGTGCAGCAAGCCCTGTGCCCGAGGTACCCACTCACTGCCCCCAAGGCCAGCTGCAGTTCCTGTCCCTCTGTGCATGAACCCTGGCCCAGCCCTCCCTGTCCTATCCTTCCTCAGACCCTCTTGGGACCCAGTCCTTGCCTTCTACTGTCTACCCCTGGCCCTCCTCAGCCCTACAAGCGTCCCTATGTCCTCTGTCAGTGTGGGGAGGGGCCTGGACCCTGATGCCCATGTAGCTGTTAACCTGTCCCGGTGTGAAGGCTGAGACAGCCCCTTCCCCACCCACCCACCTCCACCCCCTCAGTGTGCTATGGTCTGGGCATGGAGCACTTGCGAGAGGTGAGGGCGGTCACCAGTGCCAATATCCAAGAGTTTGCTGGCTGCAAGAAGATCTTTGGGAGCTTGGCATTTCTGCCAGAGAGCTTTGATGGGTAAGAGTGGGCACAATGGCCTGAGACAGTGTCAGGGCAGACAGAGTCCTGAGGATCCAGATGTGGCAGCATCTCTCGGGGATGGCAGGAGACAGAAGTTGATGGGGGGGGGGGGGGAGGGCAAGAATGCAAAGAAAGCAGATGGGAGCCCAGAGGGAGCAGGGTCTTTGGGGTGGGAGTGGTTATTTTTGTAAATGACATGCTATCCGTGAACAAGGACTTGTATGGAGGTCAGACCATCTAGATAAAGTAAAATTCCCTTTGAGTTCATAGCACCTTTATTCAAAATATCCCCAAATTGGAAATAACTCAAATGTGCATCACTCGGTGAGGGAATAAACAAGTGGCAGTATGTCCATTTGGTGAAGTTCTACTTAGCAACTAAAGGAAACGAACTACTGATACAACATGAATGAATCTCAGAAACATTACATTGAGCAAAGGAAGCCAGAGACAAGATTCCATACTGTCTGATTCCCTTTATGTGAGGCTCTGAACAGACAAGACCACTCCGTGGTGGGAGAGATCAGAATGGTGGTTGCCCTAGGGTGGGGGGCCTCAAACGGGAGGGACATGAGGACATTTCTGGGGTAATAGAAATGTTCTGTATATTGATTGGGGTATTGGATACATGAGTGAATCCATTTGTCAAAACTCATCAAACTGTATGCTAAGAGTCTACATTTTATTTATTTTAATTTTAATTTAATTTAATTTAATTTTTTGAGATGGAGTCTCGCTCTGTCGGCAGGCTGGAGTGCAGTCGTGCAATCTCGACTGACTGCAACCTCCGTCTCCCGGGTTCAAGCGATTCTCCTGCCTCAGCCTCCCGAGTAGCTGGTGCTACTGGTGTGTGCCACCACGCCCAGATAATTTTTGTATTTTTAGTAGAGATGGGGTTTCACCATGTTGGTCAGGATGGTCTCAATCTCTTGACCTCATGATCTGCCCACCTCAGCCTCCCAAACTGCTGGGATTACAGGCGTAAGCCACCATGCCCGGCGCATTTTATTGTATAAGTTATACTTCAATAAAAATATAAGTTATACTTCGATAAAAAATGAATTGGGGCCAGGCACGGTGGCTCACGCCTGTAATCCCAGCACTTTGGGAGGCTGAGGCAGGCAGATCACTTGAGGTCAGAAGTTCAAGACCATCCTGGCCAACATGGTGAAACCCCATCTCTACTAAAAATACAAAAAATTAGCCAGGCTTGGTGGCATGCGCCTGTAGTCCCAGCTACTTGGGAGGCTGAGGCAGAAGAATCGCATGAACTCGGGAGGTGGAGGTTGCAGTGAGCTGAGATAATTTTGCCACTGCACTCCAGTCTGGGCGACAGAGTGAGACCCTGTCTCAAAAAAAAAAAAAAAAAAAAAAAGGGGTCAGGCGTGGTGGTGCACACCTGTAATCCCAGCACTTTGGGAGGTTGAAGCAGGAAGATTGCCTGAGTCCAGGAGTTCAAGACCAGCATGGGCAACATAGTGAGATCCCATCTCTACAGAAAACACAAAAAATTTGCCAGGCATGGTGGTATGCACCTGTAGTCTCAGCTACCAGGGAGACTGAGGTGGGAGAATCACCTGAGCCTGGGAGGTGGAGGCTGCAGTGGGTTGAGATCATGCCACCATACTCCAGCCTGGGTGACAGAAAGATCCTGTCTCAAAAAAATAAAATAAAAATTATCTTTCACACTTCCTTTACCTCCACTCTCCTTTCCAGAGGTGACCATGGTTAGCAGTGCATGTGTTCACCTAGACTGTTTATGCATCTGTAGACACACACACAGTGAAGTGTGGTTTTCATCGTTTTGGTGGGGAGGTTTGTTTCTGTAAATGGGAGCATATGGGGAGCACTGTCTGAACCTTGCTTTGAGAGCTGGTCATGACAGTTCCTGCCGAACCGCCTCGTTCTTTCAACAGCTGCAGAGCAGACGGCAGCAAGGAGAGGCAGCTAAGAACCCAGACTTGGGAGCCAGACTGCCTGGGTTTGAAACCCGGCTCTACCACTTACTAGGCATGTGACTCTTGTGCTGTGCCTCAGTTTCTTCATCTGTAAAGTGGGGCAAAAACAGTCCCAACCCCGTAAGGTGGTTATACCACCACGCCTGGCCAGATGATTATAAAGTTTGAATGAGTTAGTATTTGTAAAGCTCTTAGAACAGTGCCTGGCAGATACTAAGTGCTCCTAAATGTTGGTTTTTATTATGTGGCTGGGTGGCTCAGGGTTTTATTTAACAGCTCCCCTATTTACTAATAGACATTTAGATCATGTTCCATTTTCATTCTTACAAACAGTTCCACCTTATATGTGGCTCTGGGCCAGTGTCTCCCTAGGCCACATTCCTAGAAATAAGATTTCTTTTTTTATTTTATTTTATTTTTTGAGACGGAGTCTTGCTCCATCTCCAGGCTGGTGTGCAGTGGTGTGATCTCGGCTCACTGCAACCTCTGCCTCCCAGGTTCAAGCGATTCTCCTGCCTCAGCCTCTCGAGTAACTGGGACTATAGGCGCGCCGCAACACACCCAGCTAATTTTTGTATTTGTAGTAGAGATGGGGTTTCACCATGTTGGCCAGGATAGTCTCCATCTCTTGACCTGTGATCTGCCTGCCTCAGCCTCCCAAAGTGCTGGGATTATAGGTGTGAGCCACTGTGTCCGGGCAGAAATAAGATTTCTAGATCAAAGGATATAAATACTGTTTTGATAGATGTTGCCAAACTAAGGCCTGGGCTTTGAAGCCCAGGATGGGAACAGCTGGGCTCGATGGGCAAAGGGTTTGAGTGAAAGCATTCACAGTGGGGAGTGGCTGGCACGGCCAGTGTTGGCAGTGATGTCCACCCTGTTCCTGGCCCTGCTGATTCCTCTCCTGATCCCTCCAGCGACCCAGCCTCCAACACCGCCCCGCTTCAGCCGGAGCAGCTCCAAGTGTTTGAGACTCTGGAAGAGATCACAGGTGGGCTCTGTCTCTGCATCCTGCTCTGCCGGGGCTGGGAGTCCGTGTCCTGTCCCCACTCCCCTAATCTCATCCTCTGCCTGCAGGTTACCTATACATCTCAGCATGGCCAGACAGCCTGCCTGACCTTAGCGTCCTCCAGAACCTGCAAGTAATCCGAGGACGAATTCTGCACAAGTAAGTACTGGGAAAGAAGGGGCCTGATGGAGAGGAGTCCCAGGGAGGAGTCCCTGTGGGAAGCTTTGGGCCTGAGGGAGTATTCCTGTTCCCCTGGGACATAGCAGTAACCTTTCCATGAAAGTCTGCAGAGTGTGCTGGGGATGGAGGAAGATGAGAGTAGCCTTTGCTGTCCGGGAAGGGGACCATGGTAAGGTGCCCTCCTTTCTCCCATAGTGGCGCCTACTCACTGACCCTGCAAGGGCTGGGCATCAGCTGGCTGGGGCTGCGCTCGCTGAGGGAACTGGGCAGTGGACTGGCCCTCATCCACCATAACACTCGCCTCTGCTTTGTGCACACGGTGCCCTGGGACCAGCTTTTCCGGAACCCGCACCAAGCCCTGCTCCACACTGCCAACCGGCCAGAGGACGAGTGTGGTAAGACAGGGAGCCCAGTGTGTGTGCTCCCCATCTGCCAGCACACAAGAGTGCCCACGGGGTCCTGGCACCAGCGTTCTTGGACTTGTGCAGACTGCCTGTCCCTGTGCACCCTTCTTGACTCAGCGCAGCTCTGGCTGGCTTGGCCTCTTGGCATGGCTTCTCTAGCTGGGTCCTACCTGCCTTGGCATCCTTCCCTCCCCCTCTGTTTCTGAAATCTCAGAACTCTTCCTCTCCCTACATCGGCCCCACCTGTCCCCACCCCTCCAGCCCAGAGCCATGCCCACAGCCAGTTCCCTGGTTCACTTGGACCTGGGGCCTCCCCTAAAAGTCCCCTGCGGTCCCTTCCTCCTCACTGCAGTGGGCGAGGGCCTGGCCTGCCACCAGCTGTGCGCCCGAGGGCACTGCTGGGGTCCAGGGCCCACCCAGTGTGTCAACTGCAGCCAGTTCCTTCGGGGCCAGGAGTGCGTGGAGGAATGCCGAGTACTGCAGGGGTATGAGGGGCGGAGGAGAGGGGTGGCTGGAGGGGTGCATGGGGCTCCTCTCAGACCCCCTCACCACTGTCCTTTCTCTCAGGCTCCCCAGGGAGTATGTGAATGCCAGACACTGTTTGCCGTGCCACCCTGAGTGTCAGCCCCAGAATGGCTCAGTGACATGTTTTGGACCGGTGAGCTGCTGGTGGGCTCAGAGCTGGGTGGAGGGGTGCAGTGAGGGGGATTGCCAGGGACTTGGCAGGATGGCGAGACGCGGCAGGGTGTGCTGTCTGGTAAAATATCCCTGGAGAGGGCTCAGCACTCAGACCCGAACAGCAGCAGAGTGGCAGGAAAGGGGGCACGGGGGACCCTGGGGCCCTTCAGACTATGAAAAGGTTCTAAGGAGGTCTGCGTTTGCGGCTGTGGCTGTGGCTGTGCTAGGGTGGTTAGCCCTGCGGGCTCAGGAGTCAGACTACCTGGATTCAGACCCAGGTCCTGCTTCCAACCTTGGTGTTTTATTCCTAAAATGGGTATTGTAATAGTACCTACCTTGCTGGGGTGTGGCGAGAATGAAATTAAACAGGGCTTGGCACAGTGAAGCCCGGGAAAGGCTTTCTATGCAGCAGTGACTGTTGTTACTCGCTGTTACACCTTAGGTAATGCGTTTTCTTCTCTGGGTGCCTCCCATTCTCTGGCTCAAGTCCCGCCCAGGATCAAGCTTGGAGGAGGGCCCCGAGGGAGGGTCCACAGAGACTGGGTGAAGAGCAGAGGTGTTTGTCCCAGGAGCATGGTGAAAATTGCTGCTGGGTGGCCTTGGGAAGCACAAAGGGGACCCAACTAAGGGCCTGATCCTACTGCCCTGGAGGTGTCAGTGCCAGCCCCCCACAAACCTTTTCTGCCCCTCCCAGGAGGCTGACCAGTGTGTGGCCTGTGCCCACTATAAGGACCCTCCCTTCTGCGTGGCCCGCTGCCCCAGCGGTGTGAAACCTGACCTCTCCTACATGCCCATCTGGAAGTTTCCAGATGAGGAGGGCACGTGCCAGCCTTGCCCCATCAACTGCACCCACTCGTGAGTCCGAGGGTCTTTTCTGCAGAAAGGAGGACTTTCCTTTCAGGGGTCTCTCTGGGGCTCTTACTATAAAAGGGGACCAACTCTCCCTTTATCATATCTTATTTCTGATGGCAAAAATAACACATTGTTGGGGCCGGGCACGGTGGCTCACGCCCATAATCCCAGCACTGTGGGAGGCCAAGGCGGACAGATGACCTGAGGTCAGGAGTTTGAGACCAGCCTGGCTAACACGGTGAAACCCCGTCTCTACTAAATAATATAAAAAATTAGCCGGGTGTGGTGGTGGGCGCCTGTAATCCCAGCTACTCGGCAGGCTGAGGCAGGAGAATGGCATGAACTCAGGAGGCGGAGCTTGTAGGGAGCTGAGACTGCGCCACTGCACTCCAGCCTAGGCGACAGAACGAGACTCCATCTCAAAAAAAATAAAAATAAAAATAACACATTGTTAAAATGGTAAAATTAAAACATGAAATATAAATTAATGCCCTAGCAGTTCTATCCCCACTGTTAATAATTTGAAATATTTTTCCTCTAGTTATTTTTGTCTGTGCACATTCTAATATGTATATATAAGTTAACATACATTAATATTATTCTCCAGTTATTTTTATCTGTGCACGTTCTAACACACACACACACACACATACACACACACACATATATATATATTTTTAGATGGAGTCTCACTCTGTCACCCAGGCTGGAGTGCAGTGGTGCAATCTTGGCTCACTGCAGCTTCTACCTCCTGGGTTCAAGCAATTCTCCTGCCTTGGCCTCCTGAGTAGCTGGGATTACAGGAACATGCTACCTTGCCTAGTTAATTTTTGTATTTTCAGTAGATGGGGTTTCACCATGTTGGCCAGGCTGGTCTTGAACCCCTGACCTCAGGTGATCTGCCAGCCTCGGCCTCCCAAAGTGTTGGGATTACAGGGGTGAGCCACCATGCCCAGTCATATATTTCTTTTTACCAAATAGAATCATAGTTCATACATATTGTTTGCAAATTGCTTTTTCTCACTTTCCAGGACCTTGAAATGTTTTTCCATGTTCTAACATGGCGATCTACCTTATTCTTTTAATTTTTCTTATTTAGTTGTCTTTACACATGAAACACATGAATACATCCTTGTGATAAACATTTTCAGTAACATAAAAGTATAAATGTTACAAAACCAATGTGCCCTTTCACTCAACTCCCTGTCCACCCAGTCTCTCCTGTGGGCTGGGAGAACCACCGCATTGACTTGTGTGTTCATCCTTCTGGGCTCTTTTCTGCACACTTATATAGACACACTACATTTATATTAGGTTGAGTCAAATAAGATTGCTGTTTGTGTAAACCAAAAATGGTCAAGAACCTGGGCGCGCGGTGACTCACACCTGTAATTCCAGCACTTTGGGAGTCTGAGGCAGGCGGATCACTTGAGATCAGGAGTTCGAGATCAATCTGGCCAACATAGCGACACCCTGTCTCTACTAAAAATACAAAAATTAGCCGGGTATGGTGATGCACACCTGAAATCCCAGCTACTCGGGAGGCTGAGGTAGGAGAAAACCCGTGAGGCGGAGGTTTCAATGAGCCTAGATTGTGCCACTGCACTCCAGCCTGGATGACAGAACAAGACTCTTGTCTCAAAAAAAAAAAAAAAAAAAAAAGGTCAAGAAACAGCAATTTCATATAGTTCCACTTGTCATCAGATTTGTGTGCGTGTACATTTTGTAATGTAAATGGGATCATTCTCTTCATACTATTCTGCAGTTTACTTTCCCTCCGACTTGAGGTATCCTTTCTTGTGAGTACAGACAGATCTACCATCTTTATTTTTTTTTAATTACTCAACCTATAACATGGATGTAATTTCACTTTGTTTTTGAGGGATATTGAGCTTGTTTCCCTGTTTTCGCAGTTTATTGCAATTGAGCTCCATACACAAGTGAGCCTTCTTCTGTATGCCCCCTAGTGTCCACGCATTGGCATTTTTAGGGTATATAGTGCTGGCAATGTTTATCACAAGGATGTATTCATGCGTTTCAATTTAAAGACAACTAAATGATAAAAATTAAAAGAATATGGGTCCGGGCTGGGTGCAGTGGCTCACGCCTGTAATCCCAGCACTTTGGGAGGCCGAGGCAGGCAGATCACCAGAGGTCAGGAGTTCAAGACCAGCCTGGCCAACATGGCAAAACCCCGTCTCTACTAAAAATACAAAAATTAGCCGGGCGTGGTGGTGGGCACCTGTAATCCCAGCTATTTGAGAAGTTGAGACAGGAGAATTGCTTGAACCTGGGCGGCGGAGGTTGCGGTGAGCCGAGATTGCACCAGTGCACTCCAACCTGGGCAACAGAGCGAAACTCCATCTCGAGAAAAAAAAGAAAAAAAAAAAAAAGAGAATATGGGTCCAGATCCATATGGATCCTAGATCCAGATCACGGTATTAGAACATGGAAAAACATTGCAAGATTCTGTTAAGTGACAAAAGCATTTGCAAGCAATATGTAGGATCTGTATTCAGAGGAGAATTTGCTGCATCATACATATTTCATAGGTGTTGCCAAACCGTTCTCTGGAGAAGTCGTATCAGTTTACCCTGAGATTCTTCTATGGAGGGAATAGCTGAGCTCCCTTACTTGCTTTCCTGGGTGCCCCTCCCTGCTTCCTACCCACCACAAGGTGCTGCAGGGGAGAGGGGCATGCGGGTTCCTTGGCTGGAGAAGGAGTCTCCTTGTGGGGTGGTAGAAGGAGCACTGATGGCCTTGAGCCCAGTTTCTACCTTTGTCAAATGGGGATAATGACCCAGCCACACCCCTCCCGGGTTTGTTGTGAGACTGGAACGGTGGTTCCCAAGAGGGTGGTTCCCAGAATTGTTGATGAGACTCTTTCTCCTGCAGCTGTGTGGACCTGGATGACAAGGGCTGCCCCGCCGAGCAGAGAGCCAGGTTGGCTTGGACCCCAGGATGTACCCCGCGTTGCCCTTCACTCCCCCACTGGATGCTGGGTGGTCACTGCTGTAGGGAGGGGACCCCCTGACATATGTCCCTTCCCACTCACTCTTCCACTGTGGAACCTCCTGTCATTTTCCACTTCAACAAGTGACAGAGGACCTGCTCCGAAACTGAGGGGAGGGGACCGCAGGGAACGATGGCTAGAAAACCCAGTCCCTCCCCAGCCTGGAGTAACTTGATGTCCTGTGAGGGACACGGGCAAAGTGCAATTCCGTGGAAGTCAAGAGAGGCAGAGAAGAGTGCAGCCACACCGCTGAAGGAGCGATGAATTCTTAACTGGGGATGGTGGGAGGCTTCAAGGAGGAGGTGGAATTTGAGCCAGGCTTTGAGAGAGGAGCAGGAATTGCACTTGCATTTAGGTAGAAAGCACTGGGGTGCAAGGTGACACTGGAGGGGGAGGCATCAGGAAATCCAGGATGTCTTCAAAGTTCTGGTGTCGGGGGCTGTTGAGTAAGCACAGGAGTAAGGGGGTCATTAGAGTCAGGGTGGGGTCTGACCTGGAGGCCAGAGGCCCTGAACCCAAGCCACAGGGTGAGACTTGACTGTCTGGGCAGTGGGGACCTTTGGGAAGGACTTTGGGTAGAAAAACAGACTGAAGTCTTTGTCTTAGGCAATCATCTGTCCGTGAAATGAGTATGTGTTACAGGCTTGGTATGGGCCAGACCCTGTGCTAAGCAAGGGGGTGCGGAGAGGACAGGATGACAAGAATATTGGATCAACATCGAGGAGCTCCATCTATCCCAGGATGCACTATCTTTTTTTTTTTTTTGAGATGGAGTCTCACTCTGTCGGCAGGCTGGAGTACAGTGGCGCCATCTCATTTCACTGCAACCTCTGCCTCCTGGCCTGAGGCTCCCGAGTAGCTGGGATTACAGGCATGCGCCACCACACCCAGCTAATTTTTGTATTTTTAGTAGAGACGGGGTTTCACCTTGTTGGCCAGGATTGTCTCCATCTCTTGACCTTGAGATCCGCCCACCTCGGCCTGCCAAAGTGCTGGGATTACAGATGTTAGCCACCGTGCCCAGCCAGATACGCTATCTTTTTATTGAGTGATTGAGACAGGGTCTTGCTCTGTTGTCCAGTCTTGAATGTGGTGGTGCAATCACAGGCGCACTGCAGCCTTGGCCTCCTGGGCTCAAGTGACCCTGCTGCGGCAGCTGGGACTATGGGAGCATGCCACCACACCTAGCTAAGTAAAAAATTTTTTTTGTATAGACAGGATCTCACTGTGTTGCCCAAGCTGGTCTCAAACTCGTGGGCTTAAGTGATCCTCCTGTTTTGGCCTCCCAAAGTGTTGGGATTACAGGCATGAGCCACCACTCCTGGCAATGAGCCAAGTCTCTTTTTTTTTTTTTTTTAGATGGAGTCTTGCTCTGTTGCCCAGGCCCGAGTGCAATGGCACGATCTTGGCTCACTGCAACCTCTACCTCCCAGGTTCAAGCAATCCTCCTGTCTAAGCCCCTGTAGTAGCTGGGATTACAGGCATGTGCCATCATGCCCGGCTAATTTTTGTATTTTTAGTAGAGACAGGGTTTCGCCATGTTGGCCAGGCTGGTCTTGAACTGCTGACCTCAGGTGATCCATCTGCCTTGGCTTCCCAAAGTGCTGGGATTACAGTCATGAGCCACACCTGGCCAAGTCAAGTCTTAAAAGATGACCCTGTGGAGAAATGGTGGTCCAGGCTGAAGGGTCAGCCTATGCAAACACTGGGAGGTGTGGAAAATCATTCAGTAAAAACTGCACCTTGAATACCCATACAGCCATTCTGTTTTTCACTTTTTTTTTTTTTTTTTTTTGAGACGTTTCCCTGTTGTTGCCCAGGCTGGAATACAATGGCACAATCTTGGCTCACCGCAACCTCCACCTCCCAGGTTCAAGTGATTCTCCTCCTCAGCCTCCAGAGTAGCTGGGATTACAGGCATGCACCACCATGCCTGGCTAATTTTGTATTTTTAGTAGAGATGGGGTTTCTCCATGTTAGTCAGACTGGTCTCGAACTCTCGACCTCAGGTGATCTGCCCACCTCAACCTCAAGCCGCTGTGCCCAGCCCTACTTTCAATATTCAATAAATTACATAGCCAGGCACAGTAGCTCACACCTGTAATCCCAGCACTTTAGGAGGCCAAGGTGGGAGGATCCTTTGAGGTTAGAAGCTCGAGACCGGCCTGGGCAACACAGTGAGACGCCATTTCTACAAAAAAATTAAAAAACTAGCCAAATGTGGTGTCGTGTGTCTGTAGTCCCAGCTACTTGGGCAGCTGAGGTGGAAGGATTGCTTGAGCCCGGAGGTCAAGGCTGCAGTGGGCCATGATCTCACCACTGCACTCAGCCTGGGCAACCCTGTCTCAAAACTAAATAAATAAATAAATAACACAAACTATTTAACAGTTTATTATAAAATAGGCTTTGTGTCAGATGATTCTGCCCAACTGTAAGCTGCTGGCAGTGTAAATGTTCTGAGCACGTGTGAGCCAGGCTAGGTGTCTTTTTCGTCTTTTTTTTTTTTTTTTTCCTTTTTGTGGAGAACAGGGTCTCGCTATATTACCCAGGCAGGTCTCAAACTCCTGGGCTCAAGTTATCCTCCCGCCTCTGCCTCCCTGAGAGCTGGGATTACAGGCGTGAGCCACCGCGCCCGGCCAGGCTAGGTGTCTTAAATGCATTTTCAGTTTCAACTTACAATTGGTTTATCAGGATGTGGCCCCATGGTGTTGAGGGACATGTGTATTAACAGTCTCCTTAGTGATTTTTTTTTTTTTGAGATGGAGTCTCTTACTGTTGCCCAGGCTGTAGTGCAGTGGCGCAATCTCGGCTCACTGCAACCTCCGTCTCCTGGGTTCAAGTGATTCTCCTGCCTCAGTCTCCCAAGCAGCTGGGATTACAGGCACTCACACCACGCCCAGCTCATTTTTTTGTGTGTATTTTTAGTAGAGACGGGATTTCACTATGTTGACCAGGCCGGTCTCGAACTCCTGACCTTGTGATCCACCCGCCTCAGCCTCCCAAAGTGCTGGGATTCCAGGCGTGAGCCACTGTGCCCAGCATCCTTAGTGATTTTTACACCATAAAGTGTTGGAGCTCTAAGGCAGAGCCAAGGCTAGAGAACCAAGTATAGAGAATCTGGAGATGTGGAGAGGGCTCTGATTGCCTACAAGGAGTTTGGACTTTATTGTGGAGGCAGTGGGGAGCCAAGGCAGGTTTAGAGTAGGAGAGGGTCCAAGCCTGTGGGTCACCCTTCCGACTTCCCTTTCCGAATGCCAAACACCTTCTTCATGTCCCCCGTGGGCCCCCTTTGTCCCTCCTACCCCAAACTAGCCCTCAATCCCTGACCCTGGCTCCGCCCCCAGCCCTCTGACGTCCATCATCTCTGCTGTGGTGGGCATTCTGCTGGTCGTGGTCTTGGGGGTGGTCTTTGGAATCCTCATCAAGCGACGGCAGCAGAAGATCCGGAAGTACACGATGCGGAGGCTGCTGCAGGAAACGGAGGTAAGGCGGGGTGAAGGCCTGCCAGCCCGCTTGGGGTCTGCACTGGCTCCCGGCACTGACCCACCACCCCCTCACCCCAGCTGGTGGAGCCACTGACACCAAGTGGAGCGATGCCCAACCAGGCGCAGATGCGGATCCTGAAAGAGACGGAGCTGAGGAAGGTGAAGGTGCTTGGATCTGGAGCTTTTGGCACAGTCTACAAGGTCAGGGCCAGGTCCTGGGGTGGGCGGCCCCAAAAGGTGGGGGCGGTGCCTGGAGGGGTGTGGTCGGCAGTTCCGATGGGAGGGGCAAGAGCCGGAGGCAGTATTTGGGGGAGGGCAGTTACAGCGGAGCAGAAGGGAACGGGAGCAAGCCCTAGGGTGGGGAAGGATGTTTGGAGCACAAGTAATGATTTCCTGGAAGGCAGGTAGGATCCAGCCCACGCTCTTCTCACTCATATCCTCTTCTTTCTGCCCAGGGCATCTGGATCCCTGATGGGGAGAATGTGAAAATTCCAGTGGCCATCAAAGTGTTGAGGGAAAACACATCCCCCAAAGCCAACAAAGAAATCTTAGACGTAAGCCCCTCTACCCTCTTCTGCTGGGAGGACAGGAAGGACCCCATGGCTGCAGGTCTGGGCTCTGGTCTCTCTTCATTGGGGTTTGGGGAGATACGACTCCCGCAAACCTAGACTATTTTTTTGGAGACGGAGCCTTGCTCTGTCACCCAGGCTGGAGTGCAGTGGCGTGATCTCAGCTCACTGCAACCTCCACCTCCTGGGCTCAAGCGATTTTCATGCCTTAGGCTCCTGAGTAGCTGGAATTACAAGCACCTGCCTGTTTTGTTTTGTTTTTTTTTTTTGAGACATAGTCTCGCTCTGTCACCCAGGCTGGAGTGAAATGGCGTGGTCTTGGCTCGGCCTCCCAGGTTAAAGCGATTCTCCTCCCTCAGTCTCCTGAGTAACTGGGATTATAGGTGTGAGCCATCACGCCCGGCTAATTTTTGTATTTTTAGTAGAGATGGGGTTTCACCATGTTGGCCAAGCTGGTCTCAAACTCCTGACCTCGTGATCCGCCTGCCTCGGCCTCCCAAAGTGCTGGGATTACAGGCGTGAGCCACCGTGCCCGGCCTAATTTTTGTATTTTTAGTAGAGACGGGGTTTCACCATGTTGGCCAGGCTGGTACTTTGGGCATTCACAGGCCATGGGCCGCGGCTGTGGTTTGTGATGGTCAGGAGGCTGTGTGGTGGTTGCGAGGCTGTGTGGTGTTTGGGGGTGTGTGGTGGTTGGGGGTGTGTGGTGGTTGGGAGGCTGTGTGATGGTTGGGAGGCTGTGTGGTGTTTGGGGGTGTGAGGTCTCCCATACCCTCTCAGTGTACCCTTGTCCCCAGGAAGCATACGTGATGGCTGGTGTGGGCTCCCCATATGTCTCCCGCCTCCTGGGCATCTGCCTGACATCCACGGTGCAGCTGGTGACACAGCTTATGCCCTATGGCTGCCTCTTAGACCATGTCCGAGAAAACCGCGGACGCCTGGGCTCCCAGGACCTGCTGAACTGGTGTATGCAGATTGCCAAGGTATGCACTTAGGGCACCTGGGCTCTTTGCGGGTCCCTTTGGAGCAAGCCCCTATGTCCACGAGGGGCTAGGATGGGGACGCTTCCTGGGCATATGACCAGGGCCAGGCCCTCCCAGAAGGTCTACCTGGGTGCTTCCCATTCCAGGGGATGAGCTACCTGGAGGATGTGCGGCTCGTACACAGGGACTTGGCTGCTCGGAACGTGCTGGTCAAGAGTCCCAACCATGTCAAAATTACAGACTTTGGGCTGGCTCGGCTGCTGGACATTGACGAGACAGAGTACCATGCAGATGGGGGCAAGGTTAGGTGAAGGAGCAGAGGAAGTTGGGTGGAGTGGGGTCTGGCCCCTGGGAGAACTCTGAGTGGCCACCTCCCCACCACACACAGTTGGAGGACTTCCTCTTCTGCCCTCCCAGGTGCCCATCAAGTGGATGGCGCTGGAGTCCATTCTCCGACGGCGGTTCACCCACCAGAGTGATGTGTGGAGTTACGGTGTGTGGTGGGGAGTGTTGGGAGGGGTGGGTGAGGAGTCATGGCTGGAGGGAGGATGAGAGCTGGGATGGGGAGAATTATGGGGCCACTTCAGCATGTGGAGGGAGGGAAGGGGCTGCCTGTGCCCCACCTTGCAGGGTCTGTGCACTTCCCAGGATTAGGGAAAGACTGGGTAGATTCTGTCTCCTGGCATCACATCTCTCCCCTGCTGCCATGATGCCAGACTCCTGGGCAGAACCTCTGGCCCTCCCACTCCTGACCCTGTCTCTGCCTTAGGTGTGACTGTGTGGGAGCTGATGACTTTTGGGGCCAAACCTTATGATGGGATCCCAGCCCGGGAGATCCCTGACCTGCTGGAAAAGGGGGAGCGGCTGCCCCAGCCCCCCATCTGCACCATTGATGTCTACATGATCATGGTCAAATGTGCGTGGCTGAGCTGTGCGGGCTGCCTGGAGGAGGGTGGGAGGTCCTGGGTCGAGAAGCCCACAAAGGGCATGAAAGGGGACCAGGATGTATGTAGACCCAGGAACCCTGGTATATTAGGAGCCTCAAAACCTTCTCATATCCCTTTTACAGTCAAAGTCCAAAGCCACTCTTGAGGAACAACTAGAGAACCTTATGTACAATATTAAGCTGGGCACAGTGGCTCATGCCTGTAATCCCAGTACTTTGGGAGGCTGAGGTGGGAAGATCCCTTGAAGCCAGGAGTTCAAGACCAGACTGGGCAACACAGTGAGACCCTATCTCTACAAAAAATAAAAAAATTCGCTGGGTGTGGTGGTGTGTGCCTGTAGTCCCAGCTACTTGGGAGAGGCTGAGGCAGGAAGATCACTTGAGCCCAGTTGAAGGTGGCAGTAAGCTATGATTGCGCCACTGAAATCCAGCCTGGGCGACAGAGTGAAACCTCATCTCAAAAAAATAAAAAAGCAAACAAAAAGAAAAAAAAATTAAAAGGGAAACTAGTAGAGATGCCCGAAGGTTCTGGCTGAAGCCCCCAGAGTCTGGTACTACTTCTCTACCACCAAGGGCTTTGGGCTGTCCCTTGGGACTGTCTAGACCAGACTGCAGCGGGAGTGGGAGGGGAGGCAGCAGGCACACAGGGCCGGGGCTAGATGCTGGCCTCCCTCCCGCCCCAGGTTGGATGATTGACTCTGAATGTCGGCCGAGATTCCGGGAGTTGGTGTCGGAATTCTCCCGCATGGCCAGGGACCCCCAGCGCTTTGTGGTCATCCAGGTACTGGGCCTCTGTGCCCCATCCCTGCCTGTAGCTAAGAGCACCCTCCTGCAGAGGGTGGGAAGGAGAGATGAGTCCGGTGTGCCAGGCCCCTCACCTGCTATGAGCCTTCTTCATGGAAGGCTGCATGCTGGGCTGGGGAGGGGCCACCATCCCACCTCTCCTTCCTCCGCAGAATGAGGACTTGGGCCCAGCCAGTCCCTTGGACAGCACCTTCTACCGCTCACTGCTGGAGGACGATGACATGGGGGACCTGGTGGATGCTGAGGAGTATCTGGTACCCCAGCAGGGCTTCTTCTGTCCAGACCCTGCCCCGGGCACTGGGGGCATGGTCCACCACAGGCACCGCAGCTCATCTACCAGGGTCAGTGCCTTCGGTCACACTGTGTGGCTGCTTACCTCCTCCATCCCCGGTGGACTAGGGTCCCTTTCTCTGATGTTCCCTCAACTGTCACCTCTCAAGGAGACCCCATTATCCCTACAAAAAATTCTTACTGCCTTCCAACCTCTGTGACCCCATTCTCTCCACGGTGACTGTGTCGTACCCCAAAGGTGACCTGTTTTTCTCCTGTGACCCTGTCACCTCCCATGGAGTCCCCATCCCAGATCCATTAAGTGACTCCCATTATGACTTACTTTCTTGTCCCCAGAGTGGCGGTGGGGACCTGACGCTAGGGCTGGAGCCCTCTGAAGAGGAGGCCCCCAGGTCTCCACGGGCACCCTCCGAAGGGACTGGCTCTGATGTATTTGATGGTGACCTGGGAATGGGGGCAGCCAAGGGGCTGCAAAGCCTCCCCGCACATGACCCCAGCCCTCTACAGCGGTACAGTGAGGACCCCACGGTACCCCTGCCCTCTGAGACTGACGGCTACGTTGCCCCCCTGACCTGCAGTCCCCAGCCCGGTATGGAGTCCAGTCTAAGCGGAGAGACTGATGGGCGGGGGAGGGGGGACCCTCAGCCCAGGGTCCACTGTGGGGGCAGAGGGAGTGGCAGCGACACCGGGGTTCCTTCCCCTAATAGGTCATCTTCTCTTGGCCTTTCAGAATATGTGAACCAGCCAGATGTTCGGCCACAGCCCCCTTCGCCCCAAGAGGGCCCTCTGTCTCCTGCCCGACCTACTGGTGCCACTCTGGAAAGGCCCAAGACTCTCTCCCCAGGGAAGAATGGGGTTGTCAAAGACGTTTTTGCCTTTGGGGGTGCTGTGGAGAACCCCGAGTACTTGGCACCCCGGGGAGGAGCTGCCCCTCAGCCCTACCTTCCTCCTGCCTTCAGCCCAGCCTTCGACAACCTCTATTACTGGGACCAGGACCCATCAGAGCGGGGGGCTCCACCCAGCACCTTCAAAGGGACACCTACGGCAGAGAACCCAGAGTACCTGGGTCTGGACGTGCCAGTGTGAACCAGAAGGCCAAGTCCGCAGAAGCCCCGATGTGTCCTCAGGGAGCAGGGAAGGCCTGACTTCCACTGGCATCAAGAGGCGGGCGGGCCCTCCGACCACTTCCAGAGGAATCTGCCATGCCCGGAACCTGTCCTAAGGAAACTTCCTGCTTGAGTTCCCAGATGGCTGGAAGGGGTCCAGCCTAGTTGGAAGAGGAACAGCACTGGGGAGTCTTGGTGGATTCTGGGGCCCTGCCCAATGAGACTCTAGGGTCCAGTGGATGCCACAGCCCAGCCTGGCCCTTTCCTTCCAGATCCTGCATACTGAAAGCCTTAGGGAAGCTGGCCTGAGAGGGGAAGTGGCCCTAAGGGAGTGTCTAAGAACAAGAGCGACCCATTCAGAGATTGTCCCTGAGACCTAGTACTGCCCCCCATGAGGAAGGAGCAGCAATGGTGTCAGTATCCAGGCCTTGTACAGAGTGCTTTTCTGTTTAGTTTTTACTTTGTTTTTTAAAGATGAAATAAAGACCCAGGGGGAGAATGGGTGTTGTATGGGGAGGCAGATGTGGGGGGTCCTTCTCCACACCCACTTTCTCCATTTGCAAATATATTTTGGAGAACAGTTAGGCACCGGCCTATGTCTGGGGGTAGCTCTGCACCATCCCTTCCTGCTCACCTTACACTCAACTCCTCTTTTCCTGGAGGGAGTGGCCAGGAATCTTCAGAAAGCTTGGATGAGGAGCCTGACATCCAGTTCTCTAGCTTCAGGGTTGGGGGGGATCGGGAAGCTGGATTCGGATCTGAGAGCCCTTTAACAACCAGATCATTCTTTCTTAGAACGAATTCCTAAGGCCACTCACCAGAATGGGGTTATTTCCTCCTTGTGAGTCAGGAGAGTGGCGGCTGAGTGGGCGAAAGACGAGGCAGGGTCTACTGTGGGACTCATTTTCCTTGCCTTGGCTATGCCAGAGGAGCTCACTGACCTAAGGAGTAGCTGTCCAGAAAGCCCACCCAAGCCAGCACAGCCACCCTGGCGGTACAAAGGCTGGGCCGGCCGGACTTCTGTGCCCCCCACATTCCCAGATTGGACATATAAAAACACACACTAGTTAGCATTAGTGTTTGTAGTGCCACTTTACTGCCAATGGCTGACATTGCCCTGGGTTGGGGAAAATAAATAAAATCTACTGTGGCATCAGACAGGTATTACCGAGGTGAAGAGTGGACCAGGCTTTTGTGGGCACTTATCCTGGGAAGGGGGTATAAGGTGGCTGGGGAAGTGTCCGTGGAGAGTGTCTCTCTCCTGCCCCCAAGGCCATGGAATCTTATTCCTTCCTTGTACCCAAAAGGGCAAAGTGGAGGCCAGGGTCTCTTTGCTAAGGAGCTAAGTAGGGGAAAGAGGCAGGGGGAGCTCCCAGCAGGACCAAAGGGAGACCAAGGCTTGGACCCCAGAACAGAGCAGGAACCCAGAATCCTGTGCAGTCACAGGATGACACAGGGAGGACGGCTGTTGGTGATCTTTTCTAGGGGTTCTCCTTTACTGGCTCTTCGGATGGCCTCAATGAGCTAGAGGACAGAGATGTGGAATGACGGGATGATGCACTGTTGGGGTAGGATGACCCAGAGGTCCTCCCAACACTGCAAATACTCACATCTTTCTCATAGGGAAAGCCCCCATTCTCCAGCTTGGAGAACACCAGCTGTCCATTTATCTCTATCTCAAAGGCACCTGGTAAGAAATCAACAGATAAATAAATGGTACCCTGAGAACATAGGCAGAAATCAGGAGTTCCTTCAAAGGGGTCCCCCACCACTCCCACTGGAGACCCATTTGTAGCTCCTTAAGCCATTCCCCAACCCTGGGTCAACTCCAGGGAACCTGAGGGAGGCCTCGCCTGTGTGCCCCTGGCAACAATGAAAGACTCCCTCCCCTCCAACCCTACACGATTGCAGTCTAATAGGTTTTTCCCCCGCAGGCCTCTGTGAACCCCCTGACATATGGAAGGGAACTCATGTTGGCTGGACATTTTACCATGTGCCAGGCACTGCAGGCACTTTACATAAAGCAGCCAATGTCAGAACTAGAAAGCGGGAGAGCTGGGATTTAGAGTACAGACTGACTCAGCAGGTGTTCCATGAGCCTCACCTGTGCCCCCCAGGCGCGACTCGATCTCGATGCCCGGATACTGCTCCTTCACAGCACTGGCCAGCTCCAGGTAGGTCGCCTCGAAGCCGCAGGGTTCACTGGGGAGAAGAAATGGGGCTGGGCTGGGGACTCGGGGGTGGGGCCTCCCGTGGACCCACCTCCGTCCGGCCCACGGGACCAGGGTAGGGGTCCTCCAGCCGGGACCGCTCACCAGTACTCCACCATGATGCGGACCCCACTCCCCGGTTCCACCTCCTCGGGAGGGGGCGCTACGGACGTCTGCCCCGGCTCCCCGCTCATAGCTGCCTGCTCCGCTCGGGCCCCTGCTTCCGGGTGTGACGCGCTCAGCGGGCACGTGACGGGGCGGGGCCTCTGGAGCGCGGCGGGGCCGAGCGTGGCGTTGGGGCGGGGCGGGGCCCAGCGTGGCGTCCAGGCGCCCCCTGTAGGCCTCCGCCATTGCTACGTTTTGACCTCGTACGGCAGCTCCGGAGCTCGCGCCCCGGGCAGAGTCTGGGAGAACCGGTACAGAGCCTCCTTCCCTGGCCCGGTCTCCCGGAATGCCGGGCTTCCCCACTCCCGATGTCCGCCGGACTTCACGGCTTCATTTACTCTAATGGACTATCTTAGACTGCAGAGCGCTTTTCAGTTTACAAAAGAAAGAGAAAGCGGTGGGGCAACCATCCTGGAGATGGGAGTGGGTGTGGCTGATGTATGAAATAGTTGACATTTTCTCGCTCACATGCTGATGGCATGTTTTTTTTTTTTCACTCTTGTTGCGCAGGCTGGAGTGCAATGGCGAGATCTCGGCTCACTGCAACCTCCGCCTCCGGGGTTCAAACGATTCTTCTGCCTCAGCCTCCCAAGTAGTTGGGACTACAGGCGCGTGCCACCGCACCCGGCTAATTTTGTGTTCTTAGTAGAGACAGGGTTTCACCATGTTAGTCAGGCTGGTCTCGAACTCTTCACCTCAGGTGATCCACCCTCCTCGGCCTGCTAAAGTGCTGGAATTACAGACATGAGTCACCGCGCCCGGCCCAGTTTTTTGTTCGTTTGTTTGTTTTAGGAGAGACAGGGTTTCACCATGTTGGCCAGGCTGGTCTCGAACTCCTGACCTCAAATGATCTGCCCGCCTTGGCCTCCCAAAGTGCTGGGATTACAGGCGTGAGGCACCACGCCCGGCGCTGATGCCATTTGGAACCGCCCTATAGTTACATACCCAAGTGTTTCTGATCCCAAAGCTCTAAACTGCTTTTTCCAGTCTTTTGTAACTGCCTCTTGCCTGCACTGGAGAACCGTAGACACTCTTCAGGCTGTGTGCCCCCAGCAGTTCCTGCACATCCCCTTCTTATCCAGCCTCTCACTGGGGGACTGGTGTCATTACTCCCATTTTGCAACTCTGGAAATGGAGGCTGCTCAGGTCCTCGCTGCCTTTTCCCTGCCTGCAGTACCGCTATGGTATCCTAGCACGCCACCCACTCTAGTGTCCCTTTAGGCTATTTTTCTTTTTCTTTTTCTTTTCTTTTTTTTTTTGAGACGGAGTCCTGCTCTGTCACCCAAACTTGAGTGCAATGGTGCCATCTCGGCTCACTGCAACCTCCGCCTCCTGGGTTCAAGCGATTCTCCTGCCTCAGCCTCCCTAGTAGCTGAGATTACAGGTGCTAGCCACCACACCCAGCTAAGTTTTGTATTTTTTTTTTTTTTTTTTGAGTCGGAGTCTTTCTCTGTTGCCCAGGTTGGAGTGCAATGGCGCGATCTCAGCTCACTGCAACCTCTACCTCCCGGCCTAAGTGAGTCTCCTGTCTCAGCCTCCTGAGCAGCTGGGATTACAGGCGCCAGCCACCCCGCTGGCTAATTTTTCTATTTTTAGTGGAGATGGGGTTTCACCATGTTGACCAGGCTGGTCTCGAACTCCTGACCTTGTGATCTGTCCACCTCGGCTTCCGAAAGTGCTGGGATTACCGCTGCACCTGGGCTTATTTTTTATATATATATATATAAAAACAGTCAGGGCATGGTGGCTCACACCTGTAATCCCAGCATTTTGGGAGGTCAAGGTGGGCAGATCACTTGAGGCCAGGAGTTCAAGACCAGCCAGGCCAACTCGGCAAAACCCTGTCTCTACTAAAAATACGAAAATTAGCTGGGTGTGGTGGCGCACACCTGTAATGCCAGCTACTCCAGAGGTTGAGGCAGGAGAATCACTTGAACCTGGGAGGTGGAGGTTTCAGTGAGCTGAGATACCACTGCACTCCAGCCTGGACGACTGGACGACAGAGTGAGACTGTGTTAAAAAAAAAAAAAAAAAGAAAAGAAAAGAAAAGAAAGAAAATGCTGTCATTTGTACAGTTGCCTAACCATCACCACAATCCATTACAGAATGTTTCCGTCAACCTGGTAAGTCCTTCCCACCTGTTTCTGGTCAATTCAGCTCCCAATTCCAGTCCTATGCAACCACTGATCTGCTTTCTGTCTCTAACTTTGCCTTTTCTGGATGTTTCATATAAACAGAATAATATGCTATGTGGTCTTTTGCTTACGGCTTCTTTCACTCAATATGTTTTTTGAGATGCATTCATGCTGTAGCGTCTAGAGTAGTTTGTTCCTTTTCATTGCCGAGTCGTATTCCACGTGTGGTTTTGCCACATTTTGTTTCTTAATTCACCAGTTGATGGATATTTAAGGTTCCAGTGTTTTTTGTCTATTTTGAAGAATGCTGCTACAGATGTTTTGATGTCTTTGCATAGGTGTGTGTTTTCATTTCTCTTGGGTAGATTCCTAAGGGTAGAGCTGCTGGGTCATGTGTTAAGTTTATGATTAACTTTTTTTTTGAGACAGGGTCTCGCTCTGTTGCCCAGGCTGGAATACAGCAGTGCAAACACTGCTCACTGCAGCCTCGACCTGCTGAACTCAAGCTATTCTCTTGCCTCAGCCTCCTGAATAGCTGGGACGACAGACACGCACCAGCATGCCCAGCTAATTTTTTTTGTATTTTTTTTGTAGAGACAAGGTTTTGCCGTTTTGCCCAGGCTAGCGTTTAACTTTTTAAGAAACGGCTAGACTGTTTTTCAAAGTTTTCCCACCAGCAATATATGAGGATTCGTTGCTCCATATCCTCACCAATACTTGTTTTCTGTCTCTTTGATTATAACCATCCCAGTGGACATGACATGATATATAATTGTGGTTTTAATTTTCATTTATCTAATGACTGTTGTGTATCTTTCATGTAGTTATTAGTCATTCATATACATATGTGAAGAAATATCTATTCAAGTCTTTTGCCCATTTTTATTAGGATTGTTTGTCTCTTTATTATTGATTTGTAAAAATTCTTTATATATTTTGGATATCAACCAAAATATATACAACCATATATACAACCATATATAGTTGTATATGGTTTGCAACTATTTTCTCCCAGTCTTTGGCTAATTTTTTTTCTTTTTTCTTTTTTTTTTTTTCTTTCTTTTTTTGAGACAGGGTCTCACTGTGTCACCCAGGCTGGAGTGCAGTGGCACAATCTCGGCTCACTGCAACCTCCGCTTCCCAGGTTCAAGCAATTCTTGTGCCTCAGCCTCCCAAGTAGCTGGGATTACAGGCATGTGCCACCATGGCCCAGATAATTTTCTGTATTTTTAGTAGCAATGGTCAGGCTGTTTTTGCTATATTGGCCAGGCTGGTCTGGATCTCTGGCCTCAAGTGATCTGCCTGCCTCTGCCTCCCAAAGTGCTGGGATCACAGGCATGAGCCACTTCACCTGGCTTCATTTTTTCTTTCTTTTTTTGAGACAGTGTCTTGCTCTGTGACCCAGACTGGAGCGCAGTAGCACAATCACAGCTCACTGCAGCCTCAACTTCTTAGGCTCAAGCGATTGTCACACCTCAGCCCCACCAAGTAGCCAGGACTATAGGCCCGCACCACCATGCCTGGATAAATTTTATATTTTTTGTAGAGATGAGGTCTTGCCAGGTTGTCTCGGCTGGTCTCAAACTCCTGGGCTCAAGCAATTCACCTGCCTCGGCCTCCCAGAGTGCTGGGATTACAGGTATGAGCCACCATGCCTGGCCTCTTCTTTTTTTTTTTTTTTGAGATGGAATTTCGCTCTTCTTGCCCAGGCTGGAGTGCAATGGCACCATCTTGGCTCACCACAGCCTCTGCCTCCTTGGTTTAAGCGATTCCCCTGCCTCAGACTCCGCAGTAGCTGGGATTACAGGCATGCACCACCATGCCTGGCTAATTTTTTTTTTTTTTTTTTCAGTAGAGATGGGGTTTCTCCATGTTGGCCAGGCTGGTCTTGAACTCCCGACTTCAGGTGATCCATCCACCTCGGCCTCCCAAAGTGCTGGGATTACAGATGTGAGCCACCGCGCCCGGCCTCCACGAAGACTATCTCCCATGGTTTCTTCTAGAAGTTTTATGGTTTTAGCTCTCACATTCAGGTATATGATCTATATCGAGTTTATTTATTTATTTATTTATTTTTAATGCATCCTGTGAGCAAAAGATCTAAATTCACCTTTTGGCATGTGGCTATTCAATTGATCACAGTACTATTTATTGAAAAGCCTATCCTTTCCTCCATCAAATTGTCTTGGCACCCTGTAAAACCAATTGAGAAATGTAAAAGGGTTTCTACTTGGACTCTGGATTCTGTTCCATTGACCTATAAACTCATTCTTATTTATTAGTATTACTATTTTTCCCCCGAGATGGAGTCTTGCTCTGTTGCCCCAGCTGGAGTGCAGTGGCACCATCTTGGCTCCTTGCAACCTCTGCCTCCCGGGTTCAAGCAATTCTCCTGCTTCAGCCTCCCGAGTAGCTGGAATTACAGGTGCGCACCACCACGCCCTGCTAATTTTTATATTTTTAGCAGAGACGGGGTTTCACCATGTTGGCCAGGCTAGTCTCAAACTCCTGACCTCGTGATCCACCTGCCTCGGCCTCTCAAAGTGTTGGGATTACAGGCGTGAGCCACCATGCCCGGCCTTGTTGTTGTTGTTTTAAAATTCAGATACAACTTATACACAGTGAAATTCATCCTCTTGAGTGTACCTTTCTTTTTTTCTCTCTTTTTTTTGAGATAGAGTCTCACTCTTGTCGCCCAGCCTGGAGCGCAATGGCTCACACTCAGCACACTGCAACCTCTGTCTCCTGAGTTCAAGAGATTCTCCTGCCTCAGCCTCCTGAGTAGCTGGGATTTTAGGTGCATGCCACCACGCCTGGCTAATTTTTGTATTTTTAGTAGAGAAAGGGTTTTGCCATGTCGGGCAGGCTGGTCTTGAACTCCTGACCTCATGATCCGCCCACTTCATCCTCCCAAAGTCTTGGGATTACAGGCGTGAGCCACCGCGCCCGGCCTTGAGTGTACCTTTCTATGAGTCCTAAGAAACACACACAGCTGTGCATCCAACCCCACAACCAAGATACAGAATGGTCCCATCACCTCCCACAAGTCCCTGTGCCCCCTACTGTGGACCCCTCTCCCTCCTCCCCAACCCCAGACCTGCTTTTTGTTCACACAGTTCCACCCCCTCCAGAAAGCCATATAAGTTGATTCCTACAGCACTCAGCCCTCTGACCGTGGCTTCGTTTCCATCCCATCCTTCACCATCCAGGATGATCCTTCTAAAATGTAAATGTGCCCTCTCCTCTGTGCTTCTACTTAAGTCTAAATACAACTTGAAGGGTCTGGTCTTTGACCGCTACTCCTGCCCATCTGGACAAACAGGATGGATGGCTCTCAAACCTGGCTTGCGGAACAGCCACCTGAGGGCTTATCAATACCACACCTTCCTGTGTCTTAGCCCCACAGACTGAGATTCAATTGCTGGAGAGGATCCCAAGGATCTGTTTTCCACACAAGGTTAGGGAGGTCTGGAGGCCACATTTGCAGAAGCATAGCCGCCTCTCTCCACACCTTCCACACCTGTCCAGGTTCACCCACGTGGCCTCTGCTTCCTCCTTTCTCCTCCAACCCCACTCTCTGTCTCTGCATGCTGCATCCCCTCCTCTCCAGAGCTCTGGCAGTGGTTTCCTCACTTGGGAAGGTGGCCTCCTTCCCCAGTTCCCATGCACTGATTCCAACCCCCTTCCCATGTCAGCCAGCTTCTCCTCTGCTCAGCTGTCACTTCCACAGAGAAGTCTTTCCTGACTCCCTGTGTGAGTCATTCTCCCAGCATAGTTGTCTCCTGTCATTTCTTATTTGTGTGATTCTTTGATTAACATCAATCTTCCTGATTGGCTGTGTGAGGATAGGACGGGGTCTGTTTTTGTTGCTTACCTCAGTATCCCCAGCACCAAACATGGGGCTGGCATATGGTAGGTACTGAACAGAGAGTTGAATAAATTAATGAGTGAATTGTCTACTCTGCCTTTGCACAAGCTGCTCCATCACCCAAGAGACCTTGCCTCCTCCCCCACTTCTTTGCTGGGCACATTCATACCGGTTTTCCTAGGAAAACTCTGGAGAAAATTGAGGCAGGAGTCACTCCTCTGTGCCCCCCCCCCCCCCCGTGGTGGACCTCTTATCACCCTAAGGATTGTTTGTTTTCCTGTCACCCGCATCAAGCTGGGTGGTGGCCACAGCCTTTGATTTCTGCCTCCCAACCCTTCTCCCAAGTACCCTGTTTGCCCAGTGCTGAACTAGAGAGCTAAAGTGATCCCTGGGAGAACTAAATCGATCCCTCAGGCCGGGTGCGGTGGCACACACCTGTAATCCTAACACTTTGGGAGGCCGAGGTGGGCAGATTACATGAGGTCAGGAGTTCGAGACCAACCTGGCCAACGTGGAGAAACCCCGATTTACTAAAAATACAAAAATTAGCTGGGTGTGTGGCCTGTAATCCCAGCTACTCAGGAGGCCGAGGCAGGAGAATCTTTTGAACCCAGGAGGCGGAGTTTGCAGTAAGCCGAGATGGCGCCACTGCACTCCAGCTTGGGTGACAGAGCAGGACTCTGTCTCAAAAAAATAAAGTGATCCCTCTAAGAGGAATCTCCAGGGGCCCAGGCCAGAGCTTTCTCTGGGTCACCATGGCTTCTCCCACTGTGCCACCCAGCCTAAGCCCCTCGATTTTAAAGGGGAAGCCAAGACTCTGGACTTTGCTCAGAAGGTGGGGGGCGGGGGAGGGGCTTACCCTGGGTGCCTCTGAGGGGCCAGGGCACAGCCACCATGGTATGGGTGCCTGCAGATCGACGGGCAGGCCATGTTGCTGGACACCCCCGTGGCTGGCGTCCCTCCTTGGCAGGGTGCTCTTTGCCCCATGGGGTGGGATCCAGAGCTGCAGAAGTGCCCCCTGGCTTGGCCAATGAACAGACCAGGTTCAGGGAGGATGTTTGGGAGGAGTGGACGGGTGGTTCCCTTTACCTCGCAGCCCTCAGACCCTCCCCCTGCCCTCCCAGGTGGTCGGGACTCTTGATCTTCGCTGTTGGTGCTGTCTGTTCGGCTGTCTTCCCCGCCTCTTCCTAGGCACCTGCACCCTCTCTTGGCACCTGCTGCCAGGCTAGGAAGGGCAAAAACAATCCCAGTTGGCATAGAGTGTCAGGGAGTCCCCACCCTCCTCCCAGGCTTCCTCCTCCCAGGCGCCTCCCCTGGACACGCCCCCATCTGCCCAAGATAATTTTAGTTTCCTTGGGCCTGGAATCTGGACACACAGGGCTCCCCCGGCCCTGACTTCTCTGTCCGAAGTCGGGACACCCTCCTACCACCTGTAGAGAAGCGGGAGTGGATCTGAAATAAAATCCAGGAATCTGGGGTTTCCTAGACGGAGCCAGACTTCGGAACGGGTGTCCTGCTACTCCTGCTGGGGCTCCTCCAGGTAAGGGGACAGAGATCGGTCTCAGACAACAGCCTGCCAGGCAACCCCCAGCCGCACCAGGGCCCCAGGCTGTGCCCGTCTCCGGCCGAACTGGCCGTCGGCCCAGGTGGGCGGATTGGAGCCACCTGGCTCTCCCCCTCCCCCGCTCGGTGATGTCAGGCCCGGGGCGGGGGCTGGAGGGGGACAGGTACTTAAGGGCCTGGCGTCTCCCTCCCTAAAGACGTGGTCCCAGCCGGGTGTCCTGATGTTCGGGGTTCAGGTAAGAACCCAAGCGGGCATTCATCCTTTGGGGGCAGGCACGGCCGGTCTGGGGGCCGGTAGGGAAAGGCAGGGTCTCCTGCTGGGTTGCTCGGCCTCCCACTTTTCTCTTTTCCTCCCATCTCCCACCCCGCCCCCTCCTCCCCACCCGCCCTCTTTCGTCCCCATCCTGGTTTCCAGCCCTCCTTGTTCCCTCCCGGTACACCTCCCCGAAGCCAGCAGCGAGAACGGGAAGGAAGACCTGATTCTCTCCTCCGACTTGGCTTTCCCGCTGAAACTGGCCCCTCCCCGCACACCCTGGGAGAGCCGCCCTCACTCCCTGGCTCGCCCAGTTTACCCCAGTTTGGGTTTCCCCAAGTCTCTAAGACAGACGTCTCCGCGGGCTGCGGGGAGATGTGGGGAGGGCCCCCTCCACTTTGGAGGACGGTGAAGGAGAGGGATCCTCTAAATTGTTGAGGCTCCATCTCTCCAGACTGTATGCCCTGCTCAGCAACACCGCCTCCGGCCCTCGGGTGGGAAAGTGGAGGCCGGGTGAGCCGGGGTCCCTCCTGGCTTCAGCATGAAGTGGCCAGGAAGGCTAGAGGGGTGGGTGAGCGGCTCTGCGGTGCGGTGGGGCCTGGGGAGAGTGGGGTAGGGGATGGCAGATTGTTTCCTCTGCTTGATGAGGCTGAGGAGAGACCCAGGTACCCGGTCTGGGTCTCCCTGGCAGATTGAGGACAGAGAATGCACCTGCCGGCAAGGTGGAACCCCCCTCGCCGCCCCGCTCCAGCCTCAGTGCCCACCAGGAATGCTCCCTTTTGGTCCGCCGGTCTTGGACTCTGCTCTCTCCTGATATCCTGCTGTGTGCGGGGTGGGGGGACCTCATGGAAGCAGGCAGCCTGTAATGATTAACCGCACAGACACTCCAGCATTCTTCCCGAATTAAACTTTAAAAGAGCTGCCCCGCCTTCTCTCATTGGGTATTTTTCCTGAGTGAGAGTGGGCGGGGCCTCAGAGTCCCGGGTCCTCCCTTTTACTAGGAGTCATCCAGGGGTTTCTCACCTTCTCACCTGGGCCCTGCACCCTAAAAGGTTATAAGCCTGTCCCGTGGGGGCGGGGCGTGGAGTACTGGGCGGACAGGGACGCTCCCGCCACATCCAGGCCCCTGGCCCAGGCCTCAGTCCCGCAAGCCCTTCCCCCTACTCTGGGAAGTAGAGTTGTTTTCTGTTGGCCCTGAACACCGGGCCCCGCCACCCGCCCTTAGGGCCAGCCAGGTGGGGCGTGATTCAGGAAGTAAACAAGGAGGTTGGGAGGACGGGAACGCGGGTGGGGCTGGAGCCACTGGGGGAGGAGGCAGCTGGGAAGACACCGCCGGAGTTACCTCGTTGAGGGGACAAACTGATTTTGGGGGTCGGTTTTTCCAACCGAAACTTTCCCGGTGCCTCAGTTTCAAAACTCCAGATCTCTAAGCTGCCAGGCCTACAGCCAGGACCCCTTCCCCTCCCTGCTCACCCCTTTGGTCTTGAGGATTCCACCCGCCTCCAGCCTTAGAAGGGGCTGAAGGGCCCGGGTGGGGGGATCTGAAGGCAAACCCCAGCCTTGGGCTGGCCCTCTCTGATCTCTGAGGCCAGGCTGTAATGTGATTCAAATCCACTTCTAACCCGTTCCAAGCGCTGCCCTCCTGAATTCTCTGCTCCTCTCCCCACCCCACTGTTGGCCCCCTGCAACCTGGAATGAAGTCACCAGGGCTGTTTGGAGACCGGGGCTGTTTGGAGGGTAGACTGGGGTGGGAGTGGGGGATCGTGTTCTGATATTGAGGTGCTGGTGTCTCTTGCTAGCGGGTGGTGGGTATATCTTGCCCCTCCTGGCAGGACCCTGGGCCCCCTCCCTGGCCTTTCATCCTGTCTGTCTGTCTTTTTGAGCGTTTTCCCTTTCTGCTCCTGCTCCTGTGGTACCCCTCTGCCCGGGACACCCAGGAGAATGTGTCGGGAGGAACCTCATCCACACGGGGCGGGGGCTCTGAGCGATGCTTTGGGTGGGGAGGGGCACCGCTGGGACGCTGGCTTCTCTCCAAATGGGCCTCTGAATCCAGGCCGGGCATTGCCTCTCTCTTTCCCAGGTGAGGGACTCCCTGGCAAGGCGGTGGTTTGGCACTGGGGGTGAGAGCAGATCACAGGTCCCACCTGGCCTGGAGCTAGGCCGAGGGTGGGGAGGAGGAGGTGATGTCAGAGGAGCCTCAGGCCCCACATGTTCCTCCCCCATCCTGTTCCCAGCCCCATGCCTCCCCCATTCGGCTGTGGCTACCATTGGGTTGGGGAGGTGGGGGGAGGGTAGAGGCAGGGCTGTTTTTGTTTCTCCTAAGCCAGGAAGTTGTGTGGATGAGTCAAGGTTGAATGGAGAGCCCTAGGCAGTGTTGTCCCGCCTGCCCTGACTCACCTGTCCCCCAAATCCCCTGATGCCCTCACTGAGGGGTCAGGTGCCTGTGCCCTCCTGAGGGGTCAATCCCAGGTGGCCTCATAGTACTGGCCCAGTGTTCGGAGAACAGGCTAGGGGCTGGGATTGCAGGTTCTCCCAGGTCTCAGTCCAGCCAAAGGGGTCTGCCTGGTTCCTGAGGAGGAGGGGCCAGCCCCACCTCCACCTCTAGTGCTCGCCTTTGCCGGCCCTCCTGTCTTTACTTGTCCTGAGTGTCTGTGCAGCCCCTGTAAGTGATAAGACATGGGTGAGATTGGCCTTGCCTGGGGGTACCGGGTGCCCTTGGACAAATGAGTGGATAGGACAGGTGCGCAGTAATGGATGATGTAGCCCCTGCACAGTGCTGAGAGGGAGTTGTTCACTCAGAATGTGGAAAGCCAGGAAGGCTTCTCAGAGGAAGTGGCTCTAGCATTGGAGCCTCAGGAAAGAGTTGGGCAGGAGGATGGCCTGGGGAGGGTACGCAAGGTTTAGGGGCTGCTGTGGCCAGGACGCCTACCCCAGGTCTGCTCTCCCCCTTGCACTGAAGCAGAGCCGGCTCTCCTGACTTTCTGGCTCCCATCCTTCCCCACCTCCTTCTCCCCACTGCATCACTCATCCCTTGGGCAGGCCAAACTTCACCAGGTACGAACAGGCTCTGGCAACTGGGTCTGGCAACACAGTGCTGGAAAAACCCGGGCAGTGCCTGGAGCAGTGAGTGCCCCACGCGTGGAGGCAAAGGAGTGGACCTTTGCCCTGACCCTGAGGGCTGAGCCTGAGAGTGTGTGGGTTGTGAAATCTGTTGTGACCACCAGGCTTGTGGTGGGTGGACCCTCAGCTCTTCCCGTGAGCAACTTTGTGCTAAAGAAAGAGCACTGGAGCTGGGCGCAGTGGCTCACGCCTGTAATCCCAGCACTTTGGGAGGCCAAGGCGGACGGATCAGGAGTTCGAGACCAGCCTGGCCAACGTGGTGAAACCCTATCTCTACTAAAAATACAAAAATTAGCTGGGCATGGTGGCATGCACCTATAATCCCAGTTACTCGGGAGGTTAAGGCAAGAGAATCGCTTGAACCCAGGAGGCAGAGGTTGCAGTGAAAAAAAAAAAACAAAAAACAAAACAGAAAGAGCACTGGACTTGGAGTCTAAACACCAGGTTCTACTCCTGACTCACCTGTGACTCAGGGCACCAGGTTCTACTCCCCGACTCACCTGTGACTGAGGGTAAGAATGCTTCCTTCTCAGAGACTCAGTGTCCCCTTTTATAAAATGAGGCTCATTCTGTCCTTCCCCAAGGGCTTCAGGGAAACTCCAGTTAGAGCAGTGAGGTGCTAGGTAAACTCTGAGGGGCACCCTAACCACCGTGTGAGGTCAGGAGGTCTGATTTCTCTAGTCCCCTCTCCCCAGGACAAGGGCACACAACGGACACAACTGGTTCCATTCTGCCCCTCTCTCCCTCAGATGCCATGGAGCTGGATCTGTCTCCACCTCATCTTGGCAGCTCTCCGGAAGACCTTTGCCCAGCCCCCGGGACCCCTCCTGGGACTCCCCGGTCCCCTGATACCCCTCTGCCTGAGGAGGTAAAGAGGTCCCAGCCTCTCCTCATCCCAACCACCGGCAGGTACGATGGGATGTGGGGCTTGGGGGAGGTCAGTGCTGGATAATACACAGAGGCTTGCAGGCCACTGCTCCTTTCCCCACACCTCTCTCCCTTTTTCTTCTTGCCACAGGAAACTTCGAGAGGAGGAGCGGCGTGCCACCTCCCTCCCCTCCATCCCCAACCCCTTCCCTGAGCTCTGCAGTCCTCCCTCACAGAGCCCCATTCTTGGGGGCCCCTCTAGTGCAAGAGGGCTGCTCCCCCGCGATGCCAGCCGCCCCCATGTGAGTTGTCCCTCAGAAGGGAAGGGAGGGATGCGGGGTTCTGGATCTGTGGGAGATAGACAGCCATTTCCATGGAGGCGGGGGATCTTGGTTAGGAGTCCCTGAGGGTCTAGCAGGTGCGGAAAGGGAAGGAATCACCCTTTGCCTCCCCTCAAGTCATCTGCAATTCCTGGGGCACAGGTAGTAAAGGTGTACAGTGAGGACGGGGCCTGCAGGTCTGTGGAGGTGGCGGCAGGTGCCACAGCTCGCCATGTGTGTGAAATGCTGGTGCAGCGAGCTCACGCTTTGAGCGACGAGACCTGGGGGCTGGTGGAGTGCCACCCTCACCTAGCACTGGGTAAGTCGGGTGCATGGAACTACCCAGGCCGGAAGGTGATGTCTCGCATCTTGGGCTAGGCATGTGACTCATCTGGGAGATCTGGTTGATCTCCAATAACCCCTGCTTTTTGCCCTTGACCCCAGAGCGGGGTTTGGAGGACCACGAGTCCGTGGTGGAAGTGCAGGCTGCCTGGCCCGTGGGCGGAGATAGCCGCTTCGTCTTCCGGAAAAACTTCGCCAAGTACGAACTGTTCAAGAGCTCCCCAGTGAGTGTGTGAGGGCTGTCTGGGCGCTGGGATGCCCTGAGCCTGAACCGGACACTGGAGCCCTGACCCCTGACACTTTTCTGCCCTCAGCACTCCCTGTTCCCAGAAAAAATGGTCTCCAGCTGTCTCGATGCACACACTGGTATATCCCATGAAGACCTCATCCAGGTGGGGAGACCCTCCCCATTTCACGACTCCCCAGAACTGACCAGTGCTTCTCCGCCCTTAGGTCCTGTGCCTCCCCTCTATGTGGTAGAAAGAGCCAAACCACAGTCCTGTGTGACTGGGGACAAGTCACTTTCCCTGCCTGAGCATCAGTTTCTTCTGTTAAATGGGGGCGAGAAATGCATGTGGAGCATTTCCTTGTAAAAACCTGAGGGTGGGCTGGGTGTGGTGGCTCATGCCTGTAATCCCAGCACTTTGGGAGGTTGAGGCAGGAGGATTACCTGAGCCCAGAAATTTGAGACCACCCTGGGCAACATAGTGAGACCTTGTCTCTCCAAAAAAAAAAAAAGAAAAGGAAAAGGCCAGGAATGGTGGCATGAGCCTGGTCTCAGGTGCTTGGGAGGCTGAGGTGGGAGGATCACTTGAGCTCGGGAGGTCGAGGTTGCAGTGAGCTGTGATCATGCCACCGCACTAGCATAAGACCCCATCTCCAAAAGAAAGAGAAGACGTCCTGGTGGTAGAGGGGAAGGGAGGAGGTCAGACCTCCCACTCTCTTCTCCTCTTCTCTGGCTCAGAACTTCCTGAATGCTGGCAGCTTCCCTGAGATCCAGGGCTTTCTGCAGCTGCGGGGTTCAGGACGGAAGCTTTGGAAACGCTTTTTCTGCTTCTTGCGCCGATCTGGCCTCTATTACTCCACCAAGGGCACCTCTAAGGTGAGGTCTTGAGAGTGCCAGCTCCAGCCTCTGCAGTCCCTGGTCCTTTTAGAAGTTGCCCCTTCTCTGCTGGAACCCCTGAGCCCTTCTCCCCCCGTGCCCCCCAGGCCAACCACCTCCAGTTTACCATCTCTCCCTACATCCTTGCCCAGCTCACCTGCCCAGGGAGGTAGCAGGAGAAAAGATGACCTGAGTTTAAGTCCTGGCTCTACTTCTATTTGCTATGTGACCCTGGGCACTCCCCTGCCCCTCTCTGGTCCTGAAATCTCCCCACCTGGCTTGTGGGGGGAGGTAATAGCGGGTGGGGTCCACCTGTACCAAGTCCTGCTCACTCGTGCTGCTCAGGATCCGAGGCACCTGCAGTACGTGGCAGATGTGAACGAGTCCAACGTGTACGTGGTGACGCAAGGCCGCAAGCTCTACGGGATGCCCACCGACTTCGGCTTCTGTGTCAAGGTGAAGACCTGGCCAGGCCTGGCCCCTGGCCTGCGGAAGCAGAAACTGCTCAGGCCCCTGGATCCTGCCTAGGGCTTCTGAGTCCCAATTCAGATGCCCAGACTCCTCTCCCTGCACCCTGGCCTGCTGGAAACTCCCTGGATCCTGCTGTGCTCTGTGGAGCAGGGACAGACATGTGGTCCCAAAGGCAGATACGGGACCAGCCAGTTTCCTCTCTCCGCAGCCCAACAAGCTTCGAAATGGCCACAAGGGGCTTCGGATCTTCTGCAGTGAAGATGAGCAGAGCCGCACCTGCTGGCTGGCTGCCTTCCGCCTCTTCAAGGTGAGACCCTGGGAGTGGCATGGGGGGCTGACCTGGCCAGAGGGATTCCCAGCTCTGCCCCCAGGAAGTCTCAGGAATTAGGAGGGCATCACAGCCTTGCTCTCTGATAACGCTCAGTCCAAGCCTGAAGTTACAGGAAGCGCCCATTGAAGGCAGAAACACAGCCCTAGTCTGGGCAAGTCCTGGTTTGAAGGGGGGTCACAGCCACGCCCCCAGGACCTCTCGACCTCAAGCGCTCTTTCTCTCCCCACCCCCAGTACGGGGTGCAGCTGTACAGGAATTACCAGCAGGCACAGTCTCGCCATCTGCGTCCGCCTTGTTTGGGTTCCCCACCCTTGGTGAGTGCGCACAAGGGGATGGAAGGGTGGGCACACAGGCCCTGTCTTAGGGGTACCTGGGCCCTGTTCTGACCTCTCCCCTCTCCTTCCATCTCCAGAGAAGTGTCTCAGATAATACCCTGGTGGCCATGGACTTCTCTGGCCATGCTGGGCGCGTCATCGAGAACCCCGGGGAGGCTCTGAGTGTGGCCCTGGAGGAGGCCCACGCCTGGAGGGTGAGGCCTGCTGCCTGTGTGTTTGTGCTGGGGACCCACTCTCTGGGTGGGATCCCTGAAATAGGAGGGAGGAAGAGGGGCAGGGGGAGGCACCCTGGCTGGGGAGAAGTGCTCTACCTTCCTGAGGTGCTGGGTAATGCCTGCAAGCACACCCTGACTCTCCCATATCTCCCACTGTTCCACAGAAGAAGACAAACCACCGCCTCAGCCTGCCTACGCCGGCCTCCGGCACGAGCCTCAGTGCAGGTGTGTGATGGCCCTGAGTCCTGGGGCAGGGGCTGCCTCGACTTCTCTTTGCATTCTCAGTGGGGAGCAGATGGTATAGGGGTCCCCTCCCCAAAGTGACTGCCCATGTCCTTCCCCACCGCAGCCATCCACCGCACCCAACTCTGGTTCCACGGGCGCATTTCCCGTGAGGAGAGCCAGCGGCTTATTGGACAGCAGGGCTTAGTAGACGGGTAAGGGGCAGGGCCGGGCAACAGACCCAGGGATAAGAGAGACCGGGGTCCAGGTGGCAGCCATGGGTCCTCGGGTAATGCTGCCCTATCTCCTGTCTTCTGGCAGCCTGTTCCTGGTCCGGGAGAGTCAGCGGAACCCCCAGGGCTTTGTCCTCTCTTTGTGCCACCTGCAGAAAGTGAAGCATTATCTCATCCTGCCGGTGAGCTTCCCTGCGTCCCCAGAGTCCTGCAATGAGACACAGGACTCCCAGCAACCTGTCCTCCTCACCAGCCCCCTCCAGAGGCTCCCTGGCCCCTAGTGCGTCTCCCTTTTCCCTGCCCAAGAAGTGGGAGGCTGAGTGCGGTGGCTCACACCTGTAATCCCAGCACTTGGGAAGGCCAAGGCGGGAGAATGGTTTGAGCCCAGGAGTTCGAGACCAGCCTGGGCAACACAGGGAGACCCCATCTCTACAAATAATTTAAAAATGAGCCCGGCATGGTGGTGCACACCTGTAGTCCCAGCTGCTCAAGAGGCTGAGGTGGGAGCATTGCTTGAGCCCAGAGGGTCAAGGCTGCAGTGAGCCATGGTGGCACCACCACACTCCAGCCTGGATGACAGAGTGAGAAAACCCTGTCTCAAAAAAAAAAAAAAAAAAAAGAAAAGAAAAGAAAGAAAAGAAAAGAAAAAAGAAGAAAATGAAATGGGTGGGGCCCTGGCCCAGGAGGGAGCTCCCTAAGCCTCGGGCCCCTCCCTGACCTTCCCCCCCCTCTACTGTACCCCAGAGCGAGGAGGAGGGCCGCCTGTACTTCAGCATGGATGATGGCCAGACCCGCTTCACTGACCTGCTGCAGCTCGTGGAGTTCCACCAGCTGAACCGCGGCATCCTGCCATGCTTGCTGCGCCACTGCTGCACGCGGGTGGCCCTCTGACCAGGCCATGGACTGGCTCATGCCTCAGCCCGCCTTCAGGCTGCCCACCGCCTCTCCACCCATCCAGTGGACTCTGGGACGTGGCAGCGGGGAACGGGATGAGGAGCGGAAGGGTTCCCCCACTCCAGTTTTCTCCTCTGCTTCTTTGCCTCCCTCAGGTAGAAACCAGCCCCTGCTCCAGTTCACTCCTGACCCCTCTCCTCAAGGGAAGGCCTGGGTGGCCCCTCCCCTTCTCCTAGCTCCGGAATTGCTGCTCTAGGGCAGGGCATTATGGGAGAATTGGGGGCAGCCCAGGCAGTCTCATGCCCCACACTCTGTACAGACTGAGAGGCCAGTTGATCTGCTCTGTTTTATACCAGTGACAATAAAGATTATTTTTTGATATACCTATGAGTTCTGTCTAGCAAGGCCTGGCTGGCTGAAGTCAAGAAGGGAACCAGAGCTGGGCGTGGTGGCTCACGCCTATAATCCCAGCACTTTGGGAGGCCAAGGTAGGAGGATCACTTGAGTCCAGGAGTTTGAGACCAGCCTGGGCAACATGGCAAGACCCTATCCCAACAAAAAATAAAAAAATGAGCCGGGCGTGGTGGTGGGTACCTGTAGTCCCAGCTACTCAGGAGGCTGAGGTGGGAGGATCCCTTGTCCCTTGAGCCTGGGATATCAAGGCTGCAGTGAACTGAGATTGCACCACTGCACTCAGCCTGGGTGACAGAGTGAGACGCTGTCTGGAAAAAAAAAAAAGGCGTGGGGGGAGACCCAGAGAGGTGGGCACCTGTGGAGGCCTTGGTGAAAGTGTCAAATGGATCGAGGCCATGTCCCTGCCTGCCTGGGTGTTCCTCAAGGGCAGGAGTGGTCATGGTTATCTGAGAGTCTCCAGTGCCCACCATGCAGCCTGACACATAGTGGGCGCCCAGTCATTGCTAAGTGAATGGACAAGAGACCATCATCCCAGAGAGATTTTCTGACAGTCTAAGCCTAGAGGGGTAACTAACAGGGCCTGGGAGTTGCAGATGAGTCCAACAGCATGCTTGTCCTCCGCTGGTCCTGGACTAGCTGGTGGGACAGTTGGCCCCAGCATGTACACAGTTATGCATCCAGCCCCACCACCAAGACACAGAACGGCCCCATTGCCCCCCACAAGTCCCTGTGTCCCCTACTACCAACCCTGCTCCCTCCTCCCCAACCTGAAACTTTTCTGTCCTAGTTCTGCCCCTTCCAGAAAGCCATATAAATGGAACCTGCTAGCATTCAGCCCTCTGCATCTGGCTTCGCTGTCCAACACATCCTTCAGCACCCAGAGCGATCTTTCCCAAATCTAAATCCACCACTCCTGGCCGGGCGCGGCGGCTCACAGCTGTGATCCCAGCACTTTGGGAGGCTGAGGCAGGCGGATCCCAGCACTTTGGGAGGCTGAGGTCAGGAATTCGAGACCAGCCTGGCCAACATGGCAAAACCCCATCTCTACTAAAAATACACAAATTAGCTGGGGCATGGTGGCGGGCGCCTGTGATCCCAGCTACTAGGGAGGCTGAGGCAGGAGAACCGCTTGAACCCAGGAGGCGGAGGTTGCAGTGAGCCGAGATCATGCCACTGCACTCCAGCCTGGACAACAAGAGCAAGACTCAGTCTCAAAAGTAAATAAATAAATAAATAAATAAATAAATAAATCCACCACTCCCCTGTGCCTCCAATTAAGCCTAGATAATATTCTATTGTTAGCCTCTCTGTCAATCAGCTCATTGGAGACTGTGAGACAGATGTCTGGCCTCTGCCCACTGCTCACGCCAATCTATGTTTTTGTCTAAGAGGTTTTTTTATTTTGTTTTTTGAGATGGAGTCTCACTTTACTGCACAAGCTAGAATGCGGTGGCACGGTCTCAGCTCACTACAACCTCCACCTCCTGGGTTCAAGCAATTCTCCTGCCTCATCCTCCCAAGTAACTGGGATTACAGGCGCTTGCCACCATGCCTGGCTAATTTTTTGTATTTGTGGTAGAGACGGGGTTTCACCATATTGGCCAGGCTGGCCTTGAACTCCTGACCTCAAGTGATCCACCCACCTTGTCCTCCCAAAGTGCTGGGATTACAGACACAAGCCACCGTGCCCAGCCTTGTCTAAGAGTTTTTTAGTTTGAGCTTTTACCTGATGGGAGCTCGTTAATAAATGTATCAGATTGACTGCACCTGAACTTGCTGCTCAACTCAGGAGACAGACCCTCCTGCAGACATGTGAACCCCAACTAGTCATTGTTTTTGTCAAAACACCAAACTTGATTGAATCTGATTCCTTGGATTCAACAACTAGTTTACAGGAAAGACAAGGGAAACAATGACAAATATCCAGATTGGGAAATTCTACAGAACAGACAACCCAGTTTCTTCTTCAACAGCAACAAAATTACAAGAAAAGATGGGCAATCTCTAGATTTCAAGAAATTTAGACATTTATCAACCAAATGATGTGTTGACCTTTGATTCAAATCCAGACTGACTGTAAAAAGCATTTATGAGCAACTGGGGGAAATTTGAATTCTGATCAGACATTTGATGATACTAAGGGATTATGGCTAACTTTTTAAAGTGTAATAATGGTATTGCAGTTATGGTTTTTCTAAGCCTTTATCTTTAAGAAATTCATTACGAAGTATTTAAAGGTGAGATCATATGATGTCTCAGCTTTGTTTTTATTCTTTTTCTTTTTTCTTTTTCAACTTTTATTTTAGATTCAGGGAGTACATGTGCAGGTTTATTACCTGGGTATACTGAGTAATGCTGAAGCTTTGTTTTTAAAATAACCCAGAGGTGGCCAGACACAGTGGGTCATGCCTGTAATCCCAGCACTTTGGGACGCTGAGGTGGGAGGAGTTTGAGACCAGCCTGGGCAACACAGTGAGGCCCTCTGTCTACAAAAATAAAAAATAAAAAAATTAGCCAGGTGTGGTGACATGCATCTGTGGTCCCAGCTATCTGGGAGGCTGGGGTGGGAGGATGGTTTGAGCCTAGGAGGTCGAGGCTGGTGTGAACCATGATTACATCACTGCACTCCAGCTTGGGCCACAGAACATGACCTTGTCTCAAAAAATAAAAATAAAAACATAAAATCCAGAGGTTAAAGGAGAGAGTGTGGGCATAGTCATGGTATGGCCATGAGTTGACATTGGTTGTTGATATTGGTTGAAGCTTGGTGACAGGTACTAGGTATGTGGGGATTTGTTAAATTATCCTCTCCACCTTTGTATATGCTTGGATATTCTATTAGATACTGATATGTTTTCATGGAGAGCCCCTCCTCAAATCTTTGGGACTGCCTGGACAGGAGGTGGTGAGACGCCGTTTTGTAGGTGAGGACACTGATGGCCCGGGGGGCAGCCTGGCCCCAGATCACAGTGGGAGAGCCAAGATTCTTTTTTTTTTATTTTTATTTTTATTTTATTTTATTTATTTATTTATTTTTGAGACGGAGTCTCGCACTGTCGCCCAGGCTGGAGTGCAGTGGCGCGATCTCGGCTCACTGCAAGCTCCGCCTCCCGGGTTCACGCCATTCTCCTGCCTCAGCCTCCTGAGTAGCTGGGACTACAGGCGCCCACCACCTGTCGTCCCGGCTAATTTTTTGTATTTTTAGTAGAGACGGGGTTTCACTGTGGTCTCGATCTCCTGACCTTGTGATCCGCCCGCCTCGGCCTCCCAAAGTGCTGGGATTACAGGCGTGAGCCACCGCGCCCGGCCGGGAGAGCCAAGATTCTAACCCAGGTCTGAGGACCAGGTCTGGGCATGTTCTGCTTCCCCTGTCTGGCTGACGTCCAGGTGGCATTCCTCAGCCACAGTGACAGCAATAGTGGCCTACGGGGGTCCTCCCTTAGAGAGCCCCTCCCTTTCCTGCAGCCATGGTCTCTGGCCTGGAGGGTTGTCCTGAGCTGACCTTGAGACCGTGCAGCCTCTACAATGAACCCCTGAGCAGGGCTTGGCAGCCCTGGCAGCCACTCCTGACCAAGGCACCCCCATCCTTGGCTAACCCCAGGCTGGGAAGCTGGGACCAGGCCTGGCAGACAGAGGTGGGCAGAGAGGTCTCATGCACACCCCAGCCTGGGACCTCCTGGGAATCTGCTGGAAGAACTTACTGCAGCCCAACGGCAGGAAGGGTGGCAGATTCTGCTTCTTTTTAGCAGGACTGGAGGCAGGACCCAGTGCAACTTGCTGCCTGCCACCTGCCACGGTTCCCAGAGCCATCCCCACCACAGGCTGCGGCTCGAGCACCGAACAGGGTGGTGTCAGCTCTGTGGCTGGCCATGGGTGCCCAGGGCCACCTCTGAGGTGTGGGTGCCAGGGTTCCAGGCTGGAGTGAGAGAAAGGGGTCAAGGTGAGTCGCCTCTTCAGCATGTCCAGGGGTTTAGACTGCACAAAAAGAGGACCCAGTGTCCCTTCACAGCCTGAGGCACTGGGCAGGGATAAAGCCTCTCTGTTAATCGGCTAATTGGAGACTGTGAGACAGATGTCCTTCCCACTTTACAAATGGGAAACTGAGGTTCAGACAAAGACAGGGACTCACCTGGGGTCAGAGAGGGAGTTCGGGACAGAGGCCAGACTCAGCCCAGTGGCAGGTGGTGAAATGCAGCCCTGCCCTGCTCTAGCCTTTGTTCTCTGCCCCCTCCCTTCTCAGTGCTGGCCACTGTGAGGGACTAGGCTGCTGGGAGCCCTTAGACGGGGCAGCACTTGGCCCTGATCTGGTTACCTGAGACCAGCAGCAGCCCATTCTTGGTGAGTGTCTAAGATTTCTGGCTTTTTGGAGATATAGCTGCTAAGAGTTTGGGGGGACAGGGACCCTCTCAGGGCCAGCTCACAGTGGGACCCCCGGGTAAGATCCCCCAGCTCTGAGGATGTGGGAAGGCTGCTGCTCTACCTCAGAGACTGCAGCATGACCTACATTGGTCAGACAGCAGAAAGGACTGCCAAGGACAGCTACAGTGCTAGATCGGGGAAGCTTGTGGTTCTGAGAAAATCCAGGCTGGTGGGAGGGGAAGCAGGGGCTTCTCTGGGGGAGAGGAAGGGGGCTGGGACCTCAGATACTGTCTTTTCAAAATTGATTTATTGGGTTTCATTGTAAAATTATATGTACTTATTAAAACCATTTCAGAAAAAATCTTGAGGGCAAAGGGGAAATTCCTCATCATCTTTCCATGCAGAGGAGGACCCAGTACTGAGAGAGGGTGACAGAGCCCACATCTGGGGAGTTGACACGAAGTGCTGCCTGCCATGCATCACACATTCTGGCTTCCCGGGGCCAGCGTGGCTGGTGGGAGCCGGGTGCCAGGGCACACTGCCATCCTTGGCAGCACTATGGGCCTTTAGGGTAGGGGTTCTGTGGAGGGTGTGGCTACAGTGTTGGCCTCCCTGCCTGCTCAAGTGTGGAGGGGAGGGAGGACTGCTGCCAACGCTCTGGACTTTGGGATGGGGATGGGCATGATTCTAGGGGAGCCCACCTCCATGGGCGGGGCATCCAGACAAAGCCCTGGCCAGTTCTGCAACATCCAAGTTCACGGGTGGTGGACAGGCCCGAGGGTTCAACATCAGGTCAGGGACCCTGCCTGGCTCCTTCCTTGGGCCCCAGTGCCAGGCACCCTGATGAGGGACGAAAAGAGGAAGGACAGGACACAGAGAGGAGAGCCCAAAGCCACTTGGAAGGATTCTTTTTCCAAACCATCCAATAAGCAGTTTTCGAACTGCTTCCCAGACCCAAGGGTTCTGGCAGGGGCGTGAGGGGCAGGTTGGGGTGGTGATGGGGGATACACTGCCTTTCTATCTGGAACTTGAGCCTTATGGTATATTCAGGAAAAAGGCTTGAACCAGTGAAGTACTGATCTGGTGCAACAGACAGAAAGAGGGCCCAGAGAGGTCAGGGCTTGGTCCAACTTGCTCAGTGGTGGGGGTCTGCAGAGACTGCTTTCCTGTCCTGTGCTATTGGCAGAACTTCAGCTTTGGGGCTTGAGGGGGAGTATGCAGTGGCAATTAGGACTCTGAGCTCTCAGTTGAGCTGGGGGAGACAGAAAAGAAGTTGGATCCTGGGGGAGTTAGTTGGATGTTGCAGACTGGACTGCAGAGCCTGGGGGTGTGGGCCATCCTGGGGTTTCGGGGGAGGGCGCTGAGGCTGCTCTGCAAGGGTTCCCGAGGCTCTCCATACAGGAAGGGCGGTGTTGGGAAATGGGGATGAGGCCTGAAATTCAATCCCATGTGGGTTGAGTTATGATGTCATCTGACACCCTCTCACAGGGCTGCATCTACCCCAAGGAAGGGGCAAGTTTTTCTTTGATGGGCACCTGGGGGGCTGTTTAGCTGGCGCTGCGTTTTTTTTGTTGTTGTTGTTTGTTTCGCTTTTTTTGTTTTTGCGTTTTTTGAGACGGAGTTTCGCTCCGTTGCCCAGGCTGGAGTGCAACGGTGTGATCTTGGTTTACTGCAACCTCTGCCTCCTGGGTTCAAGCAGTTCTCCTGCCTCAGCCTCCCGAGTAGCTGGGATTACAGACATGAACCACCACGCCCAGCTAATTTTGTATTTTTAGTAGAGCCGGGGTTTATCCATGTTGGTCAAGCTCGTCTCTGGAACTCCCGACCTCAGGTGATCTGCCCACCTCAGCCTCCCAAAGTGCTGGATTACAGGTGGGAGCCACCGCGCCCGGACTGGAGCTGTGTTTTTGTCGTAAGAACTTTGTTCTTACTTGGATTAGGTTTATCTTAGGGTGGTTTGGGGCAGACTGAGGGAGAATGGAAGGCAGAAACCACCCCCTCAGGACAACCACGTGGATCTCCTTAGGGTCTGGGTAGTGGAACTGGGCCCTGTGACCTTGGAGTTGGAGGGGAAGCTGTAAGCCACCTGCACCCTCACGCAGCTGTGACCAACAGGCACTGTCATCCGCATTCCCCTGCCCAACTCCCGTGCCCTGAGTCCTGTCCTCCAGGGCATTCCTACTGGCACTGCCCCAATCTCCCAAAAGATTCCAGGGATCTCTCTCTCTCTTTTTTTTTTTTTTTTTTTTTTGAGACGGAGTCTCGCTCTGTCACCCAGGCTGGAGTACAGTGGCCGGATCTCAGCTCACTGCAAGCTCTGTCTCCCAGGTTTATGCCATTCTCCTGCCTCAGCCTCCCGAGTAGCTGGGACTACAGGCGCCCGCCACCTCACCCGGCTAGTTTTTTTGTATTTTTAGTAGAGACGGGGTTTCACCGTGTTAGCCAGGATGGTCTCGATCTCCTGACCTCGTGATCCGCCCGTCTCGGCCTCCCAAAGTGCTGGGATTACAGGCTTGAGCCACCGCGCCCGGCCTCTCTTTTTTTTTTTAAAGTCTTACTCTGTCGCCCAGGCTGGAGTGCACTGGCTGATCTCAGCTCACTGCAACCTCTGCCCCCTGGGTTCAAGCGATTCTCCTCCCTCAGCCTCCTGAGTAGCTTGGGATTACAGTCGTGCGCCACCACGCCCAGCTAATTGTCGTATTTTTAGTAGACGGTGTTTTGCCGTGTTGGCCAGGCTGATCTCAAACTCCTGACCTCAAGTGATCCCCCCCCCGCCTTGGCCTCCCAAAGCGCTGGGATTACAGGCCTGAGTCACCGCACCCATCCATCCAGGGAATCTCTTTGCCCGGCCTTGGCCCACCCTGGCTCTCTTCCACCTGTCAGTCCCGACACAGATTCCCCATCTTTGGGTTCCTTCCTCCCAGGCTAAGGCACCCTGCCCCACACGTCTACTGAAGGAGCTTAGTGTTGGGGCCAGTGGGTGACTGGGTAAGGCTGGATTGTCAGGGCAGGCTGGGGTAGGGGAGGATGCATGGGGGACCAGTCTCTCAGCCGGTCTGGGCCTGTGCCGGAGGCGATCTGCCCCGCTGCCCGCCCGCTGCCACCACCCGGGTCGCACGCGCGTGCCGGGGCCGACAGGCGCCAGGCCTCACCAAGCGCGGTCGTGGCGGCCCCTCGCGTCTCTGCGGAGGCAAGGCCGCTGGCTTCGCCAGGGGGCGCGCGTCGGGGTCGCGGCTCTTGGAACTGGGCCCCGCGAGGTCGGGGGGAACGCGCCATCGGTCTCGTGGCTTGCGTGGCGCCGCAACAACGAGCCGGTCGCTGCGGAACTCTGCTTAGTCCGGGCCTCGCTGCGAGTAGGTGGGCGGCGCGGGGGGTGCTCCCTTGGCCAGGCGGGTGGAGGGAGGTGTGGGCGCCGCATCCCAGCGTCGCGGGGCCTCCAGGCGCGGGCAGGCGAGACTGGCGTGCGGCGCGGCGGCCTAGTCCCGGCGTCCCAGCGTCTCCCACTCCCGCAGGCGCTGAGCCGGGTCAGCCGCGCGGCTGCAGTGACACCCAGCGGCCGTCGCGGGAAGTGCGGGCGCCGCAGCCTGGCCTCCCGGGCTTGGGTCTCTCCGGGTTCCCACCCCGGTTACGCGCGGGCACCCCCGAGGAGAGCAGCCGCGCGCTGCAGATGCCCGCGGGGCACTTCCCCTGCCCCTCCCCCATTTCCTCCCCGCAGGCGCCCGAGCACCGGGAGATCCTGCGCCACGGCAGTGCCCGGAAGGGCGGGGCGGGGTGCAGTAGCGGCGCTGGGCTGTGACCCGGGCAGTTTCACTTCTGGATCCCCCTTGGGCTGTGATGGCACAGCGTGGGGGCGGCGGGGGGACACGCCGGCATGCCGAGATCCGGCGCTCGGGACCCCGATGAGGGGAGGCCTTTTACTCCCGGGGTGTCACGCGACCCACACTTTCTTCCATGTCCACTCCCACCCCCCATGGGTTCCACTTTGCTGTCCCCCGAGCTGCCGCTCTTCCCCAGCAGCCACCGCCTCCGCCGGGGCTGCCGACCCCCGGAGAGGCCCCGAGCGGCGTGGGCGGCGGTAGGAGGGAGCTGTGAAGCCGCAGGCAGGGGGTTAGGCTGCGGGCTGCTGAGACGCCGAGCTGTTTCTCAGAAGTGCAGCTGCCCCTCCCCTCACACCCCCCTCACTCCCACCGCGCGCCGCACCCCTGCCCCCTCTCCGCCAGCCTCGCTTTCCTCTCCCAGGCACCCCAGCCGGGAATCTGGGGTCTGGGTCCACGCAGAATTAAGAGGAGAACCTGAGAAAGGGCAGGGACCAAGGGTTCAGACCCAGCCTCAGCGCGCATATTCCGAGCCTCCTACAATTCCACAGGTGAGGGGACCCTGTCCCCTACCCCTGGGGCCCAGGATTGGAATTTGATAGAGCAGTTAGGAAAATGGCCTCGAGAGAGAGAGTCACGGGCTGGGCCACTGTTACTCTAGCTCCAGCGCCCAGTGAGGAGAGGAGGGAGAGGGAAGACCTAGAGCCCGGCTGGTGCAGTGAGGTTGAGGCCAGTCTTAGGAGTACCAGCTGGAAGGCCCTTCAGAGATCCCTGACTCTGGGGAAAATCAACGCCCAGAAGGGAAAGTCAAGTGTCTGGGCTCATGCCGAGAGGGAGAGCGCTGGGATTGGAACCAGGACTCCAAATACTCGCGGGAGTCTGCGACTGTCTTTTGCTTGGGACTTCAGAGCTTTGCTGGATTCACTGACGCTGCCTGCTTTTCCCCAACACACACAAACACACACACGCACACACACACACGAGACATGTGCACGCACACACAGACACACAGGCAGACAGACACAAACACAGACAGACATGCAGAGAGAGAGACAGGCGCAGATGGAGACAGACACTCACACGCAAAGAGACACACAGCTCCCCAGGAGTCTAGCGGGGCAGCTGAGGTCTGTGAGTGAGACATTCTCAGGGAGACACTGAGAATGCAATTCCAGTGGGGGTGGGATGGGGATTGGGCGGTGGAAGGACAAGCCTGGGGGAGGAGGTGGCATCGCCCCCCTAGTTCCCATCCACCACCACCCCCAGTGCTGTGGTTTATTTGCCTAGGCAGCTCTTCTGGGCCAGGGGGCCAGGGGACTGGGGTGGAGAGGCAAGGTGATGGGAAAAGCTGTTCTGGGGCTTCCTGCCCCCTCACTCCTGGGGAAGGGGGGCAGCTGCCATCACCCGCAGGCCTTTCCACTGCAGCCCTTTCCTTGGGTATGTGTGTGTTATTCTGGGGGAAGGTCTGTTATTTGGGGGGAAGGGAGGCAGCTGCCTACTTCACAGGTCAAGACAGAGTTAAAAACAAAACCACAGCAAATTCAACACCCCGTGTCCTTCAGGGACTTTCCATGACACCTTCCTTCCCCCCTCTCCCCCAAGCCAGGGAGCACCTCCCCAGAGGGCCTCCCCAGCCCAGGTGCAGTGGCTTTTGGCTTTTATGCAAACAACCGTCTGATCCGGGAATGCTCCACAGCCCAAACTGTGGCCTGGGCTGAATGCACCCCTCCACCATCCCTTGGGCCAGTGTTTCTGGTCTTCCTGGAGCTGTCACCTCCACTCTTCCTCAGACCCTGGATTCTGAGGGACAGGATATGAGGGCAAGGAGCTAGGTCCTTTCCCCCTGCCTGCCCTCGGGTGGCAGTTGCCTGCAGGTGGAGGTTTGGGCACAGCAGCCTAAGTGAATGTTCCTGGGTTTTGAGTGATGGAGGAGGGGGAGGAGGGTGCAGGTGTGGGGTGGCCTCCACTGCCAGGTCCACCACCCTCTAGGGCATCGAATTACCTACCAAGAATCAGGAAGGAAAACTCTTCTCAGCCCGGGAGTCCATTCAACCCCAACGCCGGCTTGGGTCTCCAGTCACTGTTTGCTGGCAAAGGGAGTCAGGGTCTCCCTGTCTCTCTCTCTTCTGCCTGAGCTGCTTCTGCTTTGGGAAGGGATTGGGGATGGAGAAGGCCATATAATCTTCTCTCCAGGACTGAAAACCAGCTACTGAGGGGCCGTTTTTGAATGTATTCAGTGCTAAAATGCAAAGGCAGGGTGCCATGCCATTCCTTTCTCCTCCTCAGCTTGAGCAAGACTGGGAAACCAGTAGGAGACCCTCAACCAGTTCGGACATTTTGGGGTACTGATGGGAGGGAGATGGTGCTGAACTTGGAGCCAGAGGACGCTGGTGCCAGCCTGGCCCCACATTTGCTAGTCTTAAAACTTCAGACCATCTTTCTCATGCCTCTTCCACAGAAGAGGGAAAATGGAGGGTGCTTTAGATGAGGCTGAGCAAAGGCCAGACTCTCTCTCTACCTTCTCTAATGTTTTCTAAGAGAGAACACAATCACGATGGGCAGAAAGCAGCCCCATCCCTATGCCATTCTCTTAGGACTTTTCCCCCTAACACCTTCGGTTTGGGTCTCCAAGTATCTAAAAACTAGTTAAATATGGTGGAGTTTAAGGACTGCAACTCCAGTTTCCCAATGTGGATGTCAATGAGCCCCGACACATGAAAAAGTCAGAACTTGACTATATTTTAAGAAGAACCTCTGTAGAGGGAGGAAGGCAGAGCAGTGACTTGGAATAGGGGTGCACTGTGCTGAATGTGCTGATTGTGCTAAGTCCAGGTCCCCAACCTCCTCCAGTTTTCTTAGTGAACTAAGGACCAGTGGAACCAGGAACCCTATCATGTGGGTACAGGGGCCAGCAGCAGGATCACAGTGGTAGGCTCAGCAAGGCGTCAGGTGAGAACCTTGATTTCAGTGGTAATTCATTTTTCTTGATAACTGGACTTTAAGAAATATAGGGGCGAAATTAAGAAAGTATTCCTTGGGGTGGGATGAAACCCTTCTACATCCTGACACCAGCAGCTACAAATGATAAGGATGAACAAGGACTAATTTCAAACATACCAGGATTTTTTTATTTTTCAGTGTAAAAATCAAACATGATAAACCTAGAAAACTATCAGCAGGGCTACTTCTTACAGGATTCTGGCAAGGGTTAGCATTGCTACATTTCAGAAGCTGACTTTCTTTAAACCGTCTTTACAGAGGAGTAGACTTCACAGTGCCACACATGGCTGGGCTCTGGGTAGAACTCCATAGGAGTGACGAGGGAAAGTCACCACTGGGCAGGGAGGGCATTTCTGAGAAATGCAGATGAGAGGAGAGGCTGTGAGCACAGGCTGTGTCAAAACCCAGGGCAAGGGTTCCCTCCCGCCTTCCCTCCCAGTGGGAAGGCCACCCTGAGCCCCAAACCACATTCTGTTCCTTCCTCGTCATTCTGCAGACAATGGTCATCCACAGACCACATGTGTGGTGGCTTTGGCAACCAGAAATTTAAAATAAGCTATGTTTTTTCCAGAAGCCAAAATGATCCTGCACCAAAGCTCATAGACTGAGAACCTGAGCATGCAAAACCACAGTCTGGGTGAAGGGATGTCTGCTTTGTAAATGACCTGCTAATTCTTTGCAACCCACAGTAATTTGGTTTCTGTGAACCCACAGAAGCAGGCCCACCGAAAAGGGCCTTGTCTGCTAGCCTGGAGTGTACATGAGTCACTGGTGGTGGGATCAGTCATTTTTAAGGCTGCGCCATTTTCCTAACATGTTAAAATGTGTGTTCTCAGTCTTTTCAAGGGAGGAAGAAGCAAAGCAGCACTTACAGAGCGTGAGATAGACTCACAGATGTGTGGCAAGGGCTTGGGGAAGCTGGGTGGCATCTTGGGTCTCGTCTCCAGGCTTTCTGGAGTGGGGTCCGTGGAGAGATGAACAGTGAGAAGCATTTGAAGAAACTCATGAAATGGCAGTGGGTGGGGTACTAATGGTTGAGGACTCATAGACAGTGAGGGAGCAAAGCGCTTTGACTTTCCTGGGTGCGACACCATGAAGTGTCTAGAGCACGTGGTTAGCTCAGGTTGGTTCCAAGGGTCAGTAGATCCTCTGCCCTTGTGCATTAAAACAACATGAAGGAAACTGTGTTAGAGATCAGTTACCTCCATAATTCATTTGTAAAGGAATTACTATTATGATCTAGTATGGTCTTGGGATATTTTTCATGTCTTTAAATTTATGACACAGTACATTTTCCACTGAAAATGTACAACCATCCAACATAATCCACACCACCCCTCAATGGTAACATTAGCTCATATACAAAATTATGGAAAACCTCACAACATCCTTGGAAGGTAGATATTGTTATATCCTTACAAAAATTTAATACACCCATCAACATTCCTATTTCAAATAGCTCAATCGATATCCACACATAAGACAGCCCACTATTGTGATACAGTATTAAGAAGAAATTCAGGCCGGCCGCGGTGCCTCACGCCTGTAACCCCAACACTTTGGGAGGCTGAGGTGGGCAGATTACTTGAGCCCAGGAGTTCAGGACCAGCCTGGGCAACATGGTGAGACTCTGTCTCTACAAAAAGTCCAAAAATTAGCTGGGTGTGGTGGCCCATGCCTGTAGTCTCAGCTAGTTGGGAGGCTGAGACGGGAGGATCGCTCTGCTTGTTGCTTGAGCCCAAGAGGTTGAGGCTGCAAGTGAGCCATGATTGCACCACTGCACTCAGCCTGGGGAAACAGAGCGAGACTTCGTCTCAAAAGGAAAAAAAAAAGAGGAAACTTGTGTCCAATTTATTCAAAGTGCAAAAACCTGTGTATCTTCATGACCATGGTGGGGCAAAGACTATCTACAGCTGGAGCGAGGGAGAGGCACAGTCTTGTGTTACTTTATAAGCCTCAGAAGTTTTAAGCCCACAACTCTCCTTCAGGCTCTTCTGTGTCCATGGTCCTAAAGGGTCAGGAGTCGCGAACCCTGGGCTCATTCTCAGAACCACTCAGTTGTGCTGCCTTGGAGAACAGTCCTTTTCCTGAGGTGGCCCAGGTCCCGCTGCTGGTTCCAGATCAAAATTGTCCTCCTTTATTGGCACTTATATCTCAAATCATTCTCCTTGTCTGAACTCTGGATATAGAGGCTTTTTGAACATACTTTCTGTGTGAACACAAAAATAGCTTCCAATTCTCTAAAAGATGAGGTATCGCTATATATCGCTTTTTTTTCTTCTGTTCCTGATGCTAACTTTTAGGACAAAGTTTCACCACTCCTTTTTCTTTTCTTGAGCTCACAAGTCCCAAAGCTGAGTCTTTGAGTCCTCAGATAGCCAAGCTCTTTCACAAATCTTGAGTGTCCCAGAGTTTCCAAACCTCTGCTAGAGTCCAACATACCTCCTCTCAGTGGGGTACACTTTAAAGTGAGGGCTTAAAAGAAACATTTCCATTGTGGTCTTATCACTTGGGATTATATGTAACAGTACTGCTTTTTTTTTTTTTTTTTTTTTTTTGAGATGGAGTCTCACTCTGTTGTCCAGGCTGGAGTGCAATGGTGCAATCTCGTCTCACTGCAACCTGTGCCTCCCAGGTTCAAGCAATTCTCCTGCCTCAGCCTCCCGAGTAGCTGGGATTACAGGTGTGCACCACCACACCCAGCTAATTTTTGTATTTTTTTTCCGAGATGGAGTCTCGCTCTGTCACCCAGGCTGGAGTGCAATGGCACAATCTCGGCTCACCACAACCTCTGCCTCCCGGGTTCAAGTGATTCTCCTGCCTCAGCCTCCTAAGTAGCTAGGATTACAGGCATGCACCACCACGCCTGGCTAATTTTGTATTTTTTAGTAGAGACGGGGTTTCTCCATGTTGGTCAGGCTGGTCTCGAACTCCCAAACTCAGGTGATCCGCCTGCTTTGGCCTCCCAAAGTGCTGGGATTACAGGCGTGAGCCACCGCACCCGGCCCTCCTTAAAACATTCTAAACCTCACATTCAGTAAGGGTTGGGGAGATGGGGGTGGGGCAGGAAATAGGAGAATACTAGTGATACAGATGCTACCTGGAAAAACTTTATGTTCTATCTGTTTCCCACAAAACAAAGCCAAAAAGAAAAACTTTATGTGGATATGAGATTTGATAGTAACACAGTGTTTCAATTGAGCAAGGTTTTGTGTTTTTAAACATTTCTGTTTGCCAAAGAAATCTCAGGTTGTGGCTGGGCGCAGTGGCTCTTGCCTGTAATCCCAGTACTTTGGGAGGCTAAGGTGGGCAGATTGCTTGAGCCCAGGATTTTGAGACTAGCCTGGGCAGTATGGCGAAAGCCATCTCTGCAAAAAAAAACAAAAAAAACCCAAAAAAACACAAAAAAATTAGCTGTGCATGGTGGTGTGCCTATAGTCCCAGCTACTTGGGAGGCTGAGGTGGGAGGATTGTTTGAGCCTAGGAGGTCAAAATCTGAGACCATTTTATATCTGGACCATTTTGAGTATGGGCCTAACAAAATGTTAAGCACTGCATTTAAAAGGTGAGAAATTTGGTCACTGACAAAGTCAGAAGCTGTGTCAGGAACAGCTCAGAATGGGTCACAAAGCATAAGATTAGCTGGCTAGGCTGGGCGCGGGGGCTCCCGCCTGTAATCCCAGCACTGTGGGAGGCCGAGACGGGTGGATCACAAGGTCAGGAGATCGAGACCATCTGGCTAACATGGTGAAACCCCGTCTCTACTAAATATACAAAAAAATTAGCCGGGCGCGGTGGCGGGCGCCTGTAGTCCCAGCTACTCGGGAGGCTGAGGCAGGAGAATGGCGTGAACCCGGGAGGCGGAGCTTGCAGTGAGCCGAGATCGCGCCACTGCACTCCAGCCTAGATGACAGAGCGAGACTCCGTCTCAAAAAAAAAAAAAAAAAGATTAGCTGGCTTATCTGTGCCAGGGCGAATGTCTTTTTGGGAGAATAACTTGAGGAAACTAAAGACTGATGAGTTCATTTTCTTTTTTTTTTTTTTTTTTTTCTGGTGGTCGTGGTGGGGACTCACGGGAGAGACATTTCTATTTAGTTGTCTCTCCGTAGGAAGTACCGATGCAACACTTCAGGTAGTGGCAGAAAACATTTGGAGAGCTGGGCACTGTTTGTGCATGCCTGTAATCCCAGCTACTTGGGAGGCTGAGGCAGGAGGATTGCTTGAGCACAGGAGTTTGAGTCTGGCCTAGGCAACATAGTGAGACCCTGGTCCTCTAAGAATATATATATACACAAAATATAAAAATAGATTTAAAAACTCTTGGAGCACTGGTTCTGTTTCTTTTCCACCGTCAGCCCGGTTCTGTCACGTTGGCTGCAAGGAAAGTTTGCATGGGTTTTTGTTTGTTTGTTTGTTTTTGTTTTAGACAGAGTTTCACTCTTGTTGCCCAGGCTGGAGTGCAGTGGTGCCATCTTGACTCACTGCAACCTCCACCTCCCCAGTTCAAGCGATTCTCCTGCCTCAACCTCCCGAGTAGCTAGGATTACAGGCATGCGCCACCACACCTGGCTAATTTTGTATTTTTAGTAGAGATGGGGTTTCTCCATGTTGGTCAGGCTGGTCTCGAACTCTCAACCTCAGGTGATCTGCCTGCCTCAGCCTCCCAAAGTGCTGGGATTAACAGGCATGAGCCACCACGCCTGGCCCTTTGCATGGGTTTGGTTGTTCCTCAGACCATGGCCTCCTGGGTGTATGGTGGAAGGCCTGCCTGATAAGAGGCTGGTGGGAAATGAAGGAGAGGGGCCTACAAGGCTTGTGTTCAGCGGGAGTCTGCATGAGAAAGTACAGGTACTGCCTGAAGCTGGTCCAGGGCTTCAGTGCCCAGCAGTGGCAGATGCAATTCCTGACTCTGCCCTTCTGCTAAGATTCTCCTTCACCCTCACTCCCCCAGCCCCGGCAAGGGGTTGGTTAATTAGTACAGCATAAGGGGTATGTACAGAAGGAAGCGTTTATCTGTGTGATGATAACCACTGCATATCTGGTTCAACTTCAAGGCTTAAGGATGCAGAGTTTCCACACATAGATTTTTTTCTGGAATTGATGGGCCCCAATCTAGGCTCAGAATGCCACAAAGAAAATGCCTTTGTGAGTGGTCACCTTACTCAGAAAACTAACCTCAGAAGAACAAAAATCATGCAGCAAATTAATTAGTCACAGGAAAAAGGAGGATCATATCTATAAAGAGAGTCCCCAGGCTGGTGGAATGGGCCTCGGTTTCACAATCTTGAGATGCAAAAGGTGGTCTCAGGCTGGGCACGATGGCTCACGCCTGTAATCCCAGCACTTTGGGAGGCCGAGGCGAGCAGATCACCTGAGGTCAGGAGTTCGAGACTGGCCTGGCCAACATGGTGAAACTCCGTCTCTACTAAAAATACAAAAATTAGCCGGACGTGGTGGTGGGCACCTGTAATCCTAGCTACTTGGGATGCTGAGGCAGGAGAATTGCTTGAACCTGGGAGGCAGAGGTTGCAGTGAGCCGAGATGGTGTCACTGCACTCCAGCCTGGATAAGAGCGAGACTCTGTCTCAAAACAAAACAAAAAAAGTTGGTCTCCTCTGCAAAGACTTGAACAGTAATCTAGTGGAAAAGCTTCCTTTCCCTTGTTTTCTCTTCTACTAATCCCTGCTTCCAAATTCTCTTTCTCTTGTCTCTTGAAGAACCAACACGACGTGTGATATTTCAAGAACATAATGAGCAACTTCTCTTTCACAAAGGGAATAAGCAATCTGGCATAGCTTGGAGTCTAGTATTACGGAAATACGGTGATATACTGAAGACTACACACCAAAATACATCCATTCCTTTAGCTGAAGTCTCAAACATGTTGGGACTGTTGCCATGGAATTTCATAAAACCTTTTTTCCTGAGACAGACGCCATGCCACAAAGAAGGATAAGCCATTTGTGCAGTCTGAGGTGGAACATTTTAATTACTGGCAGCACATAGATGAGTTGAGTTGGAGCCGAATGCATAAGCCCTTTAGAAATAAAACGCTAATCTACCAGGAATTTGGGATTCTTGGCTCTGGTAGAAATGTTCACAAAGCTGACTCTTAATTTGTAAATAGGCTCCATGAAGTTGTCCCTGGAAGCAGAATTTATTTTCCCTAACATAATTTCTTAAAAGGAAAAAAAAAAAAAAAAAAAAGGCTTTGGCAAACAGCTGCATGTGCCAATTTGTGTGTACGCTTTGGGGCAAGATCAAAATACCTTTCTGTTTTTTGTTCCTCTCCACCACCTTCTTCACATTCACAACTCAGTAGTTAAAGGAAAAACTTAACACACCATTTTCATACCAAAGGAATGTGAAACGTGTATTCATATAAATACTCCTCTGCTTAATATCCATACATTAGGAGGTTTAAAAAATAACTTGTGGTTACTGCATAATCACATCAGAATTAAAGCTAGAAGGGACCTAAGAGAACGTTTAAGTCCAATTCCTATTTTATGGATGAAGAAACTGAGGTTTTTTTTGTCTCTGTTTGTTTTGTTTTGTTTTGTTTTGTTTGAGACATGGTCTCACTGTGTCGCCCAGGCTGGAGTGCAGTTGTGCGATCTCTGCTCACCACAACCTCCGCCTCCCAGGCTCAAGCGATTCTCCTGCGTCAGCCTCCCGAGTAGCTGGGATTACAGGCATGTGCCATTACTGCCCAGCTAATTTTTGTATTTTTAGTAGAGGCAGGGTTTCACCACGTGGGCCAGGCTGCTCTCGAACTCCTGACCTCAAATGATGCGCCTGCCTCAGTCTCCCAAAGTGTTGGGATTACAGGTGTGAGCCACCGAGCCCAGCCAGAAACTGAGTTTTAAGAGTTAAATGAGGATGGGTGTGGTGGTTCACACCTCTAATCCCAGCACTTTAGGAGGCTGAGGTGGGCTGATTGCTTGAGCCCAGGAGTTCAAGACCAGCATGGGCAACATAGTGAGATCGTGTCTCTACAAAAAGAACAACATTTAGCCAGACATGGTGGTGTGCACCTGTTTTCCCAGTACTCAGGAGGCTGAGGTGGGAGGATCACCTGAGCCTGGGGAGGTTGAGGCTGCAGTGAGCCATGATTGCACCACTGCACTCCAGCCTGGGTAACAGAGTGAGATCCTGTCTCAAAAAAAAAAAAAAAAAAAAAAAGTTAAATGATTTACTCAAAGTCACATAGCTAATTAGCAAACAGATTTTGTGACCTCCTATTCCAATGCTAATTTTACAATGATAACAGCACTCCTCCTGATAGTATGTACACATTATGAGTGACAAGGATGACTTATACATCTGCAGAACCGTGATCAGACTTTCAGGAATTTTCATGGAATACAGCAATTCCATTATAAATGGGAAAAAAAGGGCCGAAGCCTGTCTGATCAAGGAGATGATTATGGAGTTCATGGAGAATTGGTGATGCCAATAGAGGTATACCTCCTCACCCCATCTCGGAGCTCAGCTCCAATCTAAACACACGTGGCATCTATCTCCAATTCCTCTCCTGTGGGGAGGGGGAGGCTAAGCCATACTTTTTGGATTTTGTGTGTGTGTGTGTGTGGAAAAAAATCATTGGCAAATTTGTTTTGGGTCTGCATCACCAATTCTCCACGAACTCTTTGAAGAAGTTTTAGGTAGCTGTTTTTTGGTTGTTTGTTTTCTGTTGGTGCTGCCAAACCATTTCCCCCTTTATAACCTTGCTCTGCCAACCTTGACCAAAGGAAAGCGATGTCATCATCCACAGTGGACAAATTTCTGGAGTTTCGGTGATGGTCTATATTTAAAACCATCAGTTCTTCTGGCATAGATTTTCTCCTATAGACAATTGGTTTGGCCCAAAGCAGCTCAGCTTTTCACTGGATATGGGAGGGTAAAGGATAGAAGCAGAAGTGCCATCAGATGACATTTTAAAACAATGTTGTGATAGGAAATGGATCTGATGCTTGGAGAATGGGGTCTTCAGTTACTCCTAACAGATACTTATTTTATGGCTGTTCTTTTACTTACTCTTAGACTGTCATTTAGATTAGGGAGATTAGATCATAACCCTTCAGCCTGTGAAGTGCAGAAGGGTGAAGCTTCCCAGCAAGGTCAGCTGGTCAGCTCTTCCTCTTTGTGGATTTGCACGTATGACCGAAAGGCTTTTCCACATATGGTTGATATATCTCAGAAAGAAGTCTCATGTAGCACATCTCCAGGACCACTCATTCCATTGCTGTAGAAGATAATGATTACCAAATACCTTTTTGGCTTTTAAATTCCATAAAATTCAAGTCCTTGATGGGAAAACAAAGGTTTCACAAAAGTAATAATATGCTAGATCTGCAAATAATTTCTGAAGGAAGACAGTGTTTCTCTGGCTACCCGTGTGAACACAGCTAAAAATGGTATGAAAACAAGTTTGGAACTGAGTATGTTTTGAGAGCAATCTGTTAGGCGAGGTCATTGGTTTTTAGAAACGATGCTGAATACTTAGGGGCAATCCCTGAGACCAGATAATCACTTCAGCAGGGCTCTGTGTTCTCCTCTGGCTATGTGAGACGAGAACTCATACCGATCATGGCTTCGATATCCACACATATTACACTCGAAAGGGTCACGGAAGCCGTGGCAGCCCATGTGAATTGTGAACATCACATAGTCCAGGAAGAGGACGCGGCAGTGGTCACACCGATACACATCCATCACCTCCCCTTCCTTGTTGATCACTTTGATGGAGTCTCTTGGGCAGACGGGCGGGGGCTTGAGGAGTTCGTAAGAGCGGGGAACCTCCTTCAGAAGTGGCATCCCATTGCGGGCCCTAGGCAGGACCATGTGATTTTGCTGATATATGTGATTCTGGCGTTCTTCATGGTTGCTGTCAGTGTCCGTAGAGTCGTGGCCACTATTGTTGGGAGAGAGGCCTCTCTCAGAAGGCACGCTCTTCTCTGGAAGGTGGATGCTTTTCTTTTCCAGCTCCTGAGGGGCACCGTTTGGCATCTCAGCCCGGGTGAGGGCTATGGGATACATGCTGCTGATAACTGGAACCATCTCCGAGGTGGGAGCGGGCGGTGTCTGGACCAAGGGGCGCAGGGCTTCAGCGCCGAGATAGCTGATGGCATTATTGATGGCTTGGTCCATCATGCGGGTCTGTATGAGCTCACTCTCTTTCTCATACATGTAACTCGAATTATAGTTGACATCAAAGCAGTGGCGCTTCTCACCTGGAACAAGTGACAGAAAGGGTTACAAAGGGAACACTGTCAAGGCAGAGAGTTTGTAAATATTTTCTAGAGACCTCAGCAAGGGAGAAAAGTTAAGCTGCCTGCTGCTCAAGAAGACCAAGTCTGGCAGAATGGTTTCCCATTGTGCTCTCAGGGGACACTGGTTGGCAGCAACGTGTTTGGATGGTTAAAATAAAGCCAGCAGGCAGAAGGGAGGGGCAGAGATGTGGTTCAGTGAAGGCCACATGGTAAGGTATGCCCACTCTGCATGTCAGAGGGGAGCCCTCAAGAAAGGAGGGAAAGAAGCAGGACGCTAGGATGGGGCTAGAGGGACAAGGGAGCTACCAGCCCATGGGAGCCTGGGGCTTCTGCTATAGTTCACGATCTCTTAAGACACAGTCAACTCCCAACTCTTATTTTGCTTTTGCTTGTTATTTTCTGCCAGGAATATTAGGTAGCCAGGGGGACGGAAGTGCTGCAAAGAGTGGGGACACTCGGTTCCTCACCTCGGCAGCTTTTTAAATAGCTACAGAGATAGAGAAAATAGCTCCCCAGACTCCAGCTGGCTACTCCCCAAACTCACCAGTCCTGGCTGACTGAGACTGAAGTGAAAGAGCTTCAAATGTAGAAAGTTTGAGAAAAGTTTTCTTGAGAAGAGATCATGGTCTTTGTCCCTTTCCTAAAGTGTGTTTCTCTTCCTTTGCTTGGCAAGTATATCTCTGATACACATGTGATCATTAGGGTCTATCTCACACTTAACTGAAAAAATATACTTGTGGTCACCCTCTCCTATTTCTCATGTCAAACTGCTGAGAAGTTTTGAAAACAGAGTTTAGCCACCTTTGGGGTGTGTGGGTGTTGTGTGTTAGAAAACAGAGGCTCTCTGGTCACAGGGAAGGCAGGGATGGGGGCTGCAGTGAGGGCAGATGTGCTCAGTGGTAAGTGGTGGGGAGAGGGGACAGAAAGCAAGGAAGGAGAGCCGAGTGCTGGAGGTGAGGCTGAGGTCACTGTTGAGCCTCTCCATTCTGTTAGCTTGGATTCTGGAGAGATTTGCTAAACCATATCCTTCTGTAATGTTTCCTAGGCATGTTGAGATTCCAAAATGTGTCACTGCCATATGGTAAAGGATTCAGCAATGAAAATAAAGACGAAGAAGAATAAAAAAAGAAGAAAAAAAAAAAAAACAGGAGAAAACAAAAGGATTGGAAGAACCAGTTCCTATTCTTGAGGTATCTCTAACCTAGTGGATAAAAGATAAGACCTATACATATGGGACTGGAGAAAAAATATAAGTTAAAAGTTGGCCGGGTGCGGTGGCTCAAGCCTGTAATCCTAGTACTTTGGGAGGCCGGGGAGGGAGGATGACTTGAGCCCAGGAGTTTGAGACCAGCCCGGGCAACATGGAGAAACCCCGTCTCTACAAAAAAGTACAAAAATTAGCCAAGCACCTGTAGTCCCAGCTACTCAGGAGGCTGAGGTGGGAGGATCACCTGAGCCTGGGAGGTGGAGGTTGCAATGAGCCGAGATCATGCCACTGCTCTCCAGCCTGGGTGGCAGGGTGAGATCTTATCTCAAAAAAAAAAAAAAAAAAGTTGTAAAAGGACTGCTTTGCTCTATGGAGGTCTTTTTATTCTAAATGTTCACATTTGAGGCATTTAGGCAGGGAAGTAACGTGTTCTGTAAAAAGAATAATAAGGTAACATACAGGCACAGGCAAGACAATTTGGTATAAATTGTATTTAGGCATTAAGGGAATGCAGAAACTTCAGAAGTACTTGGGGAAGGGAAAACATTCTTGGAAAATCTAAATTTTGAGAAGGGTCTTGATGAACTGGAAGAATTTAGATTTTCAGAGAAGGGGGAGAGGACATCCTAGTTGAGGGGGAGTGCGGGAATGAAGGCAGAGAGGTGGGACTACACAGGACGTGCAGTAAGCGAGTCTGGCTGAAACGCGATCAAGAAGTATGAAGTACAGTATTTCTCAGGCTTCGCTCTTCCTTCACATTCTGCAATATCCACACACCAGGGCAGTGTGGTGGTTGAGAGAACAAACTCTGCTGTCAGACGGGCTGGGTTTGATGCTGGCTCCATTGGTCACCAGTTGTGTGACCCTGGGCAAATCACTTAACCTGTCTGTGTTCCGTGTCCTCATGTAAAGTGAAGATAATCGTATGTACCTCACAGGGTCACTGGAAAGCACTTAGAACAGGGTCTGCCACATGGAAAACACTTGGTAAATGCCTGGGTTTTTTTCTTTGTTTGATTTGGCTCACATTTTCTTTCTTTTTTTTTTTCTAAAATAAATGTGGTTTTTAAGGAAACTTTATATCACTAACATAAACGGAAAACCAGAATCACTTTCCACAAGTAGAAGATAACTATGAAAAATGAAGACAATGAAAGACAGCATTTCATTAAATTTTGATCGGATACTACTGTGAGTACTTGGAGACTAAGATCCCTTCCCCCTTTGTTAGAAACAGAGATTACCAAGTGTGAGATTAGTGTTAAAGACAACTGGCATCAAATTAAGTCTAAATTTTTCTCCTTAGTATACTGTGAGACTGAAAGACAACTGGAAAGAAAATAATTGTCCTGCTGTGTGGACCCAGGTTTTAAGCGCCCCGTGTGCCTGCTGGCAATTTGCATCCTACATTTGGGGAAACACTGAAAATGGGGAAACACTGAAAAAAGATAACGCACGGTAAGACCGAATGGTGGGCATTCTGAATGGCCCACTGCAGGGTGTGAATCTGAACAAAAAGCCAAGGCTACCTGCCCTTGAGAAAGGCAGGCTGTGGTTAACGTAACAGCAATGTGTAAGACGGACCAGAACAGTGAGAAATTGGAGCCAAAAGAACCAGCTAAAAGATCTACTCCCATGAGATGAATTTGTCTTTGCATCCCCGAAAGCAGCTGACCTTAAGGCCAACCTGATAGTTTCCAGATAAATACCTGAGAGCAAAAAAAATTATGCAAAGAAAAACACCCTGTCTTGGAAACTCAATGAGAAGCAACAGCAGAGTAGACCTTGGCCAAAGCAATCAATGGTTTTTATTTTCAGTTTCCAGATTGGATATATCTTTGGTCAAGGCCATCTGGAAGACTGAGAACATGAAAGCCAGCTAAGGTCACAGACATTCCTTCCCTAGAATGTGACACAGAAATGATGAACTTCGGTTTCTTGGCCTTTTTAAGGTTATTGGTTATTTTCCAGTGTGGCCGTCTCTATTCAACTCCCTAAATACCAGGGGTCCTTGAGAAACTTCTTCTCTTTTCACCTAACAGGCTCCAGAAGGTTTCTGGGTGGGGTAGGCCCATCGCAAACTCTGATTTTATCCTTTCTCCCAAGGGTTTGCTTTATTTAACGAGGCCTGCAATTTCATAATCTATACCACCTGCAGCATATGTCCGAAAACAGCTGAGTGCTAAAATTGTAAAAGGCAAAACATTAAGAGGAAAATAAACCCCTGGATGAGTGGAAATACGTGACTAAATTCTGTAGTTAACACAGACCATTGTTCATTGTTAAGGAGACGGGGCAGCCTCAGATGTTCACGTGCATGCAACTTGCAATCATCAGATCCCCTCGTCTCCGAGTTACGGTAACTTGAGCAGTGCAGATGATTATCAGTCACCTGTAGACACGATGACTCAATGTGTATGAAACTCAGAAAGGGTAAACTACAGTAATTGAAAAGCCAACAGCTCACGTTTCTTTAGTAACACACTCATAAAAAAGGTTAGTCAAACCACAAAAGTGTAACTGCTTCCAAACCTGCACAGAGCATCTGGTCCAGCTTCTAGTCAAAATCACACCACGCCTTTGAATGATTCATGATACCAGCTTCAGGCTGAATTAGAGGTCTTCTTCCAACAAAAATACACACGGCAACAGCAAGTCCTAAGTTTAGAAACTAAGGTTGCCTGGGTGGGCCATTCCCTACCTGTGGTTCCTTTTAAAGGTGTCAGTCTCTCATATCTTGGCTTTATTAACTCTAAACTAAGAAACCACCTGACCGGAACTGATGCAATGTGGTGAGGACATATGGTTGTTGGCTTCTAAGTGCCAACTTGGAAGTACAGAATCACAGGCTAGAGCTAAAGGGGCCCTTAACTGAACAAGTGGATTCAGAACGCTGTCTGCAGGGTTGAGGGGGAAGACCCATCACCCTAATATGTTTACTTCCGGTCTTTATATTTCACAGTACCTTGCACTATGCCTTATATACAATAATCCCAATAATGATAAGTACTACTTATTGAGCCCTTGCTGTATCTACCTTGCCATCCTAGATACTTTGCATACTGTCTCATTTTACCAGCCTGTTAGGGGTTGATACCTTTTTTTTTTTTTTGAGACAGGGTCTTGCTCTGTCACCCAGGCTGGAGTGCAATGGTGCAATCTCGACTCACTGCAACCTCTGTCTCCCGGGTTCAAGTGATTCTCCTGCCTCAGCCTCCCAAGTAGCTGCGACTACAGGCATGTGCCTGGCTAATTTTTGTATGATACCTTTTAAGGTATGAATTATCATCGCTTAGATGAAGAACATAAGCACAAACAGGTTGATTCACTTTCCAAGATTGCTCAGTTGGTGAACAGAGAACCAGGATGTAATCCAAGAGCCCACATATCCCAGTATATGTTTGAGTGTTAACTGCTGTTAACATGGCTGCTACCTTGCCCGTGGCTGCACAGCCCCACCACCAGCAGTGACTTTAAGTTTTCTGCTGCAACGGTTCCCATAGCAGAGAGAAAGAGGGCTTAGTGGCAGCAACTGCTTTTTTCCACATGAACCAGCACATGCATTCAAGAAGTATGTGCTGCGCAGAGTTGTTATGATGTCTATAAGGTGTTTAACAGTGCCAGGCATGTGTGAGCACTCTATTCTCATTATTTGCTTAGCACCATGTTGGGTGATTTGAGGAATACAACAAAATTGCAATCCAACAGAGGAGATGCAGCATTTACACCATTTCATGACAAATCAGTATCCTTAATGCTACGTGCTAGAACAAAACATAGAGTAGCCAAGAGAGTGGAAAGAGAAAACTGAACTACTTCTCAAATATGCCACACTTAATATGGGGCAAAGATTCATCTATTCTTTAAAGTCTCCTTGAAATCAGAGGTGGTGGTAGTGACGGTGGTGGAGACGGTCATATCTATAAGAAGAAGCAGACTAGTAAACTTTCCTGGAGTGCAGAGGGAGGATGGAGCAGAGAGAGAACACAGGAGTATGGGAATGTGGACAATGTGTGCTTTTTTTTTTTTTTTTTTTTTTGAGACAGGGTCTCACTCTGTTGCCCAGGTGGGATTGCAGTGGCGTGATCACAGCTCACTGCAGCCTCAACCTCCTGAGCTCAAGCAATACTCCCACCTCAGCCCACCAAGTAGCTGGGACCACAGGCCCATGCCACCATGCCTGGCTAATTTTTTGATTTTTTTTTTTTTTTTTTTTGTTGCAGAGACAGAGTTTCACTATGTTACTTGGGCTGGTCTCAAACTCCTGAGCTCAAGTGATGCTCCCGCCTTAGTCTCCTAAAGTGCTGGGATTACAGCCACTGTGCCTGGCCTACAATGTGTATTTTAAGGGCAGACATGAGGGAGGGCATTCAGACAGGAGTGAGATATTACACAGAAGAGGGAGGAGGAGTTCACTGTGGCTGAAGCAAAGGACTGGTTGACTGAAATGATAAAATTAGAAGAGGTAAGTTGGAGACGGATTGTGGAGGGCTCAGAAGGCCTGACTGAATGGTTTGGATTTGATTCCATTGGCAGCCATTGAAAGGTTTTTTGAAGAGGTGGGCAAAATGATCGAACCTTTAGAAAAATAACAGAAATCCAGTATTTATAGTCACCATGATGCGGTAAGGTGAAAGATTCAGGCTTTAAGTCTTAAAGTTCTTCAGGTCACTTAAATGTGTTTGCTGCTGCGTCATATAATTTCCCACTAGTGTTCTCCCTCACTCTTACTATCAGCACACATCCAAAAGCAAATGAACAAAAAAGGCAGGAAAATGGAATATCCAATCATCATCATGGCTCTGATCTCAACCTAAGTGAAACTAACACTTCTTGCAGGAGGTGGAAAACAGAGGGGAGCCAGAGAACAAGAAGAAACAGGAAGGAGGAAAGAACAGAGAGAGCTGTGGGGGTGGCGCTGGGGAAAGCTGATCTGGAGACCACATTTGGTCGCTGCAGAAGTCTTTGTCCTCTGTGAGACACTGGGAAGTGCTGTGTGGATGTCATCTGTTCTCATGGAGTCACCAGGGAAGACTGTTCTTTTCTAAAGAGGATCACCCTTGAGGGAGAACAATGGCCCTTCTTCAAGGGGTTTTTTCTATCAATTTTTTTTTTGTTTTTGAAACAGAGTCTTGCTCTGTTGCCCAGGCTGATGCGATCTTAGCTTACTGCAACTTCTGCCTCCTGGGTTCAAGCGATTCTTGTGCCTCAGCTTCCCAAACAGCTGGGATTATAGGCACCTACCACCACACCTGGCTAATTTATGTATTTTTAGTAGAGACAGGGTTTCACCATATTGGCCAGGCTGGTCTTGAACTCCTGACCTCAAGTGATCCACCTGCTTTGGCCTCCCAAAGTGGGGAATTACAGGTGTAAGCCACTGCACCTGGCCTCTCCCACCAACTTTCAATGACCAGACTCCTCGCTGTCCAAAGCCCCCTACATGACATGCACTGCTCTTGGTCACCTCCTGGGGAAGGAAGGGCCTGGACTGCAGTGCCTTATAGGCCTAGGTCTGGCGCTACTCTGTCACCTGCAGCTGTGTCACTCCACCTCTCTGATCCTCCTTCCTTCCATGGAAGAGCCTCACTGGTGGTTCCTAATATCCCTAAAATACTATGACATTGTAAAGCTTACAGGATTATGGACATCAGGCCTTTGGGAAGGGGTTGGAAAAATACTTTTTTTTCTCTTAGAAACAGGTATTAAAACTGCTTCCTGTTGCTGTTAACCAAAGCAGGCAATTTCTCATTAGTTACTTCACAGGGAGATCCGATGGTTTGTTGAAGTGTCAAAACCTCATTAACATGTTTACCACAGGTGAGTGAGATCTTTTTTTCATGTTTTCGATATGAAAACTTCCTTTAATAAAGTAATACATAAAACTTTTAAAATAAGGAGATGCTATGGTAACCACTTTGGTCTGAATAACATCTGTTTTTTTGGGAAAGAATAAAAATCAGGAGAAATATGCAGAAATGTAGTCATTTTTCTTCTCCATCCAAGAGAGAAATCCATTTTGAGCCAAGTATTTGAGGATGGCCTAGTTTGAAGTGTAGTCAAACAAGTTTATAACAGGAGAACAAGATTCAGAGAAAGGAAATCCCCTAAAGGACAGTATGTGCAAAGGAATGTCTTCTTGTCCTTTGAAAACAACAACTTAAACAGAATTATTCTGACAGTGTAAAGATGGTGATTCCCGATGGATGTGTGTCCACTTTTTTTTCCCATTTGAAACAAAGCCATACAAAATTTCTTGGAGAATTAGAAAAAAAAATTATTTTTCTCTGACTTGAGAGCATGTTTGTGTCTCAAAATACATTTAGACTTGATCCAATCTGTCCCTCTTCCCCAGTTCATCTCTAATGGATGCAAAGTGTTCTCTACTGGTAATTATCTCCAGCCTGCCTGAGATAGAAGCGGGCTGACCTGATGGTCTAATTTCACCTTTACCCTCACAGTTCAAGAGGTCAGGGAAGTCAAGGCTGGTCTGAGTGCTGTGCAACTGTCAGCAAGGATTAAAGGGAATGACTCATTCTTCCTTCACACCTTACCCATTGCCATTACTCTGGCAGCTGAATCTTCAAAAAACAGTGCCTTGGAGAGGAAATATAGGAGAAAGGAGAGAAGAGGAGGAGAGGAGGAGAGTAGGGAAGAGGAGGGGAGGGAAGGAGAGGGAAGAGGACAGGAGAGGAGAGGTGAGGCGAGGCAAGGGGAGATGGAGAGAAAACAGTAGCCCCATGTTTTACATCACTTCATCTAATACACTGCACAGTGTCACAGATAATGTTCATTTTTCCCTCCGCTGACATTACTATTTTCTATCACAAAGGTTTATTCAGTTAAATAATTTAAGGGGTTTCTTTTATTTTTATTTTTAAAAAACCTTTCAAACAAAAGTTTAGGATACAAGTTAATGCAAGAAGATTAGAACAGTGCCCAAGAACAAGAATACCATATATACGATAGGAACTCTTAACCTTCTGTATGATGAATGAATGGACGAAAGAGTGAATGAACAAGTAGTACTGCCCTAAGTAAAACAGATGAATGTCGGGCTAATGCAACTGTGTTTTAGATTCTCAGATTTATACCATCTTCCTAAAAAAAAAACAAAAAAAGACCCTAAAAACCTAGGATATGGTGTATAGCATATACACCATATCTGTATCGCCTTGAGAAAAAGGTTATCTGAAGTTACACACATGGGCTTTCTAAACACACAGTGGTATCAATAGTTGCTGCCTTTTATTTCCTTTCTAATTAATCTCACAGACTTGTACATGGGAGTAACCTTCCTGGTCACTTCATCACCTATTCAGTCTCCTCATTTCACAGATGAGTAAAGAGAGCCCCAGAAAGGTTACGTGATTTGTCTAAACACACAGTTAAGAAATGACAGAGCTAGGATCAGAACCTGGGTCTTTTAGCTTCTAATCCAGTACTCTTCTTATTGCACTACACCACAATTTACAAAAAAAAAAAAAAAAAAAAAATCCCCCGGTTATTCTGGGCCCTGAAGCCCCGAAGTTGCTACTTCAGCTCAATCAAGAGCTAACTCTCCTAGGTTTCTGACTCCAGCACAGAGAGAATGCGATGGTTCAGAAGATGAGAGAAATCAGCACCTACAAGATCAGCATCTCTCACAAGTCTGGAAGTGGTGAAGTGAAAATCCTCTGGGTTGCAATAGTAGCAAACAAACGAAACAGATCCCCGAGGCAGCAGGAAAAATGGCATGAATTTGCACATAGGAAGCATGCTGTATTTTTGAACCCATGAAATACCAAAGCAACTTGGATTATGTTAAGTAGGGCTTTAGTTAAACTATAGGTTTGGGGCAACTGTAAATATTAGGGACTGTCTCTCAAACTTAGTTCTCTTAGACCAAAATGCATTGACCACAACTGGATTGAAATTAAGTCGTGGCCAGGAGCGGTGACTCATGCCTGTAATCCCAGCACTTTGGGAGGTGGAGGTGGGCGGATCACCTGAGGTCTGGAGTTCAAGACCAGCCTGAACAACATGGAGAAACCCCGTCTCTACTAAAAATACAAAATTAGCTGGGCATGGTGGTGCATGCCTGTAATCCCAGCTACTTGGGAGGCTGAGGCAGGAAAATCACTTGAACTCAGGAGGCAGAGGTTGCCGTGAGCCAAGATTGTGCCATTGTACTCTAGCCTGGGCGACAAGAGTGAAACTCTGTCACAACAACAACAACAACAACAACAAAAAGAAATTAAGTCGCTTTACATTTTTTTCTTGCCCTGCTCTCCCTGTGATGTCCCTCCTCATGTTGGCTTCAGTCATTTCTAGAGTCAAAACTTACTCCAGACCAGCCTGGGTAACATAAAGAGACTCCATCTCCACAAAAAGTTTAAAAATTAGCTGAGCCTGGTGGTGCGTGCCCATAGTTCCAGCTACTTGGGAGGCTGGGGTGGGAGGATTTCTTGAGCCCAGGGGTTCGAGGCTATGATTGCACCACTGTACACCAGCCTAGGCCGAAGAGTGAGACCCCATCTCAAAACAAACAAACAAAACCCACAACTTTCTCCAAATTAAAATACACTCAGAATAATGAGGCAAGCTTTTTTTGTACTCCAGTCAGAACCTCTTCACATAAGTAAAGCCCAAAAGATACATGGGCAATGTTTTAGATAATGTCTTAAACTCACCATTTGTTTACTGTGCCTAAACTCTAAATGGAAGTCACTACATGCTCCCCTGACATCTTTCACCAAGGGGAGGGAGGACAGCAAGGAGGAGGGGATCTCCCTCAACTGAAATACACCAACTTTACTCTGACACAATTTATTCTTAAAGTGACTAAAAGTGCACAAAAACCTTTCAGCTAGTCAAAATAAAATAAATAGGCAGAAATACCAAATTAAGTAATTTTGAAATATATGTGTTCTTTCAATATACCTCTATAATTCACATAGAATGTTTGCTTGTAAAAACATTATCTATACCAGAATCAAATTTAGTCAGATTAGGCAGGCAACTTATTATCTGTAAGAGCTACTGAGAAGAATAAATACAAAAGGACTGAAATAAAAAATCAACAGCTACAAGCAGCTTTGGAAAAAGAGACTGAGACAGGTTTCTAAAATATTACTGATGTTGAGGGAGGTCTATTTTCATGTGATAACTATTTTTGTTCAATATCACCAACTTTCAATTTATAGCAAAACGGATATATTCAATTTCAGTCGTCTACTTCACAAATACAAATCTATTTTAAATATCATGGTCACATTTATGTAAACATCTGGGAGAGTTCAGCAAAATATCTCTGCCATTTGGAGGTCCTAACACTTCATGAACATAATTATTTCGTAGCCATCTCATCCTGCTGTATTTTTTGACAATGTGAAAACCAATGGCATAAAAATTAACTCCAGTAAGACAAATGATTAAATCAAACCTTGTTATATAAATCTATGTTTGCCCAACCACTTTCCCTGAAAGCCAATTCTCAATCAAATTCAAGAAAATATGGCAATATGTTTTAGAGCATGAAAAAAGTTTGAGCATGCTAACGAACCAACTTGTAAAATATAATTACAAAAGATTACAAAAATGCTATCTTGAACATCTTACTGGTATAAATTACATAAACTCTCTCATGCAACATATGTCATTCAGAGTAAAGAGGAAGGAACAGGATTTTGAACATCACGCCCATTTAGGAAATTATATATCAAATCCTCCGGTCTTCTGTCATGATGATGCTTTAGTTAATATCTTTTATTCCATTTTCTAGAGCTATCAAAATGAACCACGAAGAATAAAAGTACGCAATGAAAAACTAATTATTTTAACAGAGGTTAAGTTAGGAAGGGACTTGTGTAGCAAGCATCCTATGTTATTTCATTCAAACTATCTGCTAACAGCAGCAGGAAAAAGGTTTGTATTCTTACCAATGAATTTCTGAGGCATTGAGCTTTTTCGTTTTGCCACATTGCTTGCTAATCTGTCCAGTACGAGGGCTCTTTCACTTCCCATCTCTGCTTTGATGTGTCTTGCCTCCGCACTTGCTGGTTTGGAAAAATATAAAAAGAAGAGAGAAAAGAACACATTGGTACATGGGGGGAAAAGGAAATAAACTGGAAGGAGAAGTGTCCGAAGTTGGATGCACACTCTACTGTTGTTACCTGTTATAACTGCTCAGATTCTTGCCTGGGGTACCTGCTGTGGTCAGTGAAGCCGACACCAGGGCACATTCAAATCTTGCAGTCTTATGCCGAGATGGGAAAGCTCGACCCATCCCCAACCAGTACCTTCATTAGCAAGAGGAAGTATTAAATAAACAGCCTGGACGTGGTTGGTTGCAAAAAGATAGATAGATGGAGATCTTCTAACCCCCGATCAGCCTTCTTTCTGATTCTGAGTAACTGCGTGTGACACCTGCAGACTGATATAATTCTTCTTAACAACTTTGAAAAAAAAAAAGCATGGTGCCCCAGATTTACTGCTCTGTTTATGTTAACAGCACTTTTGAAAACAGATACACTCACACAGATAGCAAGACATCTACTCAGTGATTTGTGTATTGAAATTCTGAGTGGTTTCTTTCTTTTTCTTTTTCTTTTTTTTTTTTTTCAGCACGCTTCTCTCAGTTCCTATCTTTCATATTCTGTTTCTCTGTGCTCTGTATTATCTGTTTCATATGCTCTTCCCATTTGAAAATAGTCTCAGTTAAAATTTCCCTAAGCAACACTTCTGCCTTGAAATTAAAGAACAATTTGTATAACGCATCTCTATTGAATTTCTAATACAAATGTGAATAAAAACTGCCTATGGGCTGGGCGCGGTGGCTCATGCCTGTAATCCCAGCACTTTGGGAGGCGGAGGTGGGTGGATCACCTGAGGTCGGAGTTCGAGACCAGCCTCACCAACCTGGAGAAACCCTGTCTCTACTAAAAATACAAAATTAGCCTGGCATGGTGGTGCATGCCTGTAATCCCAGCTACTTGGGAGGCTGAGGCAGGAGAATGGCTTGAATCTGGGAGGCGGAGGTTGCAGTGAGCCGAGATGGCACCATTGCACTCCAGCCTGGGCAACAAGGGCGAAACTCCGTCTCAAAAAACAAAGAAACAAACGAACGAAACACAAAAAATCCTGCCTATGAATATGGGCTAATTGCCCATCCACAAATAGACCTGTGAGTGGTGAACCAAACATATTGTGATGGTTCTCAGACCTGGCTGCACATTAGAATCACCTGAATAGCATGTAAGAAATACCTATGCCCAGGCCCCCCTTCAGATCAATTACATCGGGATTTCTGGTACAGGGGCCTAGGCAAGAATATTTTAAAGCTCCCCAGGTGATTTTAAAATGCAGCCAGAAGTGAGAACTACTAGAAGAAGAGTATATAAATAGTGGCAATATCTAATAGACTAAAATAGTAAACTGTAATCAATATAATTTACCTCAATTCAGCAGGCAGTGCCCAAATTTATGTCTAAAGTTCAAAGAGGGCTGGGCGCAGTGGCTCACACCTGTAATCCCAGCACATTGGGAGGCCGAGGCAGGCAGATCACCTGAGGTCGGGAGTTCGTGACCAGCCTGACCAACATGGAGAAACCCCATCTCTACCAAAAATACAAATAATTAGCCGGGTGTGGTGACGAATGCCTGTAATCCCAGTTCTCAGGAGGCTGAGGCAGGAGAATTGCTTGAACCCAGGAGGCGGAGGTTGCAGTGAGCTGAGATTGCACCATTGCACTCCAGCCTCGGCAACAAGAGCAAAACTCTATCTCCAAAAAATAAATAAATAAATAAAATAAAGTTCAAAGAGATACCAGCTGCTCTAAATACGAGGCTTGACATTTTAACACATGATGCTAGCCTGAGCCAGGATCAGCAAACTTTTTCTATAAAGGGCCAGACAGTAAATTTCAAAAATTTGTCAGACACATATAGGCTCTATGTTATATTCTTTGTTTTTGTTTTGTTTTTCTGTTCCACAGCCTTTTAAAAACATAAAAACCCCTGTACACAAACAGGTCACTGGCTGCCTTTGCCTAGAGTGCCACAGTTTGCCCACACCTGCCCTGGGCAAACATATTGTGATGCTGTAAACATTTGTCTCTGTTTTCTCAAAAACACCTCAGGAGATCCAAACTAGAATGAATTATCCATACATTTTTATTATGTCTAAGGAAGAATAAATTGAAATTAGTTTAAGGGATTAGAGTAAAAAGCAAGTAGTGGCTGGCACAGTGGCTCACCCCTGTAATCCCAGTGCTTTGGGAGACTGAGGCAGGAGGATTGCTTGAGGCCAGGAGTCGAGACCAGCCTGGGCAATATAGCAAGATCCTGTTTCTACAAAAAGTAATTTTAAAAAATTACCCTGGCATGTTGGCATGCACCTGTAGTCCTAGCTACTTGGGAGACTGAGGTGGGAGGGTTCCTTGAGCCCAGGGGTTTGAGGTTACAGTGAACCATTAAAGGTAACTGCAAAGACCGCAATTACTTTTGCACCAACCTAATAGTGCCACTGCACTCCAGCCTGAGTGACAGAGTGAGACTCTGTCTAAAAAGAGAACAAGCCCCAAAGTATTAAATATTTCTAGTTTTATTAGTGGCATTAAAAAACTATATGTTAGTCATTATACAATACATTATAAAGCTCAGTTTTCATTAGTTAATTTATTTACTTGTTTTTGAAACAGGGTCTCAACTCTGTCACCCAGGGTGGAGTGCAGTGGCAAGATCACAGCTCACTGCAGGCTAAACCTCCTGGGCTCAAGTAATCCTTCTACCTCAGCTTCCAAAATAGCTGCAACTACAGTCTAAAGCCACCATGCCTGGCTAATTAAAAAAAAAAATTATTAGTCTCAATATATTGCTCAGGCTGGTCTTCCGACTGTTGGCCTTGGGCAGTCCTCCCACTTCAGCCTCCCAAAGTGTTGGGATTACAGGCGTGAGCCACTGCACCCAGCCAAAGCTCAGCATTTTTTTTTTTTTCCGGAATAAAATAAAATCTGCCTCTGCCAGGTGTGATGGCACTAGCCCATAGTCCCAGCTACTCAGGAAGCTGAGGTGAGAGCATGGCTTAAGCCTAGAAGTTCAAGTTCAGCTTGGGCAACACAGTGAGATCCCATCTCTTAAAAAGAAAAAGAAATCCAGCTTCAAATAATGAGAAAGAGAAGAGGACGATAATAGTGTGATAATAATGACAATATTTACTAGACAGTGAGTTTCTTGTCAAAAATAATTCTAGGCTCTAAAGAAATAAATCATAGCCTTCAGTGAAGCTATTAACAACTGTTTGTGTAAATGAAAACAGTAAGGGTCAGAATAGGGGGCCTGAGTGGCTTTCGGGCTAGTGCGAAAGTACTCAATTGACTCCGGCTGACCAGCAGTTGTAAATAACGGGCACTTCAGCCACAAGACACTGCTATTGAGTGAAGTGGGTCAAATTCTGTCCAGCACAGGGATAGGTTTAAATGACCAAACAGGAAATTATTTATATATATTATTTCCTTTCACACAAAACCACCACCAGATGTGGCACTACCCAGAGCCCCAAGAGTAGAGAGATGAAAGACAAAGCTTGGAATTTGCAGTAAGTTCCTGGGGCTGTTAGAAGGAGACTTTTTTCTTAGAATCAGGGGAGAGGTAGCTAAGTTTGTGCTTTGACTAGGAACATTCATCCTGGTTCCAGCAATTTTGAGAAGGTTAAATCTAAGTAAGCCTCCCCTCAACCCTGCAGTTATCAACAAAAAGATTTATAGTGAAAAAAGAATGAAAAACAGTATTCTGGGAATGTTTACCTTTTATGCCCATTTTACCATTGTTCTTATTACTGTCTTGTGGTCCCTCCTCTCACTGCCAAATCATTACCCGGGAATTACCCCAAGCATGGTGCTACCCATCTAGTTTTCCCATTTGTTTCCCAACAGTTGCTGTCTACATTTTACTGAAGTCAATGTCAATTACAACAAACAGCCTTCTGAGGACACGTAATCAACATCCTCTATTTGAGAGGATGCTGAAGTGTGGACACATTGACCTAAATAACTGTAATTAGGGCAGGTCACTAAATGGCAGACTTTTGAGATAACATCACCTTTTATTCCTCGTTACCCACCAAACTGGTCTTGAGAGTCATTTCCAGATAAACATTACTCTGTAAATCAGTGACCAAATGCCTGACATTTAAAAACATAAAATTCTGCAGCGTTCATGGATGGGCATATTTGAGGCATGGGTGGAGACTTTCCCATTTCTACAACTCCGATGAGATTGAAAGAAATCCTCTGAAATGAATCTAGAGGACTCCTGTTCACCCACACCCTCTTTCTGGGTCATTCACTCGACATATTAACTACAAGAGCTCCACCTTCATTGTACATATGAACACACTCTAGTGATTCTGTTGATCTTCACTGAATTAACCTTGTTTTCTAGTTGATAAGTTAGGCAAAGGCTAGTTCTCAATTGAAGATGGCATTCTCATTTTCTTTCCTAAACTGTTAGTCTTTTGCCTCACACTCGTTGAAGAGCTGATGTACGATACTATAAAATGAGCGCCCTTTGAAACACAGAGAGCCAGGTGCCATGGCTTGCGCCTGTAATCCAGCACTTTGGGAGGCCGAGGCAGGGGGATTGCTTGAGCCCAGGGAGCTATGATCTTGCCACTGCATTCCAGTGTGAGGAACAGAGTGAGCCCTGTCTCTAAACAACAACAACAATAACAACAACACACACACACACATCACACATACACAAAGAAATGCTTTGTAACTGGACAAGCTCTTTGGGATTACTGAGTGGTTTAGGCAGTGCACTGAAAATAAAACAAAAGAGGACTATTAGCTTTTGGTCCTTTTCTCCAACTTTAGGACCCAACTGTCTATTTATACAAACAGTCTAGACTTCTTATCTTGCTACATCATGTCTCAGAAATGTAAGTGGAGGGAAACCAGTTTGGCAAGATAGTAAGGGAACAAGATAATGGGTTTAAATGACGAAATAGGAAATCCGTCCTGGGTGGTGTTTGGCGGTTTAATGCTGCAAGGGGTGGGTGTGGGGAATATGGAATGGTGGCAAGAAACAATTTGCACATTTGGTTCACGAGTGAGAACAGAATGAGTAAGACTGTCATTGTGGATCAAATTCCCTTCACATCGCTTGCCTACTAAATAGTAGATATACTAATTTTCATTAGAAAAGTTATTTTAAAGACGTGCTGAAAAAATAATAAAATGTAGTACAAAGTCACAATTACAGAATAAGTTACTACCTTTATTCCCTGTATAAGTCTTAATATTTGGTTTTAGTTAACCGTTTCCATGATACAATTTCTATCTGAAAGTCATTGGAGGTTTAACTGTGTAATTGTGCTGTGCTTTTGTTTTTGTTCAAAATCCTTCATTAGATCTTGAAGCGTTAAGTGGAGCTTAAACAAGAGGTATTGCTTCCTGTCTCTTCTATGGTGTGGTCAGTCAGTAGCTAAAGGAGAGTGAAACAAAGTGGTGTTATTACGCAATAGGAATTGTCTAACAAGAGATTGGTATCAAAGACAGAGGCAGGTTCTAACAAAAAAGTTTCATAAAACTGTTGCCTTTTTGAACAAGTAAAATGAATACTACCTGTGAGATAGTATTTTTTATTTTTTATTTTTTGAGATGGAGTCTCGCTCTGTTGCCTAGGCTGGAGTGCAGTGGCATGATCTCGGTTCACCACAACCTCTGCCTCCCGGGTTCAAGCAATTCTCCTGCCTCAGCCTCCCAAGTAGCTGGGACTACAGGCACATGCCACCATGCTCGGCTAATTTTTGTACAGACGGAGTTTCACTATTTTGGCCAGGCTGGTCTCGAACTCCTGACCTCGAGATCCGCCCGCCTCAGCATCCCAAAGTGCTGGGATTACAGGTGTGAGCCACCGTGCCCAGCCAGTATTGATTTTTAAAAAGAATAGATTTGGCCAAGTGCGGTAATCCCAACAATTTGGGAGGCCAAGGTGGCGGATCACCTGAGGTCAGGAGTTCGAGACTAGCCTGGCCAACATGGTGAAACCCCCGTCTCTACTAAAAACACAAAAATTAGCTGGATGTGGTGGCGGGTGCCTGTAATCCCAGCTGCTCGGTAGGCTGAGGTAGAAGAATTGCTTGAACCCAGAAGGCGGAGGTTGCAGTGAGCCGAGATCGTGCCACTGCACCCCAGCCTCGGTGACAAAGCGAGACTCTCTCTCAAAAAAAAAAAAAAGAAAAAAGAAAAAAAAGAATAGGTTGGGAAAGCAAACTTAAAATTTTTTTTTTTTTTTTTTTTTAAACGGAGTCTCGCTCTGTGGCCCAGGCTGGAGTGCAGTGGCGCAATCTCGGCTCACTGCAAACTCTGCCTCCCGGGTTCACGCCATTCTCCTGCCTCAGCCTCCCGAGTAGCTGAGACTACAGGCGCCCGCCACCACGCCTGGCTAATTTTTTTTATATGTTGAGTAGAGATAGGGTTTCACCGTGTTAGCCAGGATGGTCTCCATCTCTTGACCTCGTGATCCACCCGCCTCGGCCTCCCAAAGTGCTGGGAAGCAAACTTAAAAATTTTTAAACATTTTCTTTGGTCTGCTAAGTTGGTAAAAATATAAGGTTATTCTGAAGCCCTCATGCTTGTATTAGCTTGAAGAGCTATTGAAGATGAAAGGTCTGGAGTCCTAGATTCATAAATAGATGTGATTATTCAATTACTTAAAAATATTACTATTGCTAGAACTCATTGTTACACAAAAATATTTCCTGCTCCAAGTGTTCATAATTTGTGTGAAATGAGGCTAAATGAATCTCTATACCAGCTGTTAGTCTCTTTCTGAAATAATAATCAAGCTAATGAGAAAATGCAATCCATGGTCTTCTGTATTTTTCCTTCTTTTCATATATACTCCATTAAGACAGAATTGGAATATTTTGATGGTGTCACTTGTGATGCCTGGTGTAGAAACTTGGACTAAATATCACTTGTGACTTTTTTTTTTAAATTTTGATTTTAAATTTTTTTTTTTTTTTTTTTGAGACAGAGTCTTGCTCTGTTGCCAGGCTGGAGTACAGTGGCACGATCTCAGCTCACTGCAACCTCCACCCCCTGAATTCAAGCGATTCTCCTGCCTCAGCCTCCTGAGTAGCTAGGACTACAGGTGAGCACCACCACACCCAGCTAATTTTTGTATTTTTAGTGGAGACAGGGTTTCACCACATTGGCCAGGCTGGTCTCCATCTCTTGACCTTGTGATCTGCCCACCTCGGCCTCTCAAAGTGTTAGGATTACAGGAGTGAGCCACCGTGCCCAGCCAGGATGGTAAATCCCTAAAGTGTAGGGGCTTAACCTTAACTCATCTTTACAAACAGCTTTGATACGGAGCCTGGCATATAGAGAACTCAAGTGCTATCTGGATAAAAGAAATGATTAGCAAGGCCAGAAGTCCTGTTGCCCAATACCTGCATTTTTTTGCAGGCAGGTCTTCACTCCAAGGCCTTTTTATTCATCTGCTTGCTTCCAGAAAGTCCTGCTTCCCCTTGAGGGCAGGTTTGTCCACAGGCTTGGCTCCCACACCAGGCTGCACTTCAATTTACAATAAGCACTTGAAGAATGAGTGCTGCAGGCACAACAGCAACGAAGCATCATCTCTTTATAAGTGAGGGATGAGGCATAAGATGTGCTATACTGCTCAGGCCCAGAATGGAACCCCATGTCCACAATGGACTCCCAATTCTAAGAAGGAAACAGAAATGGAAACCATACATGCAAGGGTGCAAAATAGTTAAAGAACTGGCTTATGTTGGATTAAATATTCTGTAAATTTTGGCCTCAGGAAAAATTATAGGAACTATTTGAAATATAAAAGAATAATGTATGAACTGAGATGCAGCAACTTGAGTAAGCTGTGAATTTACACATTTATAACCTGAAACCACCATTACAACATATTTGTTTGAAAAAAAAATCAAAACTTGCTGACTTAGTTAACCCTTTATCTTTTTTTGCTGAGACTTAAAGTATGGTGCACATATCCACCAAACCACCCTATGAAATGCAAATTAACTCAACCTCTGTATTTCAGCATTTCCTGAATCACCTAATATCACTGAGAATAGCTAAAATATTACTTTTGATACTTTTCCTTATTTGGAATTCCTAAAAAAGATTGTGAGAATGGGAAGTAAGGTGGTGACCTTACTTCAAAATCAATAATTTTGAACTTACTGTTTATAGAGTGTAGTTTTCTGATTTTCCCCCCTCCTTCCAGGAGAATCAGGACACACATATATGCATATATGTGTGTGTCTATTAGTATGTGTGTTACTATATTTCTTTTGCAAACCAGATAATATATAACCTTTAAGAAATATAGCTAATCAAGCCAAAAAGTGGAAAAGGTGTAAAAGACCCAAATGTCCATTAGCTGATGAATGGATAAATGGAAAGTGCCAAATCCAAACAATGGAATATTATCCAGCCATAAAAAGGAATGAAGTACTGATAAATGCCTCAGCATATATAAATGCCTCAAAAATATTATGCTAAGTAAAAGAAGCCGACACAAAAGGCCACATATTGTATGATTCCATTTATGTGAAATGTCCAGAACAGGCAAATCCATAGAGACAGAAAGTAGATTGGTGACTGCCAGGAGCTAGAGGGAGGGGGAATACGGAGTGACTGCTAATGGGCACAGCACTGCTTTTGCGGATGGTGATAATGTTCTGAAATTAGATAGTGGTGATGGTTGTACAACTTTGTGAATATACTAAAATTATTGAAATGTGCACTTTAAAAAGGTAAATTTTATAGTATGTGAGTTATATCTCAAATTTTTGAAAATTAAAAAATATGACTAATCACAAAAACAACTAAAGTTCTGGTGAATTTTAAGTAGGTCACTGAATTTTGGGTGAGTCTCAGTCTTGTCATCTCTAAAATGAAGAATTAGGGTCAGATGCTCTCTTTCATTCTAGCTTTAAATATTAGTGATTCTACTTGGAATATGATAGATTTTCATAGCTTGGGAATCTCTTACAGTAGGAGCTTTGCCTATTGTCTGAAATACAGAACTGCAAGTAGAGATGCCTACATTCCGTCCTTGAGCAAGTACGGCCTGACTGCCATGAAGCATGTCACTTAAGATGTCGAAACCTTTCCTAGCAAGCAGACTCAGATAAAAGCAAAACAAAACAAAGAGAAGAAGATGTCAAAACCCAAATGTTAGGTTTTTCTTTTTATTGTATTATTATTTTTAGAGATGGTGTCTTGCTTTGTTGCCCAGGCTGGGCTTGAGCTCCTAGCCTCAACCAATCCTCTTGCCTCAGTCTCCTTAGTAGCTAGGACTACAGGTACGTGCCATTGTGTCTGACCTGTTTGTTTTTTATAAGGGAGTAAACATTTCTTTTTATTTGGATAAGCTTTATCCAAATAAGTTGGATTTCCTTTATCAAGTTAGAAATCCGACTCCTTGATAAAACCAAAGATGCCACTAGGATAAAAAGCAGAAGCACTGCAAGCCAACAGAATTCAGTTGGCCAGCTCCTAACATTATACAATAGGTTTTATCTAAAACAAAAGTTTCCTCTTACTCAAAATGAGGGCAGTTTAAGTAGTCATTTCTACTCCATTTTTCCTGAGTTTCATGTTATTTCTGTGATATTTTTGTAATATTTCTGTTTTAGGCTATTCAAACTACTCAACTGCAACAATTGCTGTCAAACACTAAATCCCATGAGGGTTTGTACCTATTCTAAATAAGTAATTGGTTCAAATTATCAAATAAAAATGTCAGACAACCCAAGCTGCAGAACCAGGCTGACAGCCAACTCAATGGGACAAAGGACAGCAGCAGAGATGTGACACAAAAAAGTTTCAGGCTGTTTCAACTAAAGAATGAAAAGGAAATAAAACCACAATTGAGATATAGAAGAACATCTAGTGTTTGAACCAATTGCCAGTAGGTATCTAATTCAAATCACTGAATAAAACAAGCAATCCCCAAAGCCAAATAGAAGCATCACAATAAATCATATGAGTAGACAAGGATATAAATTGGGCCCTGTGCAAAGAAAATCCTTGTAGTTTTAATTGACTCTTCCCTAGCCACTCCCCAACCTCCTCTACCCTCAATTTTTGCCATTTTTTGACAACTCCATTCTTTATCAATCTGTTAGGAAATCTTGTTGATTCTACCTTTAAATATACAGAGAATTAGAGTATTTCTCACCACCTCTACCACTAACAACACAAAATTTTTTCTTGCTTGAATTATTGCAATGGCCTCCTAACTGGATCCCCCAATTTTCAACCTTGCCCCAAATACAATCTCTTCTCAAAAGCAAGTAGAGTGATTCTTTCAAATGAGAAGGCCAAGGATGTCACCTCTTCGTACAAAACCCTCTAAAGATTTTCAATTTCACTCAGAGTAAAAGCCAAAGCCTTTACAATAGCCTGCAAGGCCTGATAAGATCTGGTTTCCCATTTCCTCTCTGGCTTCAAGTCCCATTACTCGCACACACAGGACTATGTACACTTCTTCAAATTTGTGCCCCAGGGCCTTTGCTCTTGCTGTTCCCTAGTTATCTGCAGGGCTTGCTCACCCTGTTAAGAAGCCTGTTAAAATGTCACCTCATCAAAGCCTACCCTGATTCTCACCCTCGCTCCTCAGTAACTGCTTCATTTTTCTCAATAGCACTTACCAGCCTCTAATCTCTCAACTTACAGTTTGCTCATTTACTTTCTTTATAATCTGTCTGCCCCCAGTAAAATATAAATTCCATGAGTCTTTTTACTTACTATTGTATCTCACCACCTAGGACAGCAGATGCTTGCTAAATGTGTGTTGTGTGAACTCACCAGTGTCTCCCGGGTCAGTGCTCTGAAGAAATGTACGGCAGCGCTCCTTGTGCTCCTCAAGGGAACTTCTCTGCTTGTAACTCCTTCCACAAAACTCACATTTGTAGGGTTTCTCCACTAGAAGGAGAACATAAGGCACACGCAGTGACCCTCAGGGGTTCCATACAGGTCAGGTATTGGGGCTCTGTGACAACTGTTCACTAGAAATGAGACTGCTGAGTGAAGCCAAAGTATTTGGATACTTTTGAATCTATATTTTAAATTTGGTAAGCTTAAATAAGGTTATAGTCTATGATTAATCATTATGTCAGAGTATTCTTTGAAAGAGTCGCCTCCTATCACAAATGGAAGAATTTGGATTTAGTGATTACCATTTAGCACAGTGTTTTGGCTCCAGGTCAAATCTTGTTTTCTTTGGGGGGGAAAAAAATAGGGCCCTTTTATTCTTCAAGGAGGTTAATGTGGTATAAGCAATGAAACAGGACAGGATTCCTTAGTTTGGACATCCATCTGGCTGTAAGTAGAGATTGCTGTAGTTTGTGGGAGTTAGAGAAACTGATGGCCTTTGCATAACATTGACATATTTGGATAAATTTAGTTCATCCTTGCCACGTGGCTATAGCAAAGTCTAGGCTAAAACAATAAAAACTGAGCTAATTAAGGATTTTTTTGGTTTTTTGTTTTTGAGACAGGGTCTCACTCCATCACCCAGGCTGGGGTGCAGTGGCTCAATCACAGCTCGCTACAGACCCAACTTCACAGGCTCAGGTGAAGCCTTGGCCTCCCAAAGGCCACTCTGGCCTCCCAAAGTGAGAGGATTACAGGTGTGAGTCATTGCACCCAGCCAGGATATCTCTGAATAATAGAAATAAAAATAGGCCAGGCGCAGTGGCTCACACCTGTAATCCCAGCACTTTGGGAGATCAAAGTGGGTGGATCACCTGAGGTCAGGGGTTCGAGAGCAGCCTGTCCAACATGGCAAAACCCCATCTCTTCTACAAATACAAAAATGAGCCAGGCACAGTGGCTCATGCCGGTAATCCCAGCACTTTTGGAGGCCAAGGCAGGTGGATCACGAGGTCAGGAGTTCGAGACCAACCTGGCCAATGTGGCGAATCCCCATCTCTACTAAAAATACAAAACTTAGCCGGGCGTGATGGCGCACGCCTGTAGTCCCAGCCACTCAGGAGGCTGAGGCAGAAGAATCACTTGAACCTGGGGGGCGGAGGTTGCAGTGAGCTGAGATCGTGCCACTGCACTCCAGCCTGGGCGACAGAGCAAGACTCTGTCTCAAACAAACAAAATTAGCTGGGCATCGTGGTAGGCATATATAATCCCAGCTACTAGGGAGGCTGAGGCAGGAGAATTGCTTGAACCTGAGAGGCAGAGGTTGCAGTGAGCCAAGATCACACCACTGTACTCCAGCCTGGGCAACAGAGCAAGACTATGTCTCAAAAAAAAAAAAAGAAAAAGAAAAAGAAATAAAAATGAATTGTGAAAATGACTTCGTCTAAATGTCTAAGATGAAGGAAAACTTTCATCCATACAATTCATGCAACCTTTATTCTGCCAACTCCCCAAATGCTTTATTGCTTGAAATATGTAAGTAATAACTTCAACTATCTGTGCAAGGCTGGTCTTTCTGATTGCTGATAAAATATACTCAATGCATTTGTCAGTTTTAGGGGCTAAAATTCTTATTTTCTAACTCCTCTTGCTCTGTTTAAAACAGAGGCTTTGGGATTTAAAGCACTAAAAGATCCTTATGGAATCCTAAATTAAAACAAATGCAGGTTTGCTAGGGCTAAAAATGTTACGTTTCTGCATAAATTGGGTTCTCTGGAATCTGTCTTTAAAAAGCCTACTATTGTTTCTTACTTGAAAAAGGCAACAGTAGAGAACTATTCTAATTTTTTCGAACCAAACTCATCCTTAATTCATTACTTTGAAAAATGAGTTGTAAAAGAGAGAAACCCTTCATTTGCCAGTTACGATCTCTCGTGGTGGGTTTTGTTGGGGCTGACTTCTTTAATCCTAGTGGCTGAATTATAACAAGTTTTGAGTTTGGGGCTAGGTTTTAATCAAAGCAGTAGATATGAACTGACATGAAAACAAACCTTTTCTTCCAATTAAAATTTGCCAGATAACATCAAGAACATGAGGTCCCAAATTTGAAAATAAACTCAGTCTTATTTTTCTAGGAAGGAAATTCTAAATCTTGAAAAAAAAAAAAAAAAGTATTATCTTGGTCAAAATAAGGAGTAAAAACATCAAGACAGCACATAGCTTTTTCCAAATCCTTACTGTTGTTCATCTTTTAGAGATTTAAAATAAGTAGGCTGGCTGGGCATGATGGCTCATGCCTGTAATCCCAGCACTTCGGGAGGTCAAAGTGGGAGGAATGCCCAAGCTCAGAAGTTTGAGACCAGCCTGAGAAACATAGTGAGACCTCATGTTGATTTAAAAAGTGGGCTGATCAAGAGGAAAGTTGGATTTAAGAAATTTATCCCGAATGGCCAAAAAGTAGCCACCAAACAATGATTTATATCCAAATTACAGTTTTTCATAATTTACAAACTGTACATCATTTGCTTGTCTCGTCTTTTGAATGGAAAGAGTATGTGTGTTAGGAAAACAATCTAATAAAGTTTACCAGAAGAAAATACTCATGGCTATAATTTTCTCACAAAAATTAAGAAAACATTTTTTATAGGGTGGGCTCTTCCTATCTGACTGTGTTGTTCTCCAGGGGTGCGAGGATGGCGAGGAGATGATCATCTCCACTGAGGCAGACGGAGGGCAATTAATGCCTTAATGGCAGTGTAATTAGCCCTAGAGGTCTCTGCTGTTGTAACCCTTCAGAACAAGAACGACAGATTGAAACCTTCCTACTTAACTCTTTCTAGTTTCCACATTGGGCTCTGAGGAATGCAGTTCCTAGACATGGAGTGCTCATTTCTCTCACTTACCAGAATGTGTCCTAAGATGCCCTGTGAGCGCATCTCTTCTTTGGCATGCATAGTTGCAGAGGTGACACTTAAAAGGTTTTTCCCCTGTGTGCAGTTTAATGTGGCGGAGGAGGTTACCTTTCTGAGTAAAAGATGCCCCACACTGATTACACTGGAATGGGCGTTCACCTTTAAAAAGGACAAAAAAGGAGATTTCTGATCACAGGCAAGTGGAGAAACATATGCACAGATTAGATGCCTAGGGCAAAAGCTCATCTTTTAGACAGTTACTGTTCACATTGGGATCAGTTTGGAGCTGCATTTCAAGGCAAGCCTAAGACTTACTTATGAAATCTCCTCTTTAGAAGAGAAAAAGCACCCACTAGCAAGGCTATTTTAAGTATCATATTGAATCAGAGCAAAGAAACAAGAGTAGCTCTAGAAGTGCTTTCTAGATCTAAGTTTTTATATTACTTGGTATTCCTTTTTTCTTTCTTTTTTTTTTGAGACAGGGTCTTCTTGCTCTGTTGCTCAGGCTGGAGTGCGATGGTCCCATCATGGCTCACTGAAGCCTTGACCTCCTGGGTTCAAGTGAGCCTGTTACCTCAGCCTTTAGAATAGCTGGGACTACAACTGTTTGCCATCATGCCTGGCTAATTTTTTAGTATTCCTTTTAAATTTAATCTCTTTTGAAAAAAGAGCCAGAAACTAAAGTCCTTACAAGGTGCTGAGGGCTAGAAATTCTCCTTTTTAAAGTCTTCATATGAGATGCAGAATGGAATCGACTGGCTCAAGTGCAGTGGTTGTGTTTGTATGCATTTCTACAGACTACCTGTTTATTGTCTGAAGATACATTATTTTAAACTGGAAATAAAAACTATGCCCCTTCATTTACCAAATTTGAACCCAATACAATAAGAAGATTTGCTCTTATTAAAAATGTTATGCAAAAATATATGAAAGATGGCTAAGAAGCAAATCACACAATTCAACTCCTACTTAGAAACTGAAGAAAAAGTATTTGGCTGACCTAGAACACTGTGCTCTCTACAGTCTTTTTTTATTCATAGCATTTGCAATATGTTTGCCAGATGCATGGTGAGGCAGGAATAAAAAGCACTGAGTAAATGGCAATGCAGAGAGAGAGACACACATCAGCATTATAGCAAAAATCAATGAAAGTAACCGAAAGTTCCAAATTCCACCACTTCATTTCTCACATGGCTGCATTAGGATAGTTTTCAGAAGAATGAAAAAAGCAGACTATTTACCAGTATGGCTTCGCTTATGAACCATTAAGACATTGAAGCTGATGCAGGATAATCCACACACATCACAGTTCATCTTTCCACTGGTTGGCCTGCTACTATCAAATGAGACAACATGTCTCTCCAACTTAATGTTTTCATATTCATTATATTCTCTTGAATAGCTGTAAGGGATTTCAGGCTCTTCTGCATTTCCCATGGGCTCTGGCTTTAAAACATTTTCATCTCTTTCACTGTATTCATCTTTCACTTTCATTGAATCATCTGCAGGGAAGAAAATGCAAGAAATGAATGACTGTACTTGAAGCTATCAAAGCAGCTCAAACAGCAGAGACCCACAACTGACAATTAAATACCAAATGAAGCTAACAAAACACTGTACATCTACAAAACAAGAAGGCACCATTAGCATGACCGCACGTTATTTAAATTCAGAACCACAGTCAGAGGAAAACACACATACTTACACATAAAAACAGACGATAGTGTTTTAGGCTATCCAGAAAATTACAGATAATAGATTTTAGCTAAGTTTGCTCAAAGTGGCCATGAAACAAACATTGAGCAACTCTTCTCCAGTACTAGGGGAGAGGAAGGGTTCTCAGATCTAATACTGTTTTTGGTGGCTGCAGTTAAAAAGGCAAGGTGATGTACTCTTAGGTTTCAAGGAGAAAATATTGTTTGACTCCTTCAAATGCATGCAATGTAAGCCATTCAGATTAAGAGTTGAATAGTTAACGTAGTTTTTCTAATTTTAAGCCATGCTCTGCCTCTTCCCCTTCCACATATATGAATTGCTAAAACACATCTTATCTCTGTCTCTCTTGGAGCTGATAAAGGCACAACATTGACTGTAGAGGAAGCTGTCAGTACTAATGAAATAGTGTTGAGAAAGACAAAAGGAAAAGTTATTCTTTCTTTTTTTTTTTTTTGAGACGGAGTCTCGCTCTGTCGCCCAGGCTGGAGTGCAGTGGCGCGATCTCGGCTCACTGCAAGCTCCGCCTCCCGGGTTCACGCCATTCTCCTGCCTCAGCCTCCTGAGTAGCTGGGACTACAGGCGCCCGCCACTGCGCCCGGCTAATTTTTTTGTATTTTTTAGTAGAGACGGGGTTTCACCGTGGTCTCGATCTCCTGACCTTGTGATCCGCCCGCCTCGGCCTCCCAAAGTGCTGGGATTACAGGCGTGAGCCACCGCGCCCGGCTTAGTTATTCTTTCATATAACCTAAGGAGTTACTTTCATTGACACAGGTAAATGGGGCTCAATCTAAATAAGGGGAAGGACCCTTAGGTCCCAAGTTAGGGAGGGCTAAACTCAAGGACTCAAGGATTGTGTAATAGGACTGGATAGGAGAGGAGGGACTGGCTCAAGTGAGTTGGCTGACCAAGTACTATCTTAAGAGCTGCAATGTAAATAAATGAAATTTAAAAGAACAGCTATCATACTCTTCATGAAGAGTCTAAGAACATATGAAGAACATGGGAAAAATATGAAGAACATAATAAAGAAGCAAATTTATGTACTTGCATTGACACTAGTAAAACTAAAAATTTGCCTGATGTAAGAATAATAAACACTTGTAAGGGAGTTGTCATACATAAAATATGCTACATAAATGCTTACTTTTTCAAACATTGGTCCCTAGAAATCGAAAGTTGTCCCTCCCCATGAGGAATCACAAATCAATGGAGTGGAGGACTGGAAGGGAATTTAAATGTCATCTAATCCAACCCTCTCGTTTCTCAGATGAGGAAATCTGGGAGCAGAGACGTTTTCAGTCATTCGTCGAAGGTTACATGTCTAGTTACTGGCAGAGGTGTGATTAGAACGCAAAACCTAACCTTGAACTATGAATTACTTGGATTTGACCTCACGCACTAGACATATAAGGCCTAAGTGGATTCTTACCAACTATATTCCACACCCTCCCATCAGTGGTGTAAATGTTAAAACCCAAAACACTCTGAAAAAAAGATATTTTAAAAAACTACATCCCTTCCAAAAAACATCAGTAAGTGTTGCTCCTCTTGCCACATAGGAGGAAGTACAACTGCAGCTGTGCCTGGCTTGCTACCTTGAACCCAAGTTTCAATTTTCACTTCTATCAAGGTTACCTTTCATCTATATTAACTGTGTTTGCTTAATAGAGCAAGACAGGGCCTAACCACCATCAGAGGAGCCAGGGCTGCCACACCGTTCCACTGCTTCCTACCACAGTTCATGGTTCACAACGTTTCACTCTTTGACTAGCAAAGATGTAGGACTGTAGGATAAATCCAACATGTTTCAAATTTGGCCACCCTATGGATCTGGGTTATATAAGAAATGATATCTGTTTCCTACTTGGAAAGAGGTTCACTTCCTTCTTTCTCTGGATAGGTCTTCCCTGCTTTCAAATGGAATTTGTTTACTTAAGTGTTTTTTTTTTAAATTTTTTTTAAGAGAAGGATGCACCTGAGGCTTATACCCGCCTCCCTTCCTCCATCACTCCAGCTGTGGGTAATATCCCACCAAAGCTTGAGTGCGCTTCAGTTTGCATGTAGGCGTTTAAAAGAACCTCAACGGAAAATTTCAGCTACTGAAAACCAAAAACAGCAGATAGAAAAGGCCAGCAGAAAAGGATTCTTTCCATTTTGGTTAGAAAATGTGAACATGACCAGACTCAGGCCACACTCTATGGTCACTGAACTTTAAAATGTAGTAAGATCAATGTGTTGGGTCTTTCTGAAAACAGAGGACAAAAGAGAGCTGCTCCTTTCCCTCAGGATTTTGGCTTTAGTTGGTCTGACCTGGAACTCAATACTACACTATCCTGGCTCAAGAGTAGATCTTAGCTTTAGTCCTTTAGGAGCCAGCTGTAGAGCAAGGAAGACAGTATTTGAGACCCAGGGACATAAGGACACAGGGACAGGGTATTAGAGAAGTCCTCTGGGCTTACATAGTTGCTGGTTTGCCTTTGGAGTCTTACCAGTTTTAGATGAATGACTTCAATGACCTCTCTGCTTGGTTACTGGAGATCAGCAATTTATTTTTATTTTATTCGATTTTATTTTTTGAGACATAGTCTTGCTCCATTGCCCAGGCTGGAGTGCAGTGGCACGATCGGCTCACTGCAATCTCTGCTTCCCAGGTTCAAGTGATTCTCCTGCCTTAGCCACCCAAGTAGCTGGGATTACAGGCACGTGCCACTATGCCCAGCTGATTTTTGCATTTTTAGTGCAGACCAGGTTTCGCCATGTTGGCCAGCTGGTCTCGAACTCCTGACCTCAACTGATCCACCCGCCTCAGCCTCCCAAAGTGCTGGGATTACAGGCCTGAGCCACTGTGCCCAACCAGATTCTAATTTATTCTAATATTCAACTCTGTTACCTTCTCAAGGTAAGTCATAATAAATTGTTGGCCAGGTGTGGTGGCTCACGCCTGTAATCCTAGCACTTTGGGAAGCCAAGGCGGGTGGATCACCTGAGTTCAGGAGTTTGAGACCAGCCTGGTCAACAGGGCGAAACCCCATCTCCACTAAAACAAAAAATTAGCTGGGCATGGTGGCTCCTAGCTACTGGGGAGGCTGAGGCAGGAGAATCGCTTCAACCTGGGAGGTGGAGGTTGCAGTGACCCAATACTGCACCACTGCACTCCAGCCTGGGCGACAGAGCAAGACGCCAGCTCAAAAAAGATAAAATAAAATAAATTAGAATCTAAGGTATGAATGAGATTCCTGAGAGATATTAGGCTCAGTACTTAGCCTCCAAATAGAGTCCACCAAAACCAGGAAAGGCACAAGCCTGCTCTAATGAAGGGATTCATCCCATTCCGAAAGACTTATTGGAGCAGAGAAAAGGGGTGTTCTACTTAGAAAATTCTATAGAAAATACTAATGAATGTGTCTAAAGTCAAACTTGTCATCATTGAACCCAAACTTACTTCTAATTTATGACTTATTTTTGTTGACAAATGGCATCACCCTTCTTCCAGTCTCCAAGTCGTGAAATTGTGGAACCTTTTCTCTTTCAATCTCCATATCAAATCGATCTCCAAGATCTATCAACTGTATGTCTTCAGGCTCTCTAGGTGCCAACTCCTCTTTTCCTTTCCTTTTGCAATTTGGTTTCACCTTTCATCACATCATACCTAAATTCATCCTCTCTCAACATTCCTTTCTTTTTTTTTTTTTGAGACAGAGTCTCACTCTGTCGCCCAGGCTGGAGTGCAGTGGTACGATCTCGGCTCACTGCAAGCTCTGCCTCCCGGGTTCAAGCGATTCTCCTGCCTCAGGCTCCTGAGTAGCTGGGATTACAGGTGCCCACCACCATGCCTGGCTATATTTTTTTTTTTTAGTAGAGACGAGATTTCACCATCTTGACCAGGCTGGTCTCGAACTCCTAACCTCGTGATCCACCCACCTTGGCCTCCCAAAGTGCTGGGATTACAGGCGTGAGCCACCGCACCTGGCCTCAACAATCCTTTCTAGACAGATTTAAGACACAGGTGGGCTAGGCGCGGTGGCTCACACCTGTAATCCCAGCACTCTGGGAGGCCCAGGTGGGCGGATCACGAGGTCCGGAGGTGGAGACTATCCTGGCAAACACGGTGAAACCCCATCTCTACTGAAAATACAAAAAATTAGCTGGGCATGGTGGTGCATGCCTATAGTCCCAGCTACTTGGGAGGCTGAGGCAGGAGAATCGCTTGAACCTGGGAGACGGAGGTTGCAGTGAGCCGAGATCGCACCGCTGTACCCCAGCCTGGGCGACAGAGCAAGACTCAGTCTCAAAAAAAAAAAAAAAAAAAAAAGAGACACAGGTAAGCTATGCTTACTGCCTCTACAGCCTCAAAAAGGCCTCAGAATTCTCCATAATATGGCTTCTGCCTCCACAATTCACTGAATCTGCTCCGTTGAATATCACCAACCATAATATTCTGATTCCTAGATTCAATGCCTTTTTGTATGCCACTCTCCCCAACTTCTTTGTAGTCCTCAACACTACTGACCTCTCACCATTCCTTGTTCTTCTGCATTCCTATTTCTTTTCTTTTCTTTTCTCTCTCTTTTTTTTTTTTTTTTTTGAGACGGAGTCTCACTCTGTTACCCAGGCTGGAGTACGGTGGTGTGATCTTGGCTCACTGCAACCTCTGCCTCCTAGGTCCAAGCGATTCTCCTGCCTCAGCCTCCCGAGTAGCTGGGATTACAGGCAGGTGCCACCACACCTGGCTAATTTTTGTATTTTTAGTAGAGAGGGTTTCACCATGTTGGCCACGCTGGTCTCGAACTCCTGACTTCAGGTGATCCACCTGTCTTGGCCTCCCAAAGTGTTGGGATTACAGGTGTGAGCCACTGTGCCCGGCCCCTGCACTCCTATTTCTTCAGTGAAACTGTACCTTCTTTCCTTGCCTTTCTGATTGCTTCCTTCTTGCCCCTTTTCTTCCCTCTGCATCCTAAATACTGTCCTTAACCTTCTTTTTTCTTCCCTCTATACCCCTCTTGCATGGCAATTTCATTCATTCTTAAGGCTTCAACTAACATCTTATATGATTAATTCTTATATATATAACTCTAGGTGTAATGTCTCTCCCTTTCTTTAGTCCTCTGTTTCTGAAGGCTTCCTAGGTATCTTCCCAGTTACTCAGGCTAGAATCCTTACGGTCATCTTTCCTTTCTCCTGATTGGGCCCCACATTCAATCATTCAGTGGTTCTGTCTGTCTGTCCAATCTCTAATCTGTTTCTCCACTCTAGTATTTTGCATGCCCATTACCTAATTCTCAGACCCTATGACTTTCCCATGATCTACTTATTGCTATAGCACCCGCACTGTTCTCCTTGCCTCTCTTCTTTCTCCTTTCCAGCTCATCTTGTTCATTGCTACAAGATTGTTCTTCCTAAATTCTAGCTCTGGTCATATTATAGCCCTGTCACAATTCTTCAATATTTTCCACTGCCAACAAAATAAATTCCAAACTCAGAAACAAAGAATTTAAAAGGACTTTTGGGATCTGGCCCCAACCTATCTTTGGCATATTAATTTCGACTACTTAGATCTTTAACTAAAGAACTTCTAAGTGGTCTTGGTTTTGTCCAAATTTATTTCCACTGCCTAAAAGATCTTTCCCCAACATGGCCACAGGTCCAAGTCCTACATATCTTTTTTTTTTTTTTTTTTGAGATGGAGTCTTGCTCTGTCGCCTGGGCTGCAGTACAGTGGCACGATCTCAGCTCACTGCAACCTCTGCCTCCCGGGTTCATGCCATTCTCCTGACTCAGCCTCCCAAGTAGCTGGGACTACAGGCGCCCACCACCACGCCCAGCTAATTTTTTGTATTTTTAGTAGAGACAGGGTTCCACCATGTTAGCCAGGATGGTCTCGATCTCCTGACCTCGTGATCCTCCCACCTCAGCCTCCTGAAGTGCTGCGATTAGAGGTGTAAGCCACTGCGCCTGGCCACTGTCCTACATATCTTTTAAGGTCAAACTAATATGCTATCTCCCAGCTACTAAGCCTTCCCTGATCCCCCCAGCTGGAAAATAGCCTGCTTCTTCTTCCTGGGTTACTTTTAAACTCACCTCCCCTAGTCTCCCCCATAAATATGTAAGCTAGCTGAGGGCAGAAGCTATACAGATTGTGTGTGTGTGTAACTCAGCATTCCCTATGACACTGCTTAACCTGTGTCTGTAAGACCAGAGGTTATGTGGTTTTAAAATAGAAATTTTTGGGCTCCTACCATAGATCTACTAATCTGGGGGTGGAGACGGGAAATGTGCATTTAAAAACACGCTCTCCACATAAACCTTATGTACAATGCAGTTTGACAGCCACTGCTTGGAGTTAGACACAGTGCCCTACATAAGGTAGACATCCAATAAATTTCTGGTATATGAATATATCATTGCATTAGCCTCCTAACTGGCCCATGGTACATGTGACCTCTGTTATACTGCATCCTATTGCCAGAATAATCATGCTGTAGAATGAAACTCTTGTTTAAAACTTTCAATGATTTAATTTGCTTATAGAATACAGTTCAAACTCCTTAATGAGGCATTCAAGCACCTGTCCAGAACTTGCCCCAGGACTACTTAATCATCTCATTTCTCAGTCTTCTTGAATCACCTTTCTCTCTGTATTAGAACTTTACTATTCAAAGTGAGGTCCTTGGATAAGCGGTTCTGCAACCCCCTGGGAGCTTGTTAGAAATACAGGTGCTCAGGCCTCAACCTAGACCTACTGGACCAGAATTTGCATTTTAACAAGATCCTCAAAGATTCTTATGCACATTAAAGTCTGAGAAGCACAGCAGCACCCTGACTAATCACAGTTCTCCAAGCCTCTTCTCCAGCCTTTCCCACACCTAAAATATCCTTCTACCATTTCAACAGTGTATTCAAACTTCCACATGCAGTTTAAATGACACTTCTTCCATGCAGTCTTCCTTGATACCCTTAACTAGAAAAAAAACTATGTTTCTTTGTTCTCATACACCCATCTTATTCTGCTTTATATTCAGTATGATATTATTACACTGCTACAGATCTGCTTTTATGTAGTTGATGTGTTCATAAAATGTTTCATGCAAAACCAATAACACTGTCCCGCTGATTAACATTCTACATTCAGAAATGTTGATTTCTCCCTGACTTCAGTTGTCAGTGACTGGCAACACCCATTCATTTAATAAAGGCAGAAAATCTTAAAGACCTGGCAACAAATACTTGAATATATTTAGGGAACTGCCTGATAGTATCCTGAACTCTTTTGTAAAGTGAATAAACCTTTTACAGTATGAATAATCTCATGTTTTGGTTTTGTAAATTCTAATCTTCTTATAATATATATCAGGTTTCTTAGACATACATCTTAAGTTGACACTTAGAAAATTATGAAGAAGCCTCATAGACACTGGTGGAAGTTTATTTCTTAAGTCAGGTGGTGGGTGTATGGATGGTTTCTTATTCGTCTTTAATCTACACATGTAATTATACTTGCCTTTTTGCATATATGATCTATTTTATAATAAGAAAGTTAAAGGCTTCCTGAATACATTTTTTAATAACTGAACTTGTGGAGAAAAGAATATACCAAAGCACAAATTGCTGATAAAGGCAATTGCTATACATTCCCAGAGGTGGGGAAAAGATGTCTAAATTGAATCTAACCCATAGGAAATTAGATTAAACTAAACTTCTTTCTAAAGGAGCTACTCTAGGGCACAATTGTTCCCATCTTTGTCTATGTTTTGGAGGCCTCTTAGGAAGATGACACACACGAACACACACACACCCCAGAGAGAATTTTGTAGGCTGAAGAGAACAAAGGTTTGGCTCACTGGAGCTGATGCACATGGTTTCATTTCCTGGGGTGATGGTTATCACATGAAAGGCTTGTACTCCAGAGTAGACATTTTTGGTTTCACCTGAGACACTGCAAAAACAATAGGTCCTGGAAAGGATCCAACATCTGAATCCTTCAGGGGCAATAGCAGTCTCAGCCAACTGTGTCTCAGTTTGTTTTTACAGGCACATAAAATGCTCAGTTGGAGAGAAGAACCTGTCAAAGATGGCAAACAGAACAGGCAACTTGGGTATCTTGGAGAGCATGTTGGTACTAGGAATTTCCCAGTGCAAAAAAGAGATTCTGAATTTCCACCTTAAACTATAAGATCTCAGAATCCAACTCTAAGAAGGACAAAGTTGGAAGTAATATCCTCAGGTTTGCCAGAGATATTGTGAGAAGGGACAAAATGAGGTAGAGGCTGTTAGGGAAGGCACAAAAGGGTGATGTTATTTAAGTGTTTTACAAGGATCGGGGGTCATAACCATGAAATCTTCAGCACATGCAAAAGTCAACTGGATAACAAAGAAGCTTAATCATCTTAATGTGGCATTTTAATGATGCCACTGATTTGCTATGCCAATTCAGAGATAATGAGGCCCTAATGCTACAGATGTTCAGCCAGGCTAAAAGAAAGTGGGGGTGGGCTTTTCTAGCATGCCATTTTCTAACTATCCAATTAAACAAATTGTGAAAGCATCTAAATAGTTTACCAGGTTTTGACAGCTGTTAATAGGATTTAGAAGCTTGAAGCACTAAAGAGCAAAATGGGAAATATATGTATTGTAGGTATTCAGTCTACAAAGTTTGTTACTGTCACCAAATCTAGCGCAAACAGATGAACTAGAACAGTTTTCCTTATAAAATTAATGTCTATACTTCTCTCCCACAGTGACCTCTTTGTATTAGGAAGAAGAACACTGAAACGACGGGTCATCTTCGTTTTCTAATTTACATTTTTGTATGTAAAGTAATGAGACAGAGAAACCGATGATATTTTTAGAACTAAAGAGTAAGGAAAGTTTTAATATTTGCTAACCAGTAAAATTATAAAGCTTCAATGCAAACTAAACTTTTGACATTCATACAATTTGTTGTTTTCTTTTTTCCTCTTAAAATTTAAAATAATGAACGTCTGTTATTCTTGAAAATGCCTATTCTTAAATTAGGAAAAAACTGGAAAAGGTGAATCAGGCTAACAAGAGATGAAATACTGATATCTCAGTACAGGTTTGGATAAAATTCTATAGGTTTAAGTTCTCATTGAAATACAGTCTTGGCCAGGTGCAGTAGCTTACATCTGTAACTCCAGCACTTCAGGAGGCAGAGGTGGGAGGATCGCTTGAGCCCAGTAGTTTGAGACCAGCCTAGGCAACAAAGTAAGACTCTGTCTCTACAAAAAATCAAAAACTTAGCCTGGTGTGGTAGTGTGTGCCTGTTGTCCCAGCTACATAGGAGGCTAAGGCAGGAGATTCCCTTGAACTCAGAAGGTCAAGTGTGCAGTGAGCTGTGTTCATGCCACTGTACTCTAGCCTGGGAGACAGAGCGAGATCATCTCAAAAAAAAAAGAAAAGAAAAAATTAAAGTCATCAGAAAATAGCCAGGTATGGTAGAATACCTGGGAATAGCTGGGAATACAGCATGCTTGTAGTTGCAGCTACTCAAGAGGCTGAGAAGGGAGGGTCATCTGAGCCTGGGGAAGTCCAGGCTGCAGTGAGCTGTAATCATGCTACTGCACTCCAGCCAGCCTGGGCAACAGAGTAAGACCAGTCTCAGAAAAAAAAAAAAAAAAAAAAAAAAAAGAATCTAAACTGGCCATCAGTAAATCACATAACTTCAAATGCAAGAGCATTAGCATGTAAAAAGCTTCATTTGTAAAGGAACCACCCTCAGTTCTACTGATAACATTAATCTTTGCCTTATCTGACTATCAAATAGCTCATTCATGGGCATAATAATAAAAATAATTTTGTTTAATAATTTCATTGCAATCCTTTGCTTCCCCATTAGAACAAGAGGAGATTTACTACTTTTACAACAGAAATACACTACACATCAGCAGTAGGTAAGGTTCCAGCTGCTCAGCTGGGCTAAGCTCTTCAAATGTCATGGGGCCAGGTATAATTCTTTAGAATTGTGAGGACTGAAGGCCATGATGTATGAAATGTCTTTCTAAACTACAAAGAGTCTACAAGTATATTCTTTCTATTGATTATTTTCATCTACATATTAAACTCTTTTGTATTTATATTTTTGAGAAATAACTGCTACCCATCAAAAAAATAATGGATGAAAATACATTTAAAGAGGTTGAAGTTTTAGATGGTGCCTAAACAAGCATAGACGAAAGTAGGCACCTGGTAGAAACTTCATTTATAAATCCAAAAGAAAAAAAAACTTCCTTTTTCATTCAAAATTCCCTTGCATAGCATATTCACTCTATCTTTTTTTAAAACAGGAATGAAAAAGTTTAAAACGTATTAAAATACAATTCTTAGTAAAATTCAAAAACTGTCATCCAAATACAATTAAATTGGCTAAAAAACATTCTGACTGTTACAATACCAAACTCAGGGTCACAGGTAAAGGAAGGAATGAAAAAGTCTTCTATGTCCAGAGCATAAGTAGTTCTTGGTGTATACAGCATGTTTTCTGTTATATCACAATTAGTGTATCTATTTCCCATATAGACTAGGAGTATTTTCCAGGTGGGGACCAGGTTTAAATAATATTCGTGTCCCCAGAACCTAACAAGGGCCTAGTTACTTTAGAAATTGAATGAATGGGCCAGGTGCGGTGGCTCATGCCTGTAATTCCAGCACTCCAGCACTTTGGGAGGCCAAGGCGGGTAGATCACTTGAGGCCAGGAGTTCGATACCAGCCTGGCTGACATGGTGAATCCCCGTCTCTACTAAAAATGTCCAAACAATAGCTGGGCATGGTGGCATGCACCTGTAGTCCCAGCTACTCAGGAGGCTAAGGCAGGAAAATCGCTTGAACCTGGGAGGCAGAGGTTGCAATGAGCCGAGATAGCTCCACTGCACTCCAGCCTGGGTGATGAGATTCCGTCTCAAAAAAAAAAAAAAAGAAATTGAATGAATGAATGCATGAACTCCTTGGGTAGCCTGAACCAATTTAGTGATAATAACCAGGCCAGGCAGAGAAGTAGTAGTAAATCACAGTATACCCCTAACTTGTCTACAAGATTCTGATGCTGTCATGCAGTATGTAGTTTCTCTTGATGCATCAGAATAAGGCCCATGCCCCACAGTGCTAGCCAGTCCTCTAGTTGACTTGTTTGCCCACTGTGGTCTGGCTTCTGCCCGTCCTACTCCACCATTTTGCAATAGGTTGCCACTGGCCAGTCCCTGCTTTTTAAACCTCTTTCCTTAGCTTATTCTTTGCTGGTTCCACTCCTACCTCACTTATTTATTTATATCCTGTTTATTCCTCTTTCTCTGTCTCCTAGATGTGAATGATTTCCTGGGGCCTATTTCTTGAAACTTTTGCCTTTTCACTTTACATACTCTGTCTTCTGATCCAAGTTTTCATTGCTGTTGACTCTCAAATTTGTATTTCCAGTAGACCTGGAAAGCCGCAGACATATACAACACTTATCTCACACTCAACAAGTTGCAAACAAGCTCATTATCTCTCCCATTTCTTCTCTCTTTCCAAATCTGCTCTTCCTATAATATTCCCCATTGTCCTCTCTCCATAGTGACTGTTTGATGTCAATGTCTGTATATTATGCTGCTTCTATCAACATTTAGCACGTGCCTGATACAGAGCTCAGTGACTACTTACCAAACAAACAAGGAAGTAAGGAAGGAAAGAATATAAGGAGGAAGAAAGGAAAGCATGAACAACTATACTATTGTTTCATTCAAGTACAAAATTAGGGTTGACAGTGTTTTTAAAAATTGTACAGATTGCAATTTTGCCTAAAGCTAGCATATTGGCCCAGGATAGAGGGAAACAATAAATTGTATTTCTAACTTAAGATATAACAATCAGACCCAAAGGGTATAAAGGATTCTTGGAGGAGAAGGAAATGAGTATAAGGATTAAGAATTAGAAGATTCTTGTGCTTTTTAGCATTACATTAAAATACAAAACATTAAAAAAATTAACATTTCCCATCTGTAACATATTATTTAGACTTTTACCCTTCTCTGGTTCTTCCCTTCCTTCTTCCTTGGTTCTCAAATAATGGAATTAGAGCACTGAGAAATAATAGAAGAAACTCAGCACTGACTTCTCCTGGGTGAATGTACAACATGAAAAGCACACAAGGGAATAAGCTATCTTGTCACTGGAACATGTTTATCCCTGGGGGTGAAGTGTAACAACTGCTTAACAGCTGCCCAGTAACATACTTCAAGGCTGCAAGCAAAGATGCATCCTAGCTCTGCCGGAAACTGCAGAGGGAATATTGTCTGGCAGAACAAAACTAGAATGGAATCTGGCCAACAAACTGGAATCTATGTCCTTTCTATTTCAAACAGCAACTTCTAATGATCACAGAGAGGTTTCTACTAACAATATTCAAGTAATATTGGATGGGTATTGGTAATTACAGGGAAGGAACAATATAGTATGTAACTTACTTTTTCCACTGAAAATAGAGTTGAATGCCTTTTTTTTTTTTTTTGAGATGGAGTCTCACTCTGTTACCCAGGCTGGAGTGCAGTGACTCAATCTTGGCTCACTGCAACCTCCACCTCCCTGCTTCAAGCAATTCCCCTGCCTCAGCCTCCTGAGTAGCTGGGATTACAGGCGCACGCCACCATACCCGGCTAACTTTTTTGTATTTTTTTTTTAGTAGAGACGGGGTTTCACCATGTTGGCCAGGCTGGTCTCAAACTCCTGTGCTCAGGCAATCCACCCACCTCAGCCTCCCGAAGTGCTGGGATTACGTGCCTGGCCTTTTTTTTTTTTTTTTTTTTTTAAAGTTTCTGATAAAAGAGCACGGGCTTTGGTGTAAGACAGAACCCAGGTTCAAGTTGTACTAACTAGCTGTGTGACCACAGCAAGTAATCTGACTTCTGTGAATTTTCTCATTTGTGTTGCAGTAATGATAATATCTATACCTAATAGGGCTATTACAGGAATGAAATCAAGCAAAATAATGTATATACAGGCGTAGCATAGTAGCTGGCACATAACATGTTCATGACCTTGAGATAGGCAAAGATTTCTTAGATATAACACTGAAAACATGATTCATAAATGAAAATATCCTACAACTCAATAATAAGACAAATAATCCAATTTTAAAATGCACAACAGTAGTCTTTAGCTTTTCTAAGGTAATAAATAAAATTTTTTAAATGCACAAAAGATGTGAATTAACATTTCACCAAGGAAATTATATGAATGGACGACAGACCAATGAAAAGATGCTCATCATCATCAGTCATTAGAAAACTGTGAACTAAACCCATAATGAGATGCCACTTCACACCTGCTAGAATGGCTACTATAAGAAAGACATGATAAAGAGCGTTGGCAAGGATGTGAAGAAAATGGAACCCTCATCCGTTGCTGGTGGGAGTGTAAAATGATACAGTCATTTGGAAAACAGTTTCGCAGTATGGTGGGCAGCCTTCTAAAACAGCTCCTAGCATTCACACCCTTGTGTAATACTCCCCTCCAGTGTGGTTTGGACCTAGGTGACTGCTTCTAATGAAAAAAACATGGAAAAGTGATGGAAGGTGTCCCTTTTGGGTTTAGGTTATAAAAGACTGTGACTTCCATCGTTCTCTCTCTTTCCCTCTCTGGTGCTTCTCGCAAGCTTCTCAGATGAAGTAAGCTGGAGAGCAAGGAACTGAAGGTAGCGTCTGGCCAACCTCCAGTGAAGAAATGAGGCCTTCAGTCTAACAGCCTTCAGGAACTGAATCCTGACAACAACCACATGAGTGAGCTTGGAAGCTGGTCCTTCCCTAGTCAAGTCTTCAGATGAGACCACAGTTCAGGTCAATATCTTGTTAGCAGCCTTGGGAGAGACTGAAGCAGAGAACCTGGATATGCTGTGCCTGTATTCCTGAGATAATATGTTTTAAGTTGCTATGGTTTGGGGTCATTTGTCACACAGCAATCAGTAACTAATATAGGGGCAAGTTTCTTATAAAATTAAACTTAAATTTACCATACAAGCCAACAATTCTAGGTATCTGCTCAAAAGCAGTGAAAACCTATGTCCACATAAAGACTTGTACATAAATGTTCATAGAAGGTAAAAAATGCAAACAGTTGAATGTCCATCAAACAGTGAATTGATAATCAAAATGTACTACATGAATACAATGGCATTCTTTTTTTTTCTTTTCTTGACAGAGTCTCACTGTTGCCCAGGCTGGAGTGCAGTGGCATGATCATGGCTCACTAGGCAGCTTTGACCTCCTGGGCTCAAGCAATCCTCCCACCTCAGCCTCCTGAGTAGCTGGGACTAAAACTCTTTTTTTATTTTTTTGTAGAGATGGGGCCTCTCTATGTTTCCAGCTACTCAGGAGGCTGAGGTGGGAGGATCACTCGAGCTCAGGAGTTGGAGACCAGCCTAGGCAACGTAGTGAGATACCATACCAAAAATTTTAAGAAAAAAGAAATAAACAAACTACTGATACATGCAGCAACACAGATGAACTTCAAAAACATTGTGTTAAGTAAAAGAAGCCAGAAACAAAATATTACATATTGTATTATTCCATTTATATGAAATACCCAGAAACAGTAAATCTTTAGAGACAGAAATAATATTAGTGGTTGCCTGAGGCTGCAGGCAGGAATGGGGATCAACTACAAACAAGTATAAAGGGTTTTTTAGGGTGATGGAAATGTTCTAAAACATGGTGGTAGCTGTACAGCTCTGTAAATTTACTAGAAAAGTCATTGAATTGAACACTTAAAGTATGTACATTATAACCACATTAAAGCTATTTTAAAAATAAGTCTATACAGATAAACAAAACAAAATAAAATTGATAGCTCTGATACTGATTCTGATACTGACTCTGTCTCAAAATGGCAATCTTTAGCTACCCATTCACCAACAATTACAAGAAGCATCGTGATAAGTATAGTTTCTGAGCTATGATTACTTCCATATGACAAATGCTCAGAAGACTATTTTTAACTATTTAACTATTTTTAACTCCTTTTGTGCCTGTGCAACTGATTTCATTCCCTTTCAACAAAATTAACAAGAATTAGCTTGTTGAAAAACACAAGGGCACCTGCTACTTGACAGTAGGAAAGGAGGGTTAAAAAATCAAGTATAAAAGAGTTGGCCTGATTGGACATTTCCCACACTTAGTTATTTTATTATCAGTTTAAGACAAATACCTAACTACTGATTTTTGCTCTTTCTAAATCGGGCTAAAATCCATAAGGATCCAGATACATGAGGATATATTACTTCTTTGTCATATTTTGTGTCATATTTTGTCATATTTTGTGTAAGTGAGACCATACTGTCTCACTTTCTATTGTTAATAATTTAGTGTGCTTTACTAGGCTATGGTTATTGATCAGTTAATCAGCACTATCTTTGGACTGCAAAGCAGCAGTGGTATAAATGCACTTGGGGAAGTTCACTGAGGGTTCATTCAGGAATGTGAGTTCTCTCATGAGACAAAATAAGAAAATAAAGAATTATCTTTTCTATACAGTCTCAGAGAGAGAGAGAACTAGTACAACCTGAAGGACTAGAACCAGAAAATCAAGCTGATGGTAAGTAAGGAATAGGTCATATAAAAATGCCAGAGAACATTCTGGGCTCCAAGTACTGAAGAGAGTAATAATGGACCATTAAGCAGTGTTTGTTCAAATGCTGGTGGATGGGAGGTATGACCACAGCCTAGGCTGACTTAACAGAAGTTAACAAAGAGCCTTTCCTATTTTCTCAAGGGCTGCTATGAAATTACTTGAGGAGTAAGAAAGGATAACAAAGGCCCTGGCTGAGATTTCTGCTTCTGTAGACGCAGGTGCAGAAAAGGCTGGTTCTAACACATCTTGTCAATGTCTTTAATGCCACCAGACTGATGAATATAGTGAAATATCTATCGTGATCCCATTTTTACTTATTCAGTTGACATAATCAGCAAATCTATTAAGGGTAAGGTCACAAATTATTTTTAATTATTAAACCATAGGTCTCCATATGTTACTGTTTAGACAGCATCACTCAGTGCAGAATGTAGTTTTCAAGACTGTCATTCCTGCAACCTCAAATCTAGATCCAAATGCAGTCAGTTAAAGCAGATTTCAACCAGGCAGCTAAATAAGAAAACATCTGGACCTACCAGTCAAAATGAGAAAGGTCACATGTTAAATCCAGATAATCTTGTTTATTGGTGTTTGAAGGTTATACACCAAGGGCTGGATTACCAGGGTCCTCCTTTAGGCCTGGCTCTGACATCTTCATTCACCTGCTGTGTGTGTGTGACACTTTAAAATCCAAAGCTTTGAAAGTACTGTGTTATTAGTCACTTCCAAATGTAGTTTTCCTAATTCTAAGCCTGAATACTATGTCAACCTATTGCTAGACTGCTGATTAGATCCTGGAAGAAACCACAGAACAGAACTGTCAGGGCAGATGATGTTTATTCTTTTAAAAACTGTTTTCCACATTTCCATTTAGCATTTTTCTATGGATGAAGCACCTGTAATTTTCTCCATCAAAATTAAGAAAAAGAAAAGGCCCCTGAATAAGCAAAGAATAAAATTAACAGATTGACATAGGATAGATTTCAGGATGATGATGAAGGAAGCAGGATTTAATCTATTTCATTATTTTTCATAATTAGTATTATTTTATATACAAACAACTGAACCAAAATTGTTTATGTTGGAAGCAATTCCACATGCCAGTGCATATGAAACTATTATGAAAACAGCAAAGTCAAGTGTCTTAGGACTTTACATGCTTTGGTCAGATCTTTTTAATCTTTTCTAGGTTGTGAACATCTTTGAGAACTGTACTCTTTGCCCAGAAAAAGGTACACATGCCCATAAACACAAAATTTCACATACTATTGATTGATTTCTCAAACCCTGAGATCTCAGGTTGAAAATCTCTGCTGTAGGCCTTCAAACAGGCTCAGGCTTAAAGACACCTCTGTGCTGTATTTTGTAGACTTCATATAATAGTGGTTGGCATTTTTCAAATTTTTTGCTCAAGCACCCTCAAAAGAATTTTGAAAAATTATATATCTCTCTTATACATAGTGGACGTTAAGTACACACTAAGTTGATATCTATAACTTTTCATCATGAGTTTAACTATTTTTAAACAAAAGAATACAGTTTGTATATTGTAAATAATGATAGTTTAAGCTGTTACCACACCCTTTCAAATGTATCTACTTAGGAATATATACATATTTGTGATTTAATTTACTCCATCATAAATTAAAAAATATATAAATAAGCTTTTCAAGAAAATCAGGAAATTTCTCTTTGAACTTCTATTTCCATTTCACTCCCCCCATGGAATTTTATCCTAATGTAGTACTCTTGTATGCTTGAGTCATCTATTGTTCATACCATTATATGTATCTGCACCAAAGAAAAAACCCCAATAAAATATAGTTATTTTTGTGAACATGAAGTGTTATGTGTCAAAGTGTTTTCTTCTGGATTGAATTAGCATTGCAATTATTAACATACAATTGAGTAAAACAATATAGGTATATTATGATTTTTGATCAATAATTACCAAATACAAAAAGTAAAATTTATTGGGAATGTATCTCCTCATGAGAAGGATAGAGAGGAAATAATTTATGAAAATTTGATAGAAGAAATTATCTAATTGATCCCTTGTTTGGCATCTTGGAAGTACTTACACCTTAGAGGTGGGTGAGAAATGTTCTGTTCTTTTATAAAGTGAAGAAGGAAGCTCAGGCATGGCGGCTCATGCCTGTAATCTCAGCAATTTGGGAGACCAAGGCGAGAAGATCACTTGAGCCCAGGAGTTCAAGACCAGCCTGGGAAACACAGTGAGACCCCTCTACAAAAAGTTAAAAAATTAGCAAGGCATGATGGTGCATGCCTGTAGTCCTAGTTACTCAGGAGGCTGAGGTGGAAGTATTGCTTGAGCCCAAGAGGTCAAGGCTACAGTGAACCATGATGACACCACTGCACTCCAGCCTGGACAACAGAGCAAGACCCAGAAAGAAAGAAAGGAAAAAAAGAAAGAGAGAAAGAGAGAAAGAGAGAGAGAGAGAGAGAGAAAGAGAGGAAGAGAGGAAGAGAGGAAGAAAGGAAGAAAGGGAGAGAAAGAGAGAGAGAGAAAGAGAAAGAGACAGAAGAGTACATGAGCTCCCTCCACAACATAGTAGATGGGATCCTGAAATTTTATCTTGTAAAATATGGGGGTCACATTATTGCAAGAAAATGAAATATAGTAGGTGGGTTTTTTTTTTTTTTAAATATACTGTTACAAAAAGTACAAAGCAATGACAGTGAAGCTTAAACTGTACACAGTTGACCATACATTAAACCTTAAAAGACCCAAATGATCATGAGGCAGTTACTTCCTATCCATTATGGTAAGAACTTTGGCTTGCTCTTGTCTAAGAAGTGGGCAAGGGTAGACAACTGGAGGCAATCAGCAATCCTGTTACATCCAATTGTACACATTGTATTGTGGCAGGGTGTTATTGTACTTGATTGTGTCCCAAAGACATGGCAAGGACAGTCTTTTATAGTTGTATTCTTTTATGCCAAAGTTCTGGGAATATAGTAAATGCTTAGTGTTTATCCATTTTTCTTTCTGCCTTTCCATCCAACCATCCATTTATCCATTTATCCTCTGCAGTGTTCACAAGTGCTCACTAAATAAAATTATTGGTTCATTAACTAAAGTGAAGAACAGCATGTGAGTACATTTTGGCATTGGGGTCTTTTACTTTAGTAGTGTTCTTCAAATGCTGTGAAAACTTTCCAAGGATTGAATGGGAGTAGATAATTTTAAAAGAATCAATTTCCAGGTCTCTCTCTCTCTTTCTCTCTTTCTCTTTCTTTCCCTTCCTTCCTCTCTCCCTCTTTTTCTTTCTCTCCCTCCTTTTCTCTTTCTCTCTCTCTTTCTCTTTCTTTCCCTTCCTCCCACTCTCCCTCTTTTTCTTTCTCTCCCTGCCTTTTCTCCTTTATTCCTGAAAATTTAAATCTAACAAGCTAATGCACTGGCAAATATTTACATCAACTCAAGTTTATTTCCTCCAGGAGACCTTTTTATACTATCCCATCTCCCACAGTGTGGTCTCAGAGCTGAATTTTTAATATAGTTATTTTTGTGAACATGAAGTGGGGGGAGCTCATGTACTCTTCTGTCTCTAACACTATTCTCTTTCATGCAAACTACAACACAATAACAAAACAGAACACCCAAAACCCAAAATCCCTTTGGGCTGACAAATTACAAAAAAATTGATAGTTCTCATGAGCCAGGACAGGATTTTGTTGTCTTCAGTCCAGTGGTGTGCTGGTAATTGCTTAAAAGCCAGCTCAGGACGGGGGAAGGGCTTATTTGTGGCATTTGCTGATTTCAGTGGTATAAATACTCCACCATGGCCAATTTCAAGCTACCGACATGGAGTCAGCCAGCATACAAAATTCCTGAAAATTTAACAAGCAGCTATGAGCTGATTTTGGCACACCACTGGGACTCCTCATTTATCTCCCAGCAGGGTACCTTCCTGTAGCTATCAAACGGCACCAAGGTACACAATGGCTTGGGTCACCGTGCCTGGTGCCAAAGTTTATTTGAGAAGCAGAACTCACTTGGCAAGAAAATCTGCTATGAAAGTCAGCAGGCACATAAGGGTGTTTCATGCGTTCTCTTAACCCAGCTGGAAGGAGGCACCAACACTACTGCTTGATGGACAAAGAATGCAAAAAGAGGCCGGGTGCAGTGGCTTCACGCCTGTAATCCCAGCACTTTGGGAGGCTAAGGAGGGTGAAACACGAGGTCAGGAAATCAAGACCATCTTGGCTAACACGGTGAAACCCCGTGTCTACTAAAATTACAAAAACAGAATTAGCCGGGCGTGGTGGAGGGCGCCTGTAGTCCCAGCTACTCTGGAGGCTGAGGTGAGAGAATGGCGTGAGCCCAGGGAGTGGAGCTTGCAGTGAGTTGAGTTCGCACCACTGCACTCCAGCCTGGGTGACAGAGTGAGACCCCGTCTCAAAAAAAAAAAAAAAAAAAAAAAAAGCAAAAAGAAGGGAGAAAACTCTCCAGAGGATCCACTAAGGACAGTGGGCAGCCCCATTTTTCTGTGAACCACTGCAATGGTCTATGGCTCTTTTGCAGATGTCAAATGTCTTCCTACACATTCCTTTTAGTTTGCTGTGATACGCAGCTTAGTTATATACATATAAAAAAAAATCCAGAGATGTTTTCTGTTAAAAAGTTTCAAGGGCCAGGCACAGTGGCTCACGCTTGTAATCCCAGCACTTTGGGAAGCCAAGGCAGGAGGATGGATTGAATCCAAAAGTTTGAGACCAGCCTAGGCAACATAGCGAGACCCTGTATCTACAGAAAAAAAAAAAAATTAGCCATGCGTGGTGGCATGCAGCTGTAGTCACAGCTACTCTGGAGGCTGGGGTGAGAAGATCACTTGAGCCTGAGAGGTTAGGGGTGCAGTGAGCCGAGATCATGCCACTGCACTCCAGCCTGGGTGACAGCGTGATTAAAAAAAAAAAAAAAAGATTCAGGGAGAGATGTCTTGGTTTTATCACCAACAGAACTTACCCGTTTGACACAGTACAAGCTGTAAAGCTCGGCCCATGGTAAGCACTTACAGAAATCCCCTGTGAGTGAACTTCTGCAGCAGAGCACTGCTGATTTTGTAAGATAACCCCTGCATCCCATGAGTGACAGGTCTTGATCTGGGCTTGAGAGATGTAATATTTTGATAAAAAATGGCACTTCCTTTTGAAGCATATATTTGCGTGTGCTGAGCAGTACCGCGGGAGCCTCAGCGAGTGCCTAAGCGAGGCTGACGCGGTCTCTCCCAGCTCGCTCCAGCCACCTTTCTTCACACATCTAAATGTGGCGGTAATTAACATCCATAAACCACACATGTGGCTTAGTTTTTTTTTTTTTTCACCTTTCAGAAGCATCAAAGTAGTTTGTACTTCTTACAAGTACCAAAGAGTTGTACACCTCAAAAGGGACTGAGACTATGCCATGGAAAGCTACTGAAGATGGGAGCTATGTCTCCTAAGGGGGAGAAGAATTATTTTTTTCAGCAAACTTTCTAATTAAAGTTCTTATCTTTGATCTAAGCATCTACACTGCACAAGATGTCACAATAGAGAAAATGTAAGGCCTTTCAAAAATGATCAAATTCAACTTTTCACATGGAATCAGGCAAGACCCATAGCTCGTACAGGACAGAAGTAATTAAATACATACACCGATTGATCACCACTGTACAATTAATTAAAAAAGAAATCGATTTCATGATGGGTATCTGGTCTATTTGATATTTAGTTGTAGAGCCAGGAGATGAAGGGTGTACTGTGTTGAATAGTGTTCCTCCTAAATTCATGTCCTCCTGGAACCTCAGAATGTGACTTTATTTGGAAATATTGTCAAAGTAGATGTAATTAGTTAAGATGAGGTCACACTGGATTAGGGTAGGCCCTAAATCCAATGACTAGTCTACCTAAAGGAGGAGAGAAACAAGATGCTCACAGAGAAGAAGCCCACGTGACAACGGAGGCAGAGATTACAGTTATGCTGCCACTACCAAGGAACATCAGGCATTGTTGGAAGCCACCAGAAGCCAGAAAGAGGCAAAAAAGAATTCTTCCCTAGGCCCTTCCCATGGTCCTGCTGACACCTTAATTTTGAACTTCTACCCTCAAGAACAGTGAGATAAAAAATTTCTGTTGTTTTGTGACAAACTGGTGTTTTGTCACCCAGTTTGTGGTAATTTATTATGAGAGCCCTGGAAAACTAAGACAAGGGGTCAATGTGCAGCTCAGGCAGGGAAACAGCTAGAGTTTATGGGTATCGAGGTATATTGTATACTTTTTACCCCTACAGCAGCTCCAGAACAAATGGCTTGTGTAAATAGAGATAGTGGCTGATGGGAGCTACTGAAAACTGAGGGGACAGTGGAGTGTTAAATACAGGGGCTCAGTAGCCCAACTTTTATTCCTCAACTATTCAAAGAGGAAAAAATACTATCGGCAAATGCATCATACCCTCATAACATACATGCTCATGACAGACTCTTTCCTTTCATTTTCTTTTTTTTTTTGAGGCAGAGTCTTACTTTGTCGCCCAGGCTGGAGTGCAGTGGCATGATGTCCGCTCACTGCAAGCTCTGCCCCTCTGGGTTCATGCCATTCTGCCTCAGCCTCCCGAGTAGCTGGGACTACAGGCGCCCACCACCACGCCCGGCTAATTTTTTTGTATTTTTAGTAGAGACGGGGTTTCACCGTGTTTGCCAGGATGGTCTCGATCTCCTGACCTAGTGATCCGCCCGCCTCGGCCTCCCAAAGTGCTGGGATTACAGGCATGAGCCACCGTGCCCGGCTACTTCCATTTTCTAAGTGGGAAATGGCAAAGACAGGAATCCAATCTCAGAGGAAGAAGGACTGAAACAAAAAGCCGCAAGAGTTCTATTTCAGTCATTCAGGCCTTAAGGCCGTGTCTTTTCCACTAATTGAAGCACCTAATTACATTCTATCTGAAATTGTTTGTGCATGACAATTGCCTTGCTGGGATGACATTCCACCATCTCGAGTTTTGTCTCTACCTAGTTAATATCCCTCAGTACACTAGCATGAAACACACCTTCCCTCTAGCCTTGATACTCAGAGGTTTTTATTTTATTGTTAGTTGCTTGTGATCACAGGCCAAGATATAAGCAACAAGAATATTCTTTCTCATGATACGTTAGAAAATTGTTTTAACTCTTGCTTTTGACATCACAGTATCTCGCTGACATTTTAGATCCAAGTAGAAGGTCCCAAATCTTTTGTATTTAGTAAAGTGCCTGTGATATCCCAGCACTCATTGGATGCTAAACAAAAATAAAGACTTGGGGATCTCTGGGTTATTTCCTATGGCTCAAGATTAGTCTGAAGATAGTTATGGTTGGTCACTAAGAGGAAGAGAAATAATAATTGTTCGTAAGAGTGAATGAGCCGGTTAGAAAAAGAACTCTGAATTTCTTCATTTCTTGTGCTTTCCAGTCTGGTTGGATTATACCACTTCATAGGTAAGTATGCTTAGAAAGATGTAAATATAGGCCAGGCGCGGTGGTTCACGCCTGTAATCCCAGCACTTTGGATCTCAGCTCATTGCTGGAACCTTGGCCTCCCAGGCTCAGAAGATTCTCCCGCCTCAGCCTCCCGAGTAGTTGGGATTACAGACATGCGCCACCATGCCCAGCTAATTTTTGTGTTTTTAGTAGAGATGGGGTTTCACCATGTTGGCCAGGCTGGTCTTGAACTCCTGACCTCAGGCGATCTGCCTGCCTGGGCCTCCCAAAATGCTGGGATTACAGGCGTGCGCCACTGTGCCCGGCCACTGTTAACATTTTTTAAAAGTTTTTTCCAAGTATTTTTGTTTTGTTTTCCAAACAACTCTAGTTGGGTAAAAACTTTTCCCCTAGAAATTAGTCTGTCTTTCCACAAGAGAAAAAATAAAGTGAGTGTTTCTGTCAGGGTGTGAAATTTTCTATAAAACAATTTTCTAAGAGCTGGAAACTTATAAAGATGCACATGATATTTCATTTTTTAACATATAAATTAAACATGACTGCAATTATTCTGAATTTTAAACACTCCAGACAAGTCTTTGGTTCCTAAAATCTTTCAAATGACATTAAAAAATAAATGCTTCCATTAAACTTAAACATAATAGAATTCTCTAAAGCACGTTTTTAAATAGTTATTACATTATAGCTAAGTTCCCCTAATTACCTTTAAAAGTATAATTCTAATTCTAGTCTTTTCTTTTTTTATAGATGGAGTCTTGCTATATTGCCCAGGCTGGAGTGCAGTGGCTATTCATAGGTGCGATCATGACGCACTCCAGCCTCAACCTCCTGGGATCAAGTGCTCCTCTTGCCTCAGCCTCCTGAGTAGCTGAGACTACAGGTTTGTGTCACAGCACCGGGCCTAACTCTAGTCTTAATGTTTTCCTGTGCTGCATATGGCAGTGGTACCTTATTATGCAATAGGTATAACTTCTATTGGGCAATGCTGTTTTTACATTCTATTACTTTTATAATTTAGTATGTATAATTTATACATACTGATCATATTATATATTTTATAAAAGCAGGGTCCTGGTAACCACCTTTTCCAAACATATATGACCCAGATTAAGTGCCAGTGTTAATAGTACAGTAGAGTAGTCCCCCCTTATTCACAGAGGATACTTTCCAAGACCCCCAGTGGATGTCTGAAATTGCAGATATTACCAAACCCTATATACAGTCACATGCTCCTTAACGATGGGATGCATTCTAAGAAATGGATCATTAGGTGATTTCATCATTATGCAAACATTATAGAGCACACTTTATTTATAGAAACCTAAACAGTATGGCCTACTACAGACCTCAGGTATATGGTACAGCCTACTGCTCTTAGACTGTACAGCATGTTACTGTACTGAATACTGTAGGCAACTGTAACACAATGGTAAGTATTCGTATATCTAAACATAGAAAAGATACAGTAAAAATAGGTCTTAACTTATGAGACCACCACTGTTTTTGCAGTCTATCATTGACCAAAACGTTATGTGGTATATGACTGAATACTGTGTTTTTTCCTATACATACACACCTATGATAAAGTTTTAATTTATAAATCTGGCACAGTAAGAGATTAGTAATAATAACAATAAAATAGAACAATTATAACACTATACTATAATAAAAGGTATGTGATTGTTGACTGTCTCTCAAAATATTTTATTGTACTGAACTCACCTATTTTGGGATCATGGTTGACCATGGAACTGAAACTGCAGAAAGTGAAACCGTATAGAAGGGGGACTACTATAATCTGTTTGCAGATTAATCACAAAATAATGGAATGATCTTTCAACATTATAATTAACCTATTCAGGCAGGAGTGGTGTAATCCTAGAACTTTGGGAGGCCAAGGCGGGCGGATCACTTGAGGTCACGAGTTCGAGACCAGTCTGGCCATCCAGTAGAGATGGTAAAACCCCGTCTCTCCTAAAAATATAAAAATTAGCCAGGCATGATGGCACATGCCTGTAGTCCCAGCTACTCAGGAGGCTGAGGCACGAGAGGTCACTTGAAATTAGGAGGCAGAGGTTGCAGTGAGCTGAGATCGTACCACTGCACTCCAGCCTGGGCAACAAAGCAACAACTAAAACAACAACAATAACAAAATTGGCTTATTCATTTCTTTCTGAATGAAGCTTAAAGTAAATAACTGTTTCTTTTCTCTTTCCCAAGTTATTTAGAGGGATTGATCATATCTTCCATTCTCTATCAAGAACTGCATGATACTCCTAGACCCTGAGCAACTGAGAAAAATAATTTCTCTACACAGACATCCTATTAACCCATTGACATGTAGTTGGAGGTAAGGTGATACTATTGTATGGGTTCCTAACAAGGTGCTTCACCACTTGGGTTTTTACAATATTTGTTTTAAATTCCTATTATTGAATGGAAATTATTGGTTTCTTGTTTATGTTTCAGTATTTAATCTGTTTTTTTTTTTATCCCAAACTACCTGAAAATATAAAACTCATAGGCTACTCCTGAACCCAAAGTAAATTTGTAACATAAATTATAAATTCCCAAACCAACAGTGGCATAGGGATCACTATTTCAACTACAGACTTAATGGTATTACCTACCAGAACTCAGAAACCATAACTCAGAAAAAAAACAAGCCACAAGCACAGCTATCATTTGCCTCATTCTGAGTGAGACTCCATGGATGTCACCTTCAAGAAGTTGCATGAAGCTGATACATCATATGCCTTTCCTCAGCACAAATGACCACATCCTGTGCCAGGCAGCATTTTTCTGTCTCTGTGGTTAAAAACTGGTACAAATTAATGTATAGTTCGGCACAGCTGGAATGTTAGTTGAAGCTGTGATTTGAATCTCAGAAGTTTTAGACAAATAACTCCATTTCCTGATCTCTTAAGACATTTAAGGCAAAAGAAGAAGACTCTGAGCAATGATTTTCCTTTCTTGAGAAGGAGTCTCACTCTACTGTCCAGGCTGGAGTGCACAGAGTGATCTTGGCTCACTGCAACCTCTGCCTCCTGGGCTCAAGTGATCCTCCCACTTCAGCCTCCTAAGTAGCTGGGACTGCAGGCACACACACGACTAATTTAAAAAAAAAATTTTTTTTTCTGTAGAGATGGGGTTTTGCCATATTGCCCAGGCTGGTCTCGAACTCCTGACCTCAAGTAATCCACCCACCTTGGCCTCCCAAAGTATTAGGATTACAAGCATGAGCCAAGCCACTGCACCCGGCCTATTTTCTTTTCTTCCTTTAAGAAACTCATATACACACACATATAACTGACCTAGGGCTTTCATTTAGTTACTTACTCAACAAAATTTATTGCACACCTACCACAGTAGGTCCAGGTACTGTTCTAGGTGCTGTAAATATCTAGCAAGGAAAAAAATAGCCCAAAATCCAGGTTAATGAAGACTGGAAGGAGAGCAGACACTAAACAAAACTCCAAAGTTATCTGTGTTCAGTGTCGTGTGATGAATTAAAATAGGACTGTGTTAAAATAGTGACTGAATTGTCAGGAAAAGCTTTTCTGAAGAAATGACATTTAAGATGAGATCTGAGTAACAGAGTAACATTCATAAAGTAAAAGTGATTAGATTTATCAACATAAATGTTACCATAAAATGTGAGCAATATTAATATAAATATAATGCTCAAAACTCACAAAAAAGCCTGGAAGTAAGTACTCTGTAATGCTATTAGAGACTATCTTTGGGTGGTAGGATAGAGGTGGGGTTTTCTTTTCTCTTTCTATTTCAATGAACTTTCCAAACTGTGGTATAATACAAAAACATATTTGGTCTTTGTTCCTGCTCCCAGGATCAGGCACAGAACTTTTAAAGCCCTTGGAATTTCCTAAGTGATAGAAGTGTTTTTTTGTGTTTTTTGCTTTGTTTTGCTTTGTTTTTCTCACTAGATCCTCCTGCCTCAGCTTCCAAGTAGCAGGGACAGGAGTGTCTTATGTATTCATAAAGAGCCCCTTTCAACAGCACCTTAGATTATGCTAATGAGGTAGCTGAGGCATGGGCCACTAGACAGCCTCAGGATAGAGCTATTCACCAGAAGGACCTGGTAATTAGAGAGCTGGACCTTTCAGCCCCACCCAGTGACCTCAGGGAAGAAGAAGGAGGAAAGGGGGCTGGAGATTGAGTCCTGTAAACGTCCTTGAACAAGATTCAGACAGCTTCCAGGTTGGTGAATACAGAGAGGAGCTGGGGGTATGGCATGCCCAGAGAAAGTGTGGAAGCTTCATGTCACCCCTTCCTTGCTCTGTGCCTCCCTACCATTTGGCTGTTCCTGAGTTGTATCTTTTATAATAAACTGGTAATGATAAGTAAAGACATTTTTTGAGCTCTGTGGGTCATTCCAGAAAATTATCAAACCTGAGGAAGGATGTGGGAACACTCAAATTTGCCCAAGTTGGAAGAGGTGTGGGTCACCTGAGGGCCTGGTATTTGAGACTGGTGTCTGAAGTAGGGGCAGTCTGTGGGACTGAGCCCTTAACCTGTGTGGTCTGTACTAATTCTCAGAGTTAGTATCAGAATTGAATTGAATTGTTGGACACCCAACAAATGAATTGCCTAGAGACTTGGTTGTGGATGGAAGACACCCCAGAATTGGTGTCAGGAGTAGGATTTGCTAGATCAGCCCTGGCTCACAGAAACATGTGGTTTGGAAGGATAAAAATAAAAGGGTAGGGAATGAGGAAATTTTGATTCCTGAGTGGCCATATCGTCACCTATGGAGCAGCAACTGGGCTGTGATCAGTTACTAAAGGTAAAAGTTACCAGTGAAATTTAAAGATGAACCCAACTCCTGGGGAGTTGGTTCACTGAATACTTAAGGAAATGCAAACTAATAAGAAAAAAGTGAAATACACAATCCAATGGTTATTGTTATCTGTAACAGCTAAAATGAAAGTTAAAAAGAGTGTTGGGTTGGTGAAATGAAAGTTAAAAAGATGTTGAACCACGCTCAGATTCCGGTGGGCCTGAACTTTGGATGCTAGACTCAAAGCTGCCTCTAATGGGAAAAAATATGTAAGAAAAGCAGAAAATATCTCTAAGATCTCTGGTCACCAAACAGAGAGTCCAGGTAGGGGAGGGAAAAACCAAGAAACTACTGAAACCAGGGGGTAGAGTGTAAAAGAGTTACTTTATTTTGTAGGTCAGTACCATCAGCTTCCTAAAGAATTTTGACTAAAATGAATTGCAAGAATAAATAATTTAGGGGCAGTATATTGGCATTTAAATGCTTCAGAGCGGAAGAGCATGTTTGGGTTGATACAGGATCCACAGCTCACTATGGAACAATCACAGATGGCTACACATGATCCAGACACACAGCAGGTCATTCCTAAGGGAACAGCTGACCTGGTGGACCAGATAAGAGCCATTATAAGGTCTATTTACCTTGAGAAGGGGAACTATCTGACTTCCCCTTTCAATGCCAACCCCAGATGAAGCAGCTGATATGCTTCATATGCAAGCCATGTGGAACTGGCTTTGTGATAATCAGGATTCACACACTAAATATGCCCATTACCCAGGTGATATGGCTTGGCTGTGTCCCCACCCAAATCTCATCTTGAATTGTAAGCCCCATAATCCCATGTCATGGGAGGGAACCAGTGGGAGGTAACTGAATCATGGGAGGGGTTTCCCCCATGCTGTTCTCATGATAGTGAGTGAGTTCTCACAAGATCTGATGGTTTTATAAGCATCCAGTATTTCCCCTGCTGGCACTCACTCTCTCTTCTGCCATTCTGTGAAGAGGTACCTTATGCCACGATTGTAAGTTTCCTGAGGCCTCCCCAGCCATGCAGAACTGTGAGTCAATTAAACATCTTTTCTTTATAAATTACCCAGTCTTGGGTATGTCTTCATAGCAGTGTGAGAGTGGACTAATACAGTAAATTGGTACCAGAGAGAGTGGGGTACTGCTACAAAGATACCAAAAAATGTGGAAGCAACTTTGGATCTGGGTAAAAGACAGAGGCTGGAACAGCTTGGAGGGCTCAGAAGAAGACAGAAAAATGTGGGAAAGTTTGGAACTTCCTAGAGACTTGGAGGGCTCAGAAGACAGGAAGATGTGGGAAAGCTTGGAACTTCCTAGAGACTTATTGAATGGTTTTGACCAAAATGCTGACAGTGATATGGACAATGAAGTCCAGGTTGAGGTGGTCTCAGATGGAGATGAGGAACTTCTTGGGAACTGGAGCAAAGGTAATGTTTGCTATGCTTCAGTAAAGAGACTGGCAGTATTTTGCCCCTGCCCTAGAGATCTGTGGAACTTTGAACTTGAGAGAGATGATTTAAGGTATCTGGTGGAAGAAATTTCTAAGCAGCAAAGCGTTCAAGAGGAAGCAGAGCATAAAAGTTTGGAAAATTTGCAGCCTGAAAATGTGATAGAAAAGAAAAACCCATTTTGAGGAGAAATTCAAACCAGCTGCAGAAATTTGCATAAGTAACGAGGTGCCTAATGTTAATTACAAAGACAATGGGGAAAATGTCTCCAGGGCATACCAGAGACCTTCACAGCAGCCCCTCCCATCACAGGCCCAGAGGTCTAGGAGGAAAAAATGGTTTCCTGGGCTGGGTCCAGGGTCCCCCTGTTCTTTGCAGGCTCAGGACATGGTGCCCTGTGTCCCAGCTGCTCCAGCTGTGGCTAAAAGGGGCAAAGGTACAGCTCAGGCTGTTGCTTCAGAGAATACAAGCCCCAAGCCTTGGCATCTTCCATGTGATGTTGAGCCTATGGGTTCATAGAATTCAAGAATTGAGGTTTGGGAACCTCTGCCTAGATTTCAGAGGATGTATGAAAACATCTGGATGTCCAGGCAGAAGTTTGCTACAGGGGTGGAGCCCTCATGCAGGACTTCATGCAAAAGGGAAATGTGGGGTCAGAGCCCCCACACAGAGTCTCCACTGGGGCACTCTCTAGTGGAGCTGTGAGAAGAGGGCCACCATATTCCAGACCCCAGAATGGTAGATCCATTGATGGCTTGTGTCATGCACCTGGAAAAGCCACAGACACTCGACGCCAGCCTGTGAAAGCAGCTGGGAAGGGGGCTATACCCTGCAAAGCCACAGGGGCAGAGCTGCCCAAGGCCATGGGAGCCCACCTCTTGCATCAGCATGATGTGGATATGAGACATGGAGTCAAAGGGGATCATTTTGGAACTTCAAGGTTTAATGACTGCCCTATTGGATTTCAGACTTACAGGGGGCCCGTATCCCCTTTGCTTTGGCCAATATCTCCCATTTGGAACCAGTATATTTACCCAGTGCCTGTACCCCCATTGTATCTGGGAAGTAACTACCTTGCTTTTGATTTTACAGACTTATAAGCAGAAGGGGTTTGCCTTGTCTCAGACTTGGACTTTTGGGTTAATGTTTGGGTTAATGTTGAAGTGAGTTAAGACTTGGAGGACTGTTGGGAAGGCATGATTGTGTTTTGAAATGTGAGGAAATGCAATTTGGGCGGGAGCTAGGGCAGAATGATATGGTTTAACTATGTCCCTACCCAAATCTCATCTTGAATTGTAACCCCCATTATCCCTATATGCTGTGAGAGGGACCCGGTGGGATTGAATCATGGGGTAATTGAATTATGGAGGTGGTTTCCACCATGTTGGTCTCATGATAGTGAGTTCTCACAAGATCTGATGGTTTTGTTTTGTTTTGTTTTTCCTTTTGAGACGGAGTCTTGCTCTGTCACCCATGCTGGAGTGCAGTGGCATGATCTCGGCTCACTGAAAGCTCTGCCTTCAGGGTTCAAGCCATTCTCCTGCCTCAGCCTCCCAAGTAGCTGGGACTACAGGCACCTGCCACCACCCCCAGCTAATTTTTTGTATTTTTAGTACAGATGGGATTTCACCATGTTAGCCAGGATGGTCTCAATCTCCTGATTTTGTGATCCTCCCGCCTCAGCCTCCCAAAGTGCTGGGATTACAGGCATGAGCCACTGTGCCCGACCAAGATCTGATGGTTTTATAAGTGTCTGGCATTTCCCCTGCTGGCACTCATTATCTCCTGCCGCCCTGTGAAGAGATGCCTTCTGCTATGATTGTAAGTTTTCTGAGGCCTCCCCATCTATGTGGAACTGTGAGTCAATTAAACCTCTTTTCTTTATAAATTGCCCAGTCTTGGGTATTTCTTCATAGCAGCATGAGAACAGACTAATACACCAGGTCATGGTAAATGCCTCGGTTAAGTGATGTCTAAGAATGTACATGTCAGATATGATAGGGTAAAGTCAGTATGGACACAAAGAAAATAAGAACAAGGCCTGGAAAGAAGTTTGTCACATTTACAGGTCCCAGAGAGATGGTTATTATGTGCTATACAAGGTCACAGGAGAAAGCACCAGTGTTGGTCAGGAGACAGAAAAGAGGAATGAGGAAAAAGCTTAGGTCAGAGCCTTAATTGGGGTTTCTGTGGAAAAGGCAAGGCAGGGTTGGGTAAACAGTTTAGGATTGGCTAGTCTGAATAATTCTGGTAGGCTTTAGGGCATAGGGATGGTCTCTGGTTGACTGGTATCTGGCCCTGGGATGACTTAGGGTAGGGGAAATTTAGGCTTGGTGTGTGAGAGTTGGATAATGACTTATGGCAAAAACTTGTGAGTGCTTCCCAGCGATGACAACAATTGGATTTTGGACCAGAGAATTTCCATTTGAGGGGCAATTATTAGCCTGCTCTTGGACATTAATTGAAATTGTCCTTGTGATTAAAGGACAAAAATAATTTTAAAACCTAAAATATGAATGAAGTCTTGGGTGATGTCAGAGAAGTGTTCTAATGGGGAGGGCAGTGCCCAGAAGAGTTCTATAGTAACATAGAAATAGTTTATAGAGAATCATGCTACCTGGGGAATGAAAAGACGATATACTCGGGAGTAGGGATCCTCTTTTCTTCTACAACTGACTTTGGAACTATATGAGGAGCTACTGGATTCTATCATCACTTAAACAGTGCCCTGTAAAGTAGTCTTTGACCAACAGAGAGATGCTTGATTTGTGGATGGAGGTTTTTTTGTTTGCTTTTTGAGACAGGGTCTTATTCTATCATCTAGCCTAGAGTGCAGTGACACGATCAGGGCTCACTGCAGCCTCAACCTCCCAGGCTCAAAAGATCCTCCCACCCCAGTCCCCCAAGTAGCTGGGACCACAGGCATGTGCCACCATGCCTAGCTAATTTTTAAGTGTTTTGTAGAGACGAGGTCTCACTATATTGCCCAGGCTGGTCTTGAACTCCTGAGCTCAAGCAATCCTCCTGCCTTGGCCTCCCAAAGTGTTAGGATTACAGGCATGAGCCACCATGCCTGGCTGTGGATGGTAGTTTTAAGGTAAATGGACAACATCCTGTTTGGAACACCACAACTGTAATTAAAGAAGGTAAAAACAAATCAGCTCGGTGAGCTGAATAATCTGTTGTTTTCCTAGAAGTGATGGAAGAACTGAGCAGTGATACATGCCCATATGTTTCAGTTTCTGATTCATGGGCAATGGCCAACAGCCTGTCCATGTGGTAAGGCAAGAGTGCAACGGAAACTTGGCATATTAAAGGGACTCTCATATGGGACAAAGCCCTATGGAAATCACTATAGGAATTTGAGGGGTGCATTAAAGTAGGACATATCAATGCTCAGCAAAAGACCCCCCTTCCAGCTGATCAGAACCAATTAGTAAGTATCATAGTGTGCTTGTTTGAGGTAAGCATGTGGGTCCATGAAATGAGTAGACAGGTTGCAGGGTGCTACAGCCACTGTAGAAGATGGGTTGAATCTGGACATATTTCTCTAGGACCCCCTGAGGCACAAAATAGCAACAAACTATTCTGTCTGCCAATAAGAGAGACAGCTACTGTAGATGACTATGGGGAAGATTCCCCAGAGGAAAGACCCCACACATAGTTGGCAAGTGGATTACATTGAAGAGCCAATGCTGGTAGTCCCAAAGGCTACAAATCATTTTTGTTTTTGTTCTTTTTCTGAAATGGAGTCTCACTGTGTCGCCCAAGCTGGAGCACACTGGTGTAATCTCAGCTCACTGCAACTTCCACCTCCCAGGTTCAAGCAATTCTCCTGCCTCAGCCTCCCCAGTAGCTGGGATTACAGGTGAGTACCACCACACCTGGCTAATTTTTGTATTTTTAGCAGAGACGGGGTTTCACCAGTTGGTCAGACTGGTCTCGAACTCCCAACCTCAAACGATCCACTAGCCTCAGCCTCCCAAAGTGCTGGGATTACAGGTGTGAGTCACTATGGCCTGCCTGTTGTTATTCTTTTGAGACAGGATCTCATTCCATTGCCCAGGCTGGAGTGCAGTGGCGGGATCACAGCTCACTGCAGCCTCAACCTCCCAGGCTCAAGTGATCCTCCAGCCTTAGTCTCCCAAGTAGCTGGAACTATAGGTACACACCACCACCCCTGGCTAATTTATTTGTATTATTATTATAATTTTTTTTTTTTAATAGAGATGGGGCTTCACCATGTTGCCCAGGCTGGGCCGAATTCCTGAGCTCAAGAGATCCTCCTGCTTCAGTCTCTCAAAGTGCTGGGATTACAGGTGTGAGCCACTGCACCCATCCTACAGATTGGTTTTGACAGGGATAAACACTGACTCTGGATGGGGCTTTGCTTATCTGGTGGTAGACAAAAATGGTCAGTACCATCAAAGAACCGGAACAGAAGATATTGCACCAATTTGAACGGCTGGGCCACATTTCTTCATACTTAGCAGCACTCTACTTACAGCCCATAATGTCAAACAATGGACAAAGAGCTATCCTCCTCAGAGTAATAGTTTGATAGAGAATTGGACCAATTGAAACACTGTCTAAAATAGGGTGAGGCATAGGCATGAAGGGTTGGTTTATGCATTTGCACAAGTGTGAGGTCACTCTCACATGAGCTAAGGGAGTGTTCCCACTAGGTAGATTCCTCTGTTTTTCTGGTAGATTGGGAAGAGGAGGTGGGGGAGGATGCTGATATGACTATACAATTCTTGCCAAAGAGGAGGATATTGGTGTGATGACTATTCTTTTTTTCCTTCCCTATGTCGTCACATCAGCTTTCTCTTTCCTATCAGAGGCAGTGGTTGCAAGACCAGCACTGTAACCTACAAGTGCCAGAAACAGAGATGATTCCCAAAGCAAGAAACTGTAACCATAGCTTTAAACCTTTATGTCAGAATTCCTAAGGGCCTGATGAGGCAGGCTGTGCCTTTACCCCATCTGGCAAAATTGGGGTTAATATTGAATGCAGATATATTGGCCAGTGGTAGAAATAGCCCACTAGTTCTGTATCTTTGTAACCCTACCCTATATGTATGGGAGTTGACTGAGGGAGAGGTACTTGCTAGACTAGTATTGCTGCCTATGATCTAGACCAGTGCAGTGGCTAAACCTAATGTTCCTCCCAAAGGTGGGAAAGTTTGGGCATAGACAGTAAGAAGGAGGAAGAGTAGCTGAGAGTAAAGGAATGAATAAATGAGTTATGTAACAAGCCCTGTGAGTCATCCTAGCAAATTATTAAACATGTGGAGGGGAGTCCCCAATTTTGTAGCTAAGCCAGACAGAAGTGCAGGTAATCTGGGGACCTGGTACTTGAGACTGGTGTCTGAAGTGGAGAGAGTACTGTGCAGTATTGTGGAACTGAGCCTGTAACCTGCGGGGTCTACGCAAACATCAGGAATTAGAATCAGAATTGAATTGAATTGGGCTGGGCATGGTGGTTCATGCCTATAATCCCAGTACTTTGGAAGGCTAAGTTTGATGATCACTTGAGGTCAGGAGCTCCTGGCCAGCCTGGCCAACATGGTAAAACCCTGTCTCTATTTTAAAAACTCAAAAATTAGCTGGGCGTGGTGGTGGGCACCTGTAATCTCAGCTATTTGGGAGGCTGAGGCAGGAGACTCACTAAAACGTGGAAGGCGGAGGTTGCAGTGAGCAGAGATTGCGCCACTGCACTCTGGCCTGGGTGACAGTGAGACTCCATCTCAAAAAAAAAAAAAATTGAATTGAATTGTTGGACACCAAGTCATTGTCTGGAGAACTGGAAAACTGGTTTGTTGGTGTCAGAAAACACCCCAAACTTTCTACAATAAACATGTATTACTTTAATAATGGAAAATAGTAAAATAAACATTATATTTTAAGTAAAGTTAATATAATTGGAACTCTGGATAAGCACCTTAAATTCTCAAAATTTGCTGATAACGTACAACTATGAAATGCAAATATTTGTGAAATTAGCAAAACAGAATCACTCCTAACCAAACCCACAAATGCAAGTTTTCCCTAGAGAGCTGATTTCCTCTCCACACTAAGCCTTAGCAATATCTACAGCCATCAGTATTTAGTCTGCACACTACGGCTCACCTCCTATGTCTTCGTCTTCATTGGCTGGGCCTTCTCCACTGTCCACATTTTCCATTTCATGAGATTTGGTTAAACTGTAGTCATTCAAAACTGCTGGACTTTCTAAAAGATAAAAGGAGTTTTAAGTATGTGGTTCAATGTTAAAGGATTTTTATAAATATGTATTAAGTAGACCTCCAATTAACTTTCAGCTTCACACAATCCTTTAGTGACAGACAGTACCCCCTCACACATACCCAAAAGGGATATATACATGAAAACTCTTTTTTTTTTGAGCCGGAGTCTTGCTCTGTCACCCAAGCTGGAGTGCAGTGGCGCGATCCTGGCTCATTGAAAGCTCCGCCTCCCGGGTTCACGCCATTCTCCTGCCTCAGCCTCCTGAGTAGCTGGGACTACAGGCGCCCGCCAACGCGCCCGGCTCATTTTTTGTATTTTTAGTGGAGACGGGGTTTCACCATGGTCTTGATCTCCTGACCTTGTGATCCGCCAGCCTCGGCCTCCCAAAGTGCTGGGATTACAGGCGTGAGCCACCGTGCCCGGCCACATGAAAACTCTTGAGGTTTAGAAACATGCCCAGGGTTCACAGTGGCTCACACCTGTAATCCCAGCACTTTGGGAGGCCGAAGTGGGCAGATCACCTGAGGTCAGGAGTTCGAGACCAGCCTGGCCAACATGGTGAAACCCCATCTCTACTAAAAATACAAAAATTAGTCGGGCATGGAGGTGTGTGCCTGTAATCCCAGCTACTCGGGAGGCTGAGGCAGGAGAATCACTTGAACTTGGGAGGTGGAGGTTGCAGAGAGCCAAGATAGTGCCACTGCACTCCAGCCTGGATGACAGAGTAAGACTTCGTCTCAAAAAAAAAAAAAGAAAAGAAAAAGAAATATGCCCAGGGTTCATGTACCCTCTGAATACACACAACTTTCTTGAATATTTCTTTCATCTGAGTTAAAGGGCACTCTGGTTCCTTCTGGAGAAAAATTCTCTCTCCACTGGTATATCTCACGATATTCAGTAGGATGCCATTGCTATTTATGACAAAGCAGTGACCAGAAATACTAAGCCTGCAAACACTGGTATAACCTAATTTGGGAAAGATGCTTTCCTAGGAGGAAGAACTGTAAGCTTTCTGTATGCCAAATTCTGTTTTTCCCTTCTGTTCACATTATAAATGTGATTCTGTGGAAAACATATTGGACCCCAAGTTTCTTTATTTGTTTGAACATTTACTAAATGTTGACAAGGCTACAGATATGAATAAGTCATTATGTCTTCAAGGAGCTCATACTTTGAGATACAGATAAGAGAAGTCCACAACTCTAATGCACAGTAGGCTCAGACAAGGGATTAAATAAAGGAAATACAAAGTGTTATGAAAGTTCATAAGTGAAAGGGAGCAGACATAATAAAAGCATGCTTAAATAAATAGCAAACTTGTTACAAAATAAGTTTAACAGAAATGTATAATAAATATTGATAATACTAGAAGAAAAAGGAACGATGTAACTGGAATTAGTTTCACATACAAACATAGTAGCTTAACAAAGAGGATAGCAGAAGAAATGAACTAAAAAGTTACCCTCTTTTTATCTAACTCCTTCCCAATCTTCAACAAAATATTTGCTGAGTTCCCATTAACACAAAAAATAGTCAAAGACACTGACTCCCGTGGCACTGAGGCTGGGTTGAAATAAGGAGGTAACTAGAAGCTCTGCAGTGATACTCCTTTCTGCAGAGCCACGACCAAACAGGCGGGAGCGAAAGAGAAACACGTTTCATAAAACCCATCACTAAGAGCCCCTGAAAATGTGATCACCATGGACTCAGTGTTTGATTTATGAATATCTAAAGTTTCTAATTTCTGCATATTATAATGTATACTCTGTGAACTCTAAGACACCATTCTAAACAATGGTTCACTTTTCTCGAGCCTGAAATGACTAAAATATAGTGGACACCTAAACAATTAATATGAGGTTTAGGTTCAATTAAAAGATGTGATTGGCCGGGCGCAATGGCTCATGCCTATAATCTCAGCACTTTGGGAGGCCAAGGCGGGTGGATCACCTGAGGTTGGGAGTTCGAGACCAGCCTGACCAACACAGTGAAATCCAGTCTCTACTAAAAATACAAAAGTAGCCAGGCATGGTGGCGCATGCCTGTAATCTCAGCTACTTGGGAGGCTGAGGCAGGAGAATCGCTTGAACCCGGAAGGCGGAGGTTGTGGTGAGCCACGATCACACCATTACACTCCAGCCTAGGCAACAAGAGTGAAATTCCATCTCAAAAAAAAAAAAAAACCAAACATGTGATTACAACTTAGAGTAACACAAAAAGGCATTTCAGTGATAAATTAAATTTTGTAATATAATGTAAGCTTTGATTCACACAGTGAGTTCATCAATGAGGGAAACAGAAGTTATTTTCAGGAAATAAATTATTATAAATGTTTATAATTTATTCTAGAGCAGGGATTAGTAAACTATGGCCTGAGACACAAGTCTGACCATAGCCTGCTTCTGTGTGAGCCCAGGAGGTAGGAATGGTTGTTCCATTTTTTAAGAGTTGTAAGACATACAAAAATTAATATGTGACAGAGACCATATGTGGCCTGAAAAATCTAAATATTTACTATCTGGCCCTTTACAAAAAAGTTTGCAGACTACTCTTCTAGAGTAAAAATCGCAAGTCGTTCAAATACAAGCTACTATGTTATTCAACAAAAACTGTCTTCAGAGCAATCAGCTGAAAAATTAAAAACAAACAAACAAACAGTGATCAACATTAGGTAGCGTATGTTTGGCCTTAAGATGCTAAAGAACTTACATGATCTAAACGGATGAGTTATTTTTTCATCAGCAAGAGACAACCATATTAAAAACACATACACACACACATTTCCATAGCATTTTTACTGTAACCAGAATAAGCATGATCTTCTTACTTTGGTATTTTTAGCAAAGGCATATTTCCAGAGAGAAAAGACCTGATGTTACCTGTGGGCACAGACTGCTCCTGAGTGCTTTTGAGTTCCACATTTGTTTGTATATCTGAAAAGAAAGAGGTTATAAATATTAGCTACTTAGGGCACATTTCTACAGGTTTGAGCATTTCAAATTTAATAAGGGATACCATTTCAGAAAACTTAGCAGCAGAATCCCTCTTTCAGAGCAAGACTGCTCTTTCTCTATACTCTGACTAAAAGCCTTTCAAGGAGAATGAAAAAAAAATATTGATGCAGCAACGTTACTCTAAAAACCTTCTGCCAGAGATCTACTTACACCAAGAACAATACGTAAAAAGTGGGTCCCATTAGAAATAATTTCATATATTCTTTATTCTTCCCCCAATATTTTATTATGAACACTGTTGAACACATAGAAAAAAACAGTTAAAAGTGGTAAATATATATAAAATGAAATACTAATCAGTCATTAAAAAGAATAAAATCATGTCATTTGCAGCAATATCACATATCTTTCCACCCATTCACCACTCAATCCATTCATCGATCCAGCTTTTTTGATGCATTTCAAAATAAGTTGCAGATATCAGTCTACCTCAGTCCTAACATTTCAGCATGATTATTATTAACTAAAATTCAGTATCTGTTTACAAGATTTTAAAAGGTAAATTTTACATACAGTGATAAGCACAGATCTTAGGTGTAACATTCTATAAGTTTTTAAAAATGCATATCCTCATGCATATCCTCATGCATCCTCATGCATCCTCATGCATTTTCCTCATGCATCAAGATACAGAACATTACCATCATCCCAGAAAAGCTCCCTCACATCTCTTACTAGTCAATTCCCACCCACATACTCCAGAGACAACTACTGTTTTGACTTTTTCCACCATAGATTAGTTTAGCCTATTTTAGAACTTCATAAAAACAGAATCACACAGACATATGGTATACATTATTTTGCCTCAGGCTTCTTTCACTCAACATAATGTTTTGAGATACATCCATTCTGTGGTGTTTATCAGTAGTTCATTCTTTTTTATTACTAAGTAGTATTCCATATGAATATCCCAGTTTGTTTATCCATTCTCCTGTTGATGGACACCTAGACTGTTTCCAGCTTGGGCTATTTATAAGTCAAACTACTATGATATTCTTTTTTAAAATAACAAACTTTTAAATTTTAGAGTAGTTTTAAATTTATGGAAAAATTGCAAAGATAGCACAGAGAGTTCCCATATACCCCACACCCAATTTCCCCTATTATTAACATCTTATATTAGTATGGTACATCTGTTATAATTAATGAACATATATTCATACATTATTACTATCTAAGTATTCAGATTTCCTTAGTTTTCATCTAATGTCCTTTTTCTGTTGCAAGATCCCTTCCAGGATCCCATATTACATTTAGTCATCTTGTCTCCTTAGGCTCCTCTTGGTTGGGACAGTTTCTCAGGCTTTCCTTGTGTTGATGATCTTGACAGTTTTAAGTACTGGTCAGGTATTTTGTAGAATGTCCCTCAACTGGGATGTGTTTGTTTTTCTCATGATTAGACTGCAGTATGATCATCCTTGCACAAGTATTTCTGTGGTCATGTGCTTTCATGTCTCTTGAATCCATACCTAGGTATGGAATTACTGGGTTATAGGGTAGGAGGCAGACATCTAGTTTCAACACAGTGAAACTAGAACTTGTTCAAAAGTGCTTCTTCCTTCTACTTTGGGCTTAACTTGCTCTGTTTCTGCCCTCTTAAGGTGAAATTTTAGTGACTGACTTTATTCCTTTCTTCTTTTCTAATTATAAACATTTAAAGCTATAAGTTTTCCTGCAAGCATTGCTTTAGCTGCATCTCGTAAATGCTGATGTTTTATTTTAATTATAATTCAGTTATAATTTCCCTCGTGACTTCTTTGATCCACGGGTGATTTATAAGTGTTTAATTTCCAGATATTTGGGGGAATTCAGGAATTCTTTAGCTAACTTGTTATTGAAGTCAAATTCCATTGCACTTCAGTCAGTCAGAGAACACAGTCTGTATGACTGTAATCCCTTTAAAAGGATTAAGACTTGTGTCCTCGGTGAATGTGCCATGTGTAGTTGAGATGTATGTGTGTTGTTTTTTGTTGGTTTTGTTTGTTTTGTTTTGTTTTGCAGATCTAGCTCAGGCTTTATTTAGGAGGAAGAAAAAGTGATTAATTGTTTTGTAACTGGAGTCATGGGCAAGGGAGTTACTTGCCAGGCAGTAAACTCCCCATGCGCTGAGGGTTAGGGCTGAGCCTCAGGTGGGTCTCCTGTTCCCTATACTCCCCTGCACAGCGGCCTCCTCCACAGGCTCTGGGGCAGCCACAGGAGGGGGTAGGCTGGGTGGGGCTGCTGTGGCCATTCACCTGGGCAGGACTTCAGAGGACTGGGACACCAGCTTCCCATCGCGATCTCGATCTTCTTCACAACCACGGCCCTGAAGAAGTGGGCGCAGCTGAAGGAGCTGGAGCCCCTGCCATAGCCAAAGCTGGATCCCAAGCTGTAGCTGAGGCCAGGGCTTGTAAGGCCCCTGTAGGCTGAGCTCAGACCACCCTGGTGGTCTTCATATGGATACTCATGCTCTGCATCCCAGACTTCAGCTGGCTCTTCTCACCCTCCAGCAGCTTCCTGTAGGAGGTGATCTCAATGTCCAGGGTCAATGTCCTGATACTTGCGCAGCAGACGCGCCACGTCCTGTTTGGCCAGCTGCAGGGCAGCCTCCAGCTTGGACCCCTTGACATTGGCATCCTTAACGGACCGCTCCCCACACATCCACAATGGCGGCCTCCAGGGAAGCCCTGTGGCCTTTGAGGCCCTCAGTCTCAGATTGGAGCCGGCTGATGTTCCAGTTTATCTTGGAGATCTCTGTCTTTGTACAACGCAGGTCATCCTGGTGCTTCCCAGCCAGGGTCTGCAGCTCCTCATATTTGATCTGGTGCATGCTGTCAGCCTGGGCCCAGCTGCGGTTGGTGATCTCCTCATACCGGGCCTCGACCTCAGCAATGATGCCATCCGTGTCCAGGGAGTGGGTGTTGTCCATGGACAGTCCCACAGATGTGTCCGAGATCTGGGACTGCAGCTCCCGGATCTCTTCTTCATACAGCTGCCTGAGGAAGCTGATCTTACCAGTTTGCCATCCAGGTGAGACTCCAGCTCTACCCTGTTCATGTAGGCCTCATCCACATCCTTCTTGATAAGGACAATTTTATTCTCCATCTCTGTACGCTTACTGAACTCATCCTCGTACTTGTTCTTGAAATCCTCTACCAGCCCCTGCATGTTGCCAAGATCTGCCTCCAGCTTCAGCTTCTCCTGGCCCAGAGTGTCTGGCTGCCACGAAAGGTTGTTGATGTAGCTCTTGGACATGTTGTCCTTGCTGTTCCAAGTTATCTTCTGCTGCTGCAGGAGGCTCTATCTGGTCCCCAGCATCTTGTTCTGCTGCTTCAGGAACCGCGATGAAGGAGGCAAACTTGTTGAGGGTCTTGATCTGCTCCTTCTCCTGAGTGCACACAGCCTGGATGTTGGGGTCCAACTCCAGCTTAAGGGGGCTCAGCAGGCTCTGGTTGACCATGATGGCTGTGATGCCTCCTACAACCACCATCTCGGCCATAGCGTCCACCCAGACCCACGTTGGCACCCAGGACACCCTGGACACTGATGCTACTGCCTACTTGGGAGAAGCTCACAAGCTTGAGGAACTGATGCAGACACTGGGCCTACTCACATAGGAGTGGCTGCTGAAGGTCCCGGGGCCAGAGGTGGACACCCTGTAGAACTTCTGGGTCACCCTGATGGACGTGGTGGAGGCAGGAGTGAAGGCAGGTGAGCAGAACCAGGGGGAGATTCAATAAGGAGTGGAAAAGCTGCTTCTAGGTATTCTGCAGTTCTCAAGTGTACTGTTTAATAAATGTTAATTAAATCAAGGTAGTTGACAATGTCATTCAGATCTATGGATATACTAATTTTTGACTAGTTGTTTAGTTGCTGAAAAAGGAATATTAAAATCTCCAAATATGACTGTTGATTTGTCTATTTCTCCCTGTTCTAGGGACTATAAAATACATCTTTAATTTTCCAGTCTTCTTAGAGTTAAAATCATACATTTCACATAAAATATAGAAAGCCTGCAACCATTTAGGCCCATTTCCTACCCTCCCAGCTTAATACTATAGTTGTCATATGTATCACATCTGCATATACTTTAAACCTTACAATACAATGCTAATTCTTGCTTTGAATAGTCATATTGTATTTTAAAGATTAAGATGAAAAAATAGTAGTTTCTATTTACCCATATATTTAACATTTCTGGTGCCTTTTTTCTTTTTTTCAGATAGGATCTCACTGTGTTGCCCAGGCTGGAGTGCAGTGGCACAATCATGGTTCACTGCAGCCTCAACCTCCTGGGCTCAAGCAATCCTCCTACCTCAGCCTCCCAAGTAGCTGGGACTATAGAAGCACCACCATGCCTGGCTAATTAAAAAAAAAATTTTTTTTGTAGGGATGGGGTCTCACTATGTTGCCCAAGTTGGTCTCAAACTCCTGGGCTGAAGTGATCCTCCTACCCTGGCCTCCCAAAGTGTTAGGATTACAGGTGTGAGCCACTGTGCCTGGCCTGGTGCTTTTCATTTTTTCATAAACATTTGAGTTCTGATCTGGTATCATTTCCCTACAGTCTAAAGAACTTTAGCATTTTTAGTAGTGCAATTATCTGAGGGACTTTTCCTAGTTTTCATTTATTTGAAAATGTCTTTACTTTGTCTTCAATCTTACAGGATATTTTTACTAGATATAGAATTCTGGGTTTACAGGGTTTTTTTCTTAATTTTTTTTTTTTTTTCTAGAGAGAGGGATTTGCTTTGATGACAAGGCTGATCTTGAACTCCTGGCCTCAAGCCATCCTCTCATCTCAGCCTCCCAAAATGGTATTAGAGGCATGAACCACCATACCTGGCCCAGTTTTTTTTTTTTCTTCCAGCTCTTTGAAGATGGCATTCCACTGTCTTCTGTCTTCTATTGTTTCTGATGAGAAATCAGTGATATCTTGCATTGTTGCTTTCCTATAGGTAATGTGTTCCTTTTCTCTAAGTGCTTTCAAGATTTTTCTCTTTACTTTTGGCTTTCAGCAGTTTGACCATAATATTCCTAGCTGTAATTTTATTTGCATATATCCCACTTGGGTTCATGGAACTTCTTAAATCTGTAAAGTTATGTTTTCCACCAAACTTAAGAAATTTTCAGCCATTATTTCTTCAAATATTTTTTCTGTTCCTTTCCCCCCACTTTTCCTTCTATAACTTCAATTATATGTGTTAGATCTTTTCACACATTTTCCCACAGTTCCCTGAGACATTGTTGCTTTATCTCCCAAAAACGCCATTTTTCCTCTGATATTCAGAATGAATAATTTCTATTTTCATATTTTCAAGTTCATTTACTCTTTCTTCTGTCATCTTAATTTGCTGTTAAGCCTATCTAATGAGTTTTCTTTTTCAGATATTGTAACTTTTAGTTCTAGAATTTCCATTTAGTTCATTTTAATTCATCTGCTGAGGTTTTCTATTTGTTAATTAAAAGCATATTTTCCTTTACATCCTTTTCATTTTTCTCTAAATGCTTTCAAATATTTTTTCTGTTCCATTCTCCCACCCTTTTCCTTCTATAACTTCAATTATAGAAGTGTAATTATTATGGTTTATAAAAATTCTTATCTGCCAGTTCCATTATGTATGCCATTTTGAGGTCAGTTACCATTGATTTCCTTTTCTCTTGAGTATGGGTCACATTTTCCTGCTTCTTCATATGACCACATAATTTTGGATTGTATGCTGGACATTGTGAATGATATATTACATAAATTCTGAATTCTATGTGTTCCTCTGAAGCATGTAGGAATTTTTCTTTGCTTGTTTTACTTTTTTTTTTAAGAGATAGGATTTTTCTCTGTTGCCCAGGCTTGAGAGCAGTGGCATGATCACAGCTCACTGTAACCTTAAACTCCTGGGCTCAAGCAGTCCTCCTGCCTGAGTCTACTGAGTACCTAGGACTACAGGTGTGTGCCACCACATCTGGCTCTTAAAGTTTTTTGTAGTGACAGAGTCTCACTATGTTGCCCAGGCTTGTCTTGAACTCCTGGCCTCAAGGGATCCTCTTGCCTTAGCTTCCCAAAGGGCTGGGATTATACACACGAGCCACCATGCCCAGCCCTTTTTGTTTTAATTTTCTTTCTTTTTTTTTTTTTCGTATTTTTTGAAATGAAAGGTCTTATACAAGAACAATAGTTCTGGTTGTATTACATAATGGAGGACTGGTCAAATAAGTAAACATAATAAGGATAATGAGAGCCAGGTTTTTCTGTCAGAGAAGGGAGTTACAAATATGGAAGCCTGTGGTACTGTATTGGAAGTGGATGTACCGGCATGAACTCATGGCTTCTACTATATATAAAAAGATAGGCCAGGCAAGGCGGCTTATGCCTGTAATCCCAGCACTTTGGGAGGCCAAGGCAGGAGGATTGCTTGACACCAGGAGTTTAAGACTAGCCTGGGCAACATAGTGAGACCCTGTCTCTACAAAAAAATATTAAAATTAGAAGGGTGTGGTGAAGTGCACCTGTAGTCCTAGCTACTCAGGAGGCTGAAGCAGGAAAATCACTTGAACTCACAAGTTCGAGGCTGCAGTGAGCTATGATGGTGCCACTGCACTCCAGCCTGGATGACAACAAAGCAAAAAAAAAAAAAAAAAAGATACAAAATATAGATGTAAATGTGTGTACATGGGTATACATAAATACAGTCCCTTTCCCTGTTCACTGAGAGCATCTAGGAACAGTGAAACTACAATAGCTTCAAGATATTAACTTCTAAATATTATTCTTCATTTAAAGGAATGAGGCTCCCTGAGGAAATGGTTTACTCCAAGCTGGGCATAGTGGCTCACTCCTATAATCCCAGCATTTTGGGTGGCTCATTTGAGGCCCGCCTCAGCCTCAAGTGTTTGAGAAAAGACTGGCCAACGTGGCGAAACCCCATCTCTACTAGAAATACAAAAATTAGCTAGGTATGGTGGCGCATACCTTAGTACCAGCTACTGGGGTGGGTAAGACATGAGAATTGAAAACATGAGTCTGGAACATTTTGCTGTGCCAGAAAGCAAGGAAGTGCTCACAGAATGAAGAGGATATCTTAAAAGGACAGAGCAGTCATCTTGAAGGGGTTTCCATTGGCCAAATCTGGGACAAGGGAGCATAAAGATAATAATAGTATTAGATTATAACCCATTAAAAAAAAACAGAAATTCATGAGTACATTCTGATATTAATAAATGCATAAATTAAAAGTCTGATGACAAATGGGATATTTATATAGTTTCAAAGTGCTTCTCTCCAAAAATACTTATTACAAGGTTGAAAGAAAAGAGCACCTATATAATGGAAAAGCCTGTTTGATATCACTGTAACTGAGCAAAGTTACATGTGATCATCATCAGTAATGGGACAAACAAAAATTATGTGCCTTGGGATAGTGAGTAGAACACAGCATCACTTCTGTGATATTCCTGCCAAATATGCAAAACACGAATCAAATCATAAAGAAACAACCAAACTCAAATTTGCAGGGATAGTTTACAAAGCAGCTGGCTTATAATCCTCAAAAGTTTCAAGGTCATGAAAGACTGAGGAACTGTTCCAGACTGAAGGAGAGGAAAGAGACATGACACGACAAGCAATGTGTGATTCTGAACCGAAATCTCTTGTGGTAAAGAACATCATAGAAGCAATTGGAGAAACCTGAATGGGGTCTGAGGATTGAATGGTAGTAATGTATCAATGTTGATTTCCTGGTTTTGATGATTTTATTGTGAGGGCAGGGCACACACACTAAAGCATAGGGGAGGGATAGAACACCGTGTCAGCAACATTACTTTCAAAACTTGCAGAAAAAAAAAAAGCTTTTTTGTGCTGTATTGCAACTTTTCTGTAAGTTTGATAGTGTTTTTTAAAAACGCTAACTATGAAACTTTCAACTGCATGCTGAAAAGATTCTTAACGGAGGGGAAAAAAAGAAAGACCGAAAACTAGCTCAAAGCTTTTGCATGAGCAACCTTCGTGTGGGAACATCTTTTAGTCACTACACAGAAAGATGGCTTTTGATTTGGTGAACTAAAGGCAAAAGGTCTTGGTCCCCTGAACATTTTAAACCCTCTGACATTTAAATAGCTCTCAATGTTTTTAAAGTGTCCTTTGTGTACTGTAAATAACACCAGAAGTAACTGAGTGTAGTTTCTAAGAGAAAAATGTGATTCTAACTACCTTAGCATTCATAACTTAAAAGAGATAGGAAAACGGTCTATGATCGGGCCACATGAATGTTCTTCTTAACTACTAAATTAAAACACAACAACAAGATAGATTGAAGTACATTTCCCTTCCTAAACTTCAAGCTATTTATAGGGGCATGAAGCCCATTCAAAGACAGGAGTGGACAGATGGTGAAGGAACTCCCAGTTGAAGACCAGAAACTTGTTAAATATTTCTAAATGCAGCAAAAACATCTTAGTTTTTAATTGATCATTTTGTAACTTCTTTACACTTCAGTCCCCCCAAACAAACCCACAAAAAGTTTCCATTTGATGGGGTCTACTGTGGTCTTTTTAATGTGTAGGCAGTCAACATAGCTTTGAAATATTTTCCAAAAGAATGTTCTACAAAGTTAAGTAGGAAGAGTCCCTATGTTGCTTTTGATAGAAATACAGTTTCCTGTACTGACGTTTATACATAGCTGGTGCAAATGATGGAAGAATCTTGGAGTGGGTTAATTTCGTTGAAATATAAATCTCATCAATTGTCTACATTTCTCCTGTTATTTGAACAGGGAAAGCATGCTCCTGCCGCAAGGCCTTCGCATTTACCCTTCCCCCTGACTATAATGCTTTCCTTCTAGAAGCCACTTGGCTCAATTTCTCTTTTCGTTCAGGTATCTGCTTAAAAGTCACCTTTTCAAACAAGGTTTACCTATTACCCTATGTAAAATGTCATCCTCCATTGTCATTTTCTTTCCTCTTACCTTGCTTTATTTTTCTTTATAAAATTTCTTCCTAATCACCATCATTCATTTTTTTTTGAGACGGAGTGTTTTTTTTTTTTTTTGCTCTTGTTGTCCAGGCTACAGTGCAATGGCATGATCTCAGCTCACCGCAACCTCCGCCTCCCCAGTTCAAGTGATTCTCCTGCCCCAGCCTCCTGAGTAGCTGGGATTACAGGCATGCGCCACCACGCTCAGCTAATTTTGTATTTTTAGTAGAGACGGGGTTTCTCCATGTTGGTCAGGCTGGCCTCGAACTCCTGACCTCAGGTGATTCGCCCGCCTCGGCCTCCCAGATCATCATCACTCATTTTTTAAAATCTGTCTTTCCCCACAAGAATGTAAGCTCCATGAGAACAGGGATGTTGTCTGTTTTGTATTGCTGTATCTTCCAGCCCCCACACTAGTGTCAGGTCATGATGGACACTGAATAAATATTTGTTGAATGAACAAGTGAAGTTTTATATTTCTATTGTTGATCCCTACAAACACACTAGATCAAGGTTTTTGCAAACTATGGCTCACTGCCAGTTAGTGTACTGCCTGTGAGCTAAGAATGGTTTTTACATTTTTAAGTGGTTTTTAAAAATCCGAAGAATACACTTGAACATTTTATAAAATTCAAATTGCAGTGTTCATCAATAAAGTTTTATCGGAGGCCAGGTGCAGTGGCTCACACCTGTAATCCCAGCACTTTGGGAGGCCAAGGCAGGTGATCACTTGAGGTCAGGAGTTTGAGACCAGCCTGGCCAACATGGGGAAACCCTGTCTTTACTAAAAATACAAAAAAAATTAGCCAGGCTTGGTGGCAGGTGCCTATAATCCCAACTACTCAGGAAGGGGAGGCAGGAGAATCGCTTGAACCTGACAGGTAGAAGTTTCAATGAGCCGAGATTGCCCCATTGCATTCCAGCCTTGGGCAACAGGCCGAGACTCTGTCTCCAAAAAAAAAAAAAAAGGTTTTATTGGAACACAGCTAAACCCATTCATTTGTATATTGTCTGTGGCTGCTTTTGTACTCCACCAGTCCAACTAAGTAGTGTGACAGAGACCATATGACCCGCAAAGCCTAAAACATTTGCTATCTGGTCCTTTACAGAAACAGTGTATGGAGCCCTGTTCTAGGTCTATTACTAATACTTCTATGGTTACTTTCAAAACCCTGCAATTGGAATTTGAAGAGAAAGTTGTGGTTTTCATTGATGCAGTAATCAAAGAAATAAAACATTTAGACAGCACCTTTCATACAAAGCACTTTACAAATGTCAGTGATTGAAAAATTAATGTGACTTTTCAGAGGGTAAAAATATCCACCTCAGGATGCCAAATATCCAGATAAAATATTTTAAAATGAACATACATGTATGTATACAAATATACACTTAGCATCATGTTTTCATCAGGATTTTTTGGTATCATTAGATAAAACCATTTTCTTATCTCATTTAAAAGCCAGAGTTGTAATCTAGCAGAAAACTCTAGTTAATACCTATTTCATTTGTCTTTTTGCTCTTTCCACAACTAAATAACCAATCTCCTGATATGTTTTAAGGTTTAATTAAAACATAAGTGTTTTCCATTAACACCTTATCTCTTAAATAACACATCTTCTAACGGACACAACTATTCTATTACTGAGATACTGACATATATATTAGACTGTAAAAGTTAAAGCTTATTTCTTTTGCAGTGTTCCACAGCACTCTCCCATTCATAGCTCTTCATAGCCATTCTAGCAATCTCAAATTGTTTTCTGCCAGTATAGAAAATGAGACTTCATCATATGCTTACTGAGGGATGACAATTTCAAATTTGTTTTTAGTCTTTTAGATTCTCTTTTCATTGACAATGATACTATATAAATCTTTTCACCAGTTAGTTTTTTTAAGATACCAAGGTTCTTTTTTTTTTTTTTCAGAGTTTCTAACATTTCATGTGCTATAAAATGAAAAGGGGCAGATTATAAATAAAATTTAAACTTGGAAATGGCAGGAGTCTAGTTAACTGAGATTTCATGGAAGTTCACATATGAATGCGTTACCTATTAGTTCAAATATAAATTATCTATGAACAAAACCAAATAATTACCTTTGCAACAAAAATGTGCAATCATGTTTTTGATTCTAATGGTTATAAACTTGCCTTTATTTCTAATACTGTACTATTAAATAATTACCATTCAATTAAGAATATTAGCTAACAAAATTTTCCTCTTAATTTCAGAGATCATATTTCTACTCCATGGTCTGTTTTCCCAGTAGGAAGTATAAGCACTAAAGGAAAGCAAAATGTCAAATCTCAGAAAGAAGCCTGTATTGAGTTTGCCAGCTGCCAGGCACCTCTGGTGCCTGACAGCTGCCAGAAAGCTGTCTCTGAATGTTGATATTCCATTCCTTCTTTATAATAGTAAGTGGAGTCCTTTATACCCATACCTCTTTTAAAAAAAGAAAAAGTTTATCTTATCTAAAATGTTCACTTTTACTTTTTAAGTAAAAGTTTCAGAAATTGAGGCACTGATTACTAGAATGTTTTCATAATTGCAACATTAACACCTGGGTCCATAAATGTGGCAGAGAAGTGTTAGTTGTCATTTCTGCAAAATCCTTTACCAGTTCTCCCTATCACCATCATATATAATCATTCCTCAAATTCCATCAGTACAAGAACAGTTCTGTAGGATGAAAAATGATCCCTATCACTGATAAAATTAGCATATTAGAATTGAAATTATTATCGTAACTAGCTTACCTCTCCTTCCTCTGCCATCTGATGTTTGAATGTCCCCTAATATCCCCCTACTTGGGTTATACAGCCTCTGCTTGAATCCTTAGAATAATACAGAAGTTATTCCTTTCCATTTCAGAAAAACTCTAGTAGTTAAAAGTATTCTTTCTTAAATGTAGCTGAACTCAAATTTCCGCAATGTCTATTTCAGGTCCTAGTTCAGCTTTCTGGGAACATACAGGATAAGTATTAACATACAGGATAAGTATAACAGGATAGCTCAGATGCTACCACTCAGTTTCTTGACCAGGGTGAGAGCTGTCTTCTGAACCCGTTTTTGTTTGCCTGTGGCTCTCTAAAAACGTGGCATCACGCACTCAGCTTAATAGTGCAATGAGATTTCTTTTTTTCTCATAACATTTCTGGAAGATAAACAGGGGCAATGGCATTTATTATTTTCCCCATTTTACAGACAAAATCCAAGATACAAATAATGCCAAAAAACATAAAGGCCAGTAATTGCCCAAGGGCACAAAGTCAGTGACACATTAAGAAGAGAAGCAGGATTTGTCTCTTGAGTTTTACTGTTGCTTCAGAGAATTTAAATCGTGTTTTAAATGCCTTCCTATACAGATTATAGATTTTAGAAGGCCAGAACTAGAAGAGATTTTGGATCCAGTTAATTTCAAACACCTCAACTGACTGTGCACTATTGCTGACTGGGGGGAAAGGAAGATAACAAAAACAAAGACATGCGTTAAAGTGAGAGTAATCCCTCCAATCATGAAATACTTCCTTCCCTATTTCCTTGAGCTAAGGTAAATGTTAAGAAACTTCAAGACTGCTTGTTTAAAAACACCAGATCAAATATAACCATGTTACTATTTCAGTTCTTCCTACCCTCCCCCTTTAAAAAAAATAATGCATTCCATTTTTTCTACTAGATTATGTGTTTAATAAGGAAATCGTAGACCGTGGGGCGCAGGGGAATTGCTGACAACTGTAGTTAAAACAACAAAGTCAGTGTCTAGTGTTATTTTCCTGAAAAGGTCAGTTACCCTTAAGTTGTAGACAAAAACGTATATTCCAATTTTACCTTGTATATCACATGCTACCAAATGAACATGCAGAGAGAAAAGGAAAAATGGGCATTTCATGTCATTGCTACTTTATTTATTTATTTATTTATTTTTGAGACAGAGTCTCGCTGTGTGGCCCAGACGGGAGTGCAGTGGCGCGATCTCGGCTCACTGCAAGCTCCACCTCCCGGGTTCACGCCATTCTCCTGCCTCAGCCTCCCGAGTAGCTGGGACTACAGGCGCCCGCCACCATGCCTGGCTAATTTTTTGTATTTTTAGTAGAGATGGGGTTTCACCATGTTAGCCAGGATGGTCTCGATCTCCCGACCTCGTGATCCACCCGTCTCGGCTTCCCAAAGTGCTGGGATTACAGGCGTGAGCCACCGCGCCAGGCCAGTCATTACTACTTTAAAAAGATGTTTCTGGTAAAATGATTGAATCCAACATATTGAAATGAAGCCTAGTTTTATAACTGTAAAAAAGCTGGAGCCAAAAATAAAATCATTAATTTGAAGTGGGTAACAGAGCCAAATATGAAAGTTGAAACAATCAAACTTCTAGAGGAAAACAGAATATTTTCATGACCCTGGAGTAGGTAAAGATTTTTCTTTTTTTCTTAGAGACAGGGTCTCACTCTGTTGCACAGGCTGGAATGCAGTGACATGACGTAGCTCACTGCAGCCCCGAACTCCTGGGCTTAAGCAATCTGCCCACCTCAGCTTCTTGAGTAGCTGGGACTACAGGTGTGCATCACCATCCTCAGCTAATGTTTTAAAAAATGTTTGGAGAGATGGGGTCTCGTTATGTTGCCCAGGCTGGTCTTAAACTCTTGGCCTTGAATGATCCTCCCACCTCACCCTCCCAAAGTGCTAGGATTATAGGCGGGAGCCAATGTGCCCCACAAAGAATTCTTTAGCAAGATATAAGCAGCACTTAGTCACAAAAAAGAAACTGATCAATTAATCTTCATTAAAATTATGAATTCTGTTCATCAAATAGATTAAGAAAAATAAACAAGTTAAAGACTGGGAGAAAGTCTTTGTATTACACATTTGACAAAGTACACATTCCTGGCTGGGTGCAGTGGCTCATGCCTGTAATCCCAGCACTTTGGGAGGCCAAGGCAGGCGGATCACCTGAGGTCAGGAGTTTGAGACCAGCCTGGCCAATATGGTGAAACCCCATCTCTACTAAAAATACAAAATTTAGCCAGGCATGGTGGTGGGCACCTGTAATCCCAGCTACTCACTCAGGAGGCTGAGGCAGGAGAATCGCTGGGAGGTAAAGGCTGCCGTAAATCAAGATTGCGCCACTGAACTCCAGCCTGGGCGACAGAGGGAGACTCCGTCTCAAGAGAAAAAAAAAGAAAAAAAAAAAAACCTAAATGACCAGAAGACCTTAGACACTTCAGGAAAGAGGATCCAAATGGCCGATAAATGTAAGAAAAGACATTCAATGTAATTACTCATCAGGAAAATGCAAATTAAAACCACAATGAAATACCACTCCCTACACACCCATAAGAAGGGCAAAAATTAAAAAGACTGATAATAGCAAGTGTTAACAAAAAGATGTGGAACAAGTGTAACTCTCAGACATTGCTAGTGGGAGGGTAAACTGATCCAACCACTTTGGAAACTCTTTGGCAATATGTATCAAAGCTAAACATACACCTACATTAGAACCCAGAAATGGTAGTCCTGGTGTGTGTGTGTGTGTGTGTGTGTGTGTATTTTATATATATTTTATATATATATGTTTTATATATATATATATTTATAGAGAGAGAGAGAGTTGCTCTGTCACTCAGGCTGGAGTAGTGTGATCATGGCTCATTGCAGCCTTGACCTCCCAGTATTGGGACTATAGGCGCACACCACTAGGCCTGGCTAATTTTTGTACTTTTTCTTGTAGAGACAGGATTTCACCATGTTGCTCAGGGTGGTGTTGAACTCCTGGGCTCAAGTGATCTGCCCACCTCGGTCTCCCAAAGTGGGGGAATTACAGGCGTGAGCCACCGTGCCTGGCCACCTAGGTATATATTCAAGAGACATGAATATATATATGTCCACCAAAAGACATGCAAAAGAATGTTTGTAATACAGCCAAACACTGGAAACAATCAATTGTCCATCAACAGCAGAAGGTATAAATTGTGATATATCCATACTACTCAATAATAAAAGAGAGTGAACTACTAATAAATATAATGACTTGGATGGATCTCAAAAATCTACTGAGGAAAAGAAGCTAGACCCCAGAAAAGCATATACTGTACAATTAATTTATATGAAATTCAACAACAGGAAAACTACCTATGAGGATAGAAGTCTGAATAGTGATTAATTTCGGGCAAAGGGAGAAATTAACAATAAATGGACACAAGGAAACCTTCTGAGATGATGCAAATGTTCCATATGTTGATCTGCAAGGTTGTATATAGATGAAAAATAATCAAACTACATACAAAAGATATGTGCACTTTAATTGTATGTTATTCCTTGATTTAAAGAAAATCCATTGAACACCGACACATCTCCAAATATCTAAATCCTAAACCTAAGAAATGCAATTATAACAGTATCTTCTTGCTTTTGAAAAAAACTTTGAATTTCAAGAGTTTCTCATGATTCTGCTACAGAATTTTTATAAGTTGCATCTACACCAACCACTCACTGAATGGGTTCCATATATAGCTTAAAAATCAAATTGATTTACATGTCATGCATAAACTAAATATGAAGATGTTTTCAGTGATCACTAATTCCCCAAACTTCCCTGCAAATTGGGATTTCAAATGTTTCAATATCGGTATTTTTCTTTCAATAAACTTAAGCTACAGATAGTGTAAATGTCACTTATCTTTGAAAAACAAAAACAAACAAAAAACCTCTCTTAATCCACATTTCCCTCCAGCAACATCCCACTGATTTCTCTTCTTCACCCTCATAGCTAAACTTCTGGAAAAAATGGTTTGTAATCAACGTTTCTACTTCCTCTATTCCCATTCCCGCTTTAACCACTTCGATTTGGTTTCCATCCCCACCACTCCACAGAAACCACTTTTGTCAAGGTCACTAGCAAGTGTTATGTTGCCAAAACCAACCACACTCTTTGTCCTTATCTTGCTTGATTTCTCAGCCACATTCAACATAGCTGACCACCCACTCCTTCATGAAATACTCTCCTTTCTTGAATTCCGTTACACCACACTCTGATGGTTTTCTTCCTGTCTCACTGGCTGCTCTTTCTCTTTTGCTGGCTTCTTCTCTACCTGACCAAATGAGGTATGTCTCCAGGCACTATCCTGAGAGCACTTCTCTCAATATATTCTCTGTTTAGGTGATCCCATTCATTCCCTTGGCTTTAAATATCATTGACTGGGTGCGGTGGCTCACGCCCATAATCCCCAGCACTTTGGGAGGCCGGGGCAGGCGGATCAAGAGGTCAGGAGTTCTAGACCAACCTGACCATCAAGGTGAAACCCTGTTCTCTACTAAAAATACAAAAACTAGCCGGGCGTGGTGGTGTGCACCTGTAATCCTAGCTACTCAGGAGGCTGAGGCAGGAGAATTGCTTGAACCCCGGAGGCGGAGGTTGCAGTGAGCCAAGATTGTGCCACTGCACTCCAGCCTGGGTGACAAGAGTGAGATCCCATCTCACAAAAAAAAAAAAAAAAAAAAAAAAAATCATCTATTTGCTGAAGAAGACAGCCAAAGCCAAATTCCTATCACTAGCCAGACCTCTTCTTTAGAGGAGAGGTTCCTGAGCCTGCCTCCTACCATTACTCTCCATATTAGCATTCTTTTTATTTCCTTCATAGCACTTAGCATAAATTTAATTATTTCAGTTGTTATTACTTGTTCTTTGGTCTGTAAGGGCCAAAGCTTTGCCTGCCTTGTTCACCACTGTATTGCCAGTATTTTGCATATGTGGCACAAAACAGGTATTCAATAAATAGTTTTAGAATGAAGAATGAAGATTTCTGACTTTTGAATTATATTGTATAATAAATGTTGTATTACAAGATTCCTCAAAATTAAATGTTATAAAACTGTCGTTCTTCAACTATCTTTTAAAATCTTTTAAACAATAAAAAACATATGTTAAGTACATATGTGAAGACGACCCACCACTGATGCAATGTATGCTATCAGAGTGATGATAGGTTTTGCTGATACTGTTTAAACTGTAAGCAATGCTGGTCAAAATTTTTTTTATTTAAAAAAAATAACAGGCCAGGAGCGGTGGCTCACACCTGTAATTCCAGCACTTTGGGAAGCCAAGGCAGGTGGATCACCTGAGGTCAGGAGTTCGAGGCTAGCCTGACCAACATGGAGAAACCCTGTCTCTACTAAAAATACAAATTAGCCGGGTGTGGTGGCGCATGCCTGTAATCCCAGCTACTCGGGAGGCTGGGGCAGAAGAACTGCTTGAATCTGGGAGGTGAAGGTTGCAGTGAGCTGAGATCGTGCCATTCCCCTCCATCCTGGGCAACAAGAGCGAAACTCCGTCAAAAAAAAAGTAGGCTGAGCATGGTGGCTCACGCTTGTAATCCCAGAACTTTGGGGAGGCCGAGGCAGGTGGATCACGAGGTCTGGAGTTCGAGACCAGCCTGGCCAATATGGTGAAACCCTGTCTCTACTAAAAATACAAAATTAGCTGGGCGTGGTGGCGCATGCCTGTAATCCCAGCTACTCAGGAGGCTGAGGCAGGAGAATCGCTTGAACCCGAGAGGCGGAGGTTGCAGCGAGCCTAGATCACGTCACAGCATTCCAGCCTGGGCGACAGAGCAAGACTCTGTCTCAAACAAAAAAAACAAAAACCAGAAAAACAAAGTCCCAATTGTAATATAAAGGTGAAATAAGTGAGAGTAAATAATACTCTATATTTCAAAATGCAAATGCACCAGCACAATTATTCCAGAAGACAGAATAAGGTAGATAGACATATTTATAGAATCACCATGAATGCCATAGCTAAATGCAGAAGGATGCATGCTGCATCAATTTCAAAAAAAAAACAAAACAAGGAAATAAAATTTTAAAAACAAGGAAATAAAACCATGGATTAAATAAAAAACAATAATAAAACGGTAAAAGAGGCTAAGCTCTAAACTAAACAAAAAAAATCCTCCCTCAATGTACATGGTAATTGCAATCCTAGACAAATTACAGTGTACTAAAACCATGCAAAAATGCGTCATGTTTGAACATAAAACAGAGTTAGAGCCTTGAAGTCATTAGATAGCACAAAATGTCACTATGTTTCAGAAAAGGGAGGATTCCTCTTAGAATGAGGGATGGCTTCCTAAAGGAGACGGCATTTGGAATAGACCATAATGGATGAGTGAGGATTTCAGTTGGCATGATTGTGGTGCTATTCACAGTGCTGGGAAGTCAGAAGAAGTTGGTTTGTAATGGAGAGAAAATTAGTTCATTTTTGGACTTGTTGAGTTGGAAGAACAGCATTAGAAAAATGGGGAGTGAGGGAAAGCAATGCCTGAACAGGGAATACTAAGCAGTCCAGAGTCACATTAGAGGACAGAAGATACTGCTGGAAAGGTACTGAAGCTACGTTGTGGAGTATCTTAAATGTCCAACTAAAAAATATTTTAAATGGTGTTTGAGTAGGAGGATAACTTCATATTTTAGGAAGATCATTCTGGCAGCAATCCTCAAAACAGATTAAAAGAGGCAAGTCTAGATACAGGGTTACTAGTAGGAAAAACATGTGACGGTCTAAATCAGTCATTTTCAAAATGTGTTTTATGGAATCCAGGGTTGCAGAGGGCTGCCACAGGTGCTGATCTATGGCAAGAGGAAGATGGGCTTAACAGTGGTCTCTTGCTCCTTCTCCAATCTCTCATTTGGAACATTACACTTGCATCTGATCCCACATAAGATTTTGGTATAAACCGTGTTCTGTTGCAAAAAAAACAAGTTTTTGTCTTGTTTTTGTGTCTAATCCTAATTCTTGTTGAAATGTGAGACTAATGGTGAAACACCTCAAGGTCATCATATAATCATCAAGTATCACCGTGTAGAGTTACAGTAGTTATAAAATCTATAAGCACTACATGAATTCCTAATATCGACTTGTTCAATCATTATCTGTCCTATTATATAGATTGGATCTCCCTCCCCAAATTGGATTATGTGTAAACATGTTCTAGTTGTTTAGGTCTGGGGCAACTAAGTCCATGCTAGGTCATTGATGTTTGTAATGGATATCTGTAGAGTCCTTTGAGAATCTCCAAATTCCTTTTATTGAGAATTGTGCTATTGAGAAGCTATTCAGAAGTGTGCTATTGACTTGGCACATTTAGAAGCTATGTACTTGCTTGTGCATTCTGGTCTCCTAGCCCTACTAATTCAAATCTGAAAAATTAGTCTGGCAGTATTGGCACACGCCTGTAATCCCAGCTACTCAGGAGGCTGAGGCAGGAGTGCTTCACCTTATTATTTCAGAACAGTTTTTAATTAAACTATTCCCAGAAACTTGAGAAAGGATGTAAGTAAGCTTTGCTTCAAAGTTGAATCGCAAAAATATTTAACATTCATTTTATTTAATTCTGAACATAAAAATCAAAAAAGAATTGCCCTAACCTTATTATAAGCATTTAAGATTTATAGTATACAATGATGATGTAACATGTATTCTAATATACAATATATATTGTATATGTAATATAGCATGTATATTATAAATCTTTTAAATGCTTGTAAGGTTACATGTTACATGTCCTTGTTAGTGAGTAGTTGATTACTATACTGTGACAGAAACATGCCCCAAGCACCTCAGCCTTAGCCTTTACAAGCACTTAATGAAGTACAGGGAATAAGACAGTTAGTAATATTCTTTTTAATTAATTAATTTATTTATTTTTTGAGACAGAGTCTGGCTCTGTCACCCAGGCTGGAGTGCAGTGGTGCAATCTCCACTCACTGCAACCTAGGCCTCATGGGTTCAAGCAATTCTCCTGACTCAGCCTCCCGAGTAGCTGGGATTACAGGCACGTGCCACCACACCCAGCTAATTTTTGTATTTTTAGTAGATTTCACTGTGGTTTCACCATGTTGGCCAGGCTGCTCACAAACTGTTAATAATATTCTTACTTAAATAACTTACAGCACGGTGGCTCACGCCTGTAATCCCAACACTTTGGAATGCCAAGAAGGGCGGATCATCTGAGATCAGGAGTTCAAGACCAGCCTGGCCATCATGGTGACATACTGTCTCTACTAAAAGTACAAAAATTAGCCGGGCACGGTAGCGGGCACCTGTAATCCCAGCTACTCGGGAGACTGAGGCAGGAGAATTGCTTGAACCTGGGAGGCGGAGGATGCACTGAGCCGAGATCATACCACTGCATTCCAGCCTGGGCAACAAGAGCCAGACTCTGTCTCAAAATAATAATAATAATAATAATAATAATTTTACATGTGAAAATATGCACAGGAGAAAAAAGACCAGCAGTATCATGATTTTACTCATCACATTTATAAAATTTTAATATTTGGAAAAAAAAGTCTCATTCTGAGGTCAGAGGATAAATTTATACACTGATCATCTTCAATACTTTAAAGTCTGGAATTTTATGTGAAATTCAAATGAAATTTAAATCAAGTTGGCCCGTGAAGCACATGTGTGGAACTGCCTACACAGTATGCAAGCATATAAATCAACTATTAGTGATTCTTAGCAGTCTAGGTTAAGGGATTTCTTAACTAAGAAATAGAGGTAGATGACAGCAAAAATGATTAGTTGTTAAATAAATAAAATTAGTTACTTCCAGTTTTCATACTGGACAATATTTTCCATCAGTTATGATGTAATTCTATATCCATAAAAATGTTATAGGTTTGTGAGAGTGATCTTTTTCTCATACCCACAGACTCCTCTAGGAAACAGGAAATTGTTCTGATGTGCCAAACATTCTGGCAAATTAATAGTCTCTCTAATAGACAGTACTTCTTAAATGAACTGATGTTGCTGTGATAGAGTATTCAAATTAAGTGAAGTTATGTTCAACAATTTTAAGAATCAAAACATCTATTGTGAAGAAATGGTTTATTGTGGAAACTGCAGTGCTTCACTGAAATAAAAAATGTACCAAAATTATTAAATAAAGCCAAAAGTTAGAAGGCATTGTATTTTGTGGGGGGTGTGGATTAGAAAAATGGCAGTATTCACACATTGGATTTAGCCAATACTTCAATCTCTTCTACTAAACCTTTAACAGTACCTTTAAAAATTAGCCAGCAAAATTTACCAGTTTGAATGTCTCTCTCTATTTTCCTTCCTCCCTTTTACTATAAAAGCTGGGCAAGTAAAGAGTCAAGTGACCAAACACACAGGCAACTCATTCATTAATTTATTAAACAAATATGACTACAGGCCTACTATGTGCTGGGGACTGGGTTGGGTACTAGTTACCATCAGTTATGAAAAGATCCCTAGTTACGCATGGTGGCACATGCCTCTAGTCCCAGCTACTCAAGAGGATGAGGTGGGAGGATTGCTTGAGCCCAGGAGTTTGAGACCAGCCTACAATGTAGAGAGATCCCATCTCAAAAATTAAAAAAAAAAAGAGAGAGACCCCTAAACTTTGGAAATTAATAGTCTAGAAGGGGCTATAGGTGTATTAATCAACAAAATAAACAAGAAACCTAGTTGAATAATCCTTAGATAATTCAGAGTAGAAAAATAATAGCTCTGTACTGTTTCACGAGTGACAGTATTGAAATGTTTTCCATTTCTTATTTTAAAAGTTTCCTTCATTGGCTGGGCATTGGTGGCTCACACCTGTAATCCTAGCACTTTGGGAGGCCAAGGCAGGAGAATCTTTTGTGCTCAGGAGTTCAAGACCAGCCTGGGTAACACAGCAAGACCTTGTCTCTATTTAAAGAAAAAGAAAGAAAGAAAACTTTCCTTTGTAAACCCACAATAACCTAATGTGCCAAAAATTTCATCTGTAAGAATACTACTAAGTACAATTTGTGACATATTGCCAATTCCACTGTTACAAAAAATCACGCAGTAAGCTGATTTTAAGTACTGACAATAAGCAAAGAGTAATGTACTTTGTTTCATATCCATTATCAAGCACCTAGTTTGTTTGTTTTTTTTGTTTTTTTGTTTGTTTGTTTGTTTGTTTTTGAGATGGAGTCTCGCTCTGTCGCCCAGGCTGGAGTGCAGTGGCGCGATCTTGGCTCACCAAAATCTCTGCCTCCTGGGTTCAACCAATTATCCTGTCTCAGCCACCCGAGTAACTGGACTACAGGCGCCTGCAACCATCAAGTACCTAGCTATTAACTATCTCCTGGATTGGACAAATATCTAACATAATATTGTCATATGGTATTGGTATCTAATATAATATGGTAATTCCATATTATTTTCATTTACTCTATACCACTTTGGACTTAAATTTTTTGTTGTTGTTGAGACAGGTTCTCACTCTGTTGCCCATGCTGGAGTGCAGTGGCGTCATTACAGCTAACTGAAGCCTCAAACTCCCAGGTCAAGCCATCCTCCCACCTCAGCCTCCCAAGTAGCTGGGACTACAGGTGCACACCACCACACCAGGCCAATTTATTTTTATTTTATTATTATTTTTTATGAAATAGGGCCTCACCATGTTGCCCAGGCTGGTCTCAAATTCCTGGCCTCAAGAAATCCTCCCACCTTTGCCTCCCAAAGTTCTGGGATTACAGGTGTGAGCCACTGTGCCCATTCCTTAAATTTTTAAAATAACTTTTTAACTAAAAAAAAAAAACTTTTAATTTCGGATGCAAAAACCAGATTTCAATTAGGCTGAAAAAATAATCCCATTCAGAATCACTAGGGATAAAAGTATTTTGATGAGTTATATAGTAATATTAATTAATAAAGTTATACACAGATTACTTTTCAATCTACATATATTATAAATAAATTATAAGTATTGTTTCATTATTGAATCTTTTTTTAGTGATCCAAAAGGCCTTGGTGTCATCCTTATGATTTTTTTTTTTTTTTTTGAAACAGGGTCTTGCTCTGTTGCCCAGGCTGGAGTGCAGGGGCACGCTCATGGCTCACGGTAGCCTCCACCTCCCAGGCTCAAGCCATCTTCCTACCTCAGCCTCCCAAGTAGCTGTTACTATAGGCATGTGCTACCACTCCTGGCTAATTTTTGTAGTTTTTGTAGAGTCAGGGTTTTATCACATTGCCCAGGATGGTCTTGAAGTCCAGGCTCAAGCAATCTGCCCGCCTCAGCCTCCCAAAGTGCTAGGATTACAGGCGTGAGCCACCACTCCTGGCCTCATCCTTATGATTTCTAATTATCATAAATGTACCAGTTAATATGGAGCTAAATTTAATAAAGGCTAAATAGCAGAGTACATTCTATGGCCTTGTGATGTGTAGGGTCTCTTTTCAAATTAATTAATGAATCCTTAGGACAAAAAACATTTATTGAGCACCTACTACAGGCAAATTTCTGTGTTAATCACTCAGTTCTTCTCATACATGTTCTGGAACTATAGCTTGACATATGAGCCAGTTATCGTCAGACATCTATCTAGGCCAGGTGCAGTGGCTCACTCCTGTAATCCCAGCACTTGGGAAGGTTGAGGCGGAAGGATCACTTGTGGCTAGGAGTTCAAGACCAACCTGAGCAACATAACAAGACCCCCATTTCTACAAAAAATAAAAGATACTAAATTAGCAGGTCATGGTGGTTTGTACAATAAATCAGCAGGTTATGGTGGTGCATGCCTGTAGTCCTAGCTACTCAGAAGGCTGAGGCAGGAGGATCATCTGAGCCTAGGAGTTTGCGGTAGCCTGGGCAACAGAGCGAGGCCTGTCTCTAAAAAAAAAAAAAAAAAAAAAAAAAAAAAACTGGATGTCTGATAAAAGATCTACCAACAATCTTTTAGTCCTAAAAAACTGTAAGTACATACATTTATATGAATGAAAAGTTTATAACAATATATTTTAAAAGTATCATTTGAAAATATATGCTAATTTTATGGCATCATCTATATCTTACTAACTAAGAAAACAAATTTCTACTCATATTCAATGGATATTTTAATAGACTAATTGTGATCCTGAAATCTGCTTATGTAAATTTAACAGTTAAAATTTGACTTTACACAAAAAAGAATGAAATCATATCCTTTGCAACAACATGGATGCAGCTGGAGGCCATTATTATTAGTGAATTAACACAGAAACAGAAAACCAAATACCGCATGTCCTCACTTACGAGTGGGAGCTAAATACTGGGTACACATAGACTGTTATGAGTTAATGTGACCCCCAAATTAGACACTGGGAACCCTAAAATGGGGAAGGGTTGGAGGAGGGCAAGGCCTGAAAAACTACCTATAGGATACTATGGTTGTTATTTGGGTGACAGGATCAATAGAAGCCCAAACCTCAGCATCACATAATATACTTATGTAAGAAACCTGCACATGTACCCCCTAAATCTAATTTTGTTAAAATTGGTTTTAAGTGACAGTGTAGCAAAAAATATCCAATAACATTTTTGTTTTCCAAGCTTTCTTTTTCAATTATACAGCTTAAGTGTTAAAAAATTACTGAGTTTTATCAAATAATTACTAGCCCCAATCTCCTACTTTAAAAATTTATTTAAATAAAATGCATCACAATAAACATAATAAAAAGTACTTTTTCAGCACTATTTTAATTGAATGCAACAAATTCTGAGGGCCTTCTATGAACCGGAAACTGTCCTTGGCACTCAGTGTACAAAAATAAGACACAGTCTCTGCTCTCCAGAAGCTTAAAGACCAGAGGCGCAATAAACACCTAAATCAATAAATAATTTCAACATAATGTGGTAGAAGTATACACAGAAAGGAGAGGCCCTTGGCCAAGGTGAAGGAACATGAGAGAGTGGGTAGGGGTGATCACCAGAAGGCACTAGGAGGAGGTCATCAGAAGAAGGTCATCGTAGAGCCTTCATGGCGATGATGCCTGAACAGAGTCTTGAAAGATGAGCAGGCATAACCAAGTAGAGAATGGGTGAACATAATAGTAAAGACATGGAAGCGTGAAGTAGCATACTGGATTATAGGAAGCACAAACAGGAATTTTGAAAAAATATGTTCTACCAGGACGCCATGGCCTTTCTCTGGCTTTTGTTTCTTAAAACCTTTGTATTTCATCCTCCATAGGCTCACAACTGAGGACAAACAGATTCCATCAACTACAGGCTTTATGTCCGTTAATCTCAGCCATCCAGAACATGGAA